>NW_008347693.1:80672-91862 GCF_000622305.1 Nannospalax galili | reverse complement strand
ACCATGCCTAGATAAATAAATAAATAAATAAATAAATAAATAAATAAATAAGAGAGAGAAAAAGTAAAAAGATGATTTGGGACATAGCTCAGCAGTAGAGCACTTTATTAGCATGTAGTAGGCTCTAGATTCATCCTCAGAACTATAAAGCAAAACCAAAAACCATATTGCAAACCAGGTGTGGTGGTTCCAAGATTCAAGAAGCTGAAACAGGAGGATCATTTGAGTTCAGAAATTTAAGTATGGAATAAAAAGCATAGAGATATCTCATTTCAAAAAAGATGTGCACTGTTTTGGTAATTAGCTTTTCAGATTCACAAAATCTTGTGCACATTTTCATATTGGTACACAAAAATCTTGATTTTTTTAAAAAAAGTGCTTGCATAGTATTCCATTATATAGGAATCACCATTTTTTTCTAAGGATAGGGTCTCACCATGTGGCGTCTTATGAAAGACACTCATGACTTCACACACCCTATGCAATAATGGTGATACTCCTTCTTGGAACTCCGTGTATCCTTCCCCAATTCTTCTCCAAAGCATTGGGAGGTAGGGGAGTGAATACAGCTTGCTAGATCTGTGTCCTGAGTTACTACATACAACCCCTCTGTAAAAAAAGGCACTTGGCTTTATCTTAGAATACAATACCTTGCACCTCTACCCAGGCCTGGCATTAGTCTTGCCCAACCAGAAGAGCTTCAGTAGAAGACAAGGTATGCTAAATTCTAAAGCTTCCCCATGGGGGTCTGGCTGCCCCAGTGTTATTTGTTTATTTGTTTATTTCTTTATTCATTTGTTAGTTTAATATAGGCTTTGTGTAGCCCTAGGTGTCCATAACTTACTATCTAGAACAGGCTAGATCTTATGTTATCCAAACTGTCCTTAAACTCTTGGGCTGAGGATTTCTATATAATGGAATACTATGCAAGCACTATTTTTTGTTTTTTTGTTTTCTTTTTGTTCTTTTTGAGACAGGGTCTCCCTGTAGCCCCAGCTGGCCTGGATTCACTATGGAGACCAGGCTGGCCTTGAACTCACAGAGATCCGCCTGCCTCTGCCTCCCGAGTGCTGGGATTAAAGACGTGTGCCACCATGCTACAAGCGCTTTTTTTTTTTTAAATCAAGATTTTTGTGTACCAATATGAAAATGTGCACAAGATTTTGTGAATTTGAAAAGTGAATTACAGTTACCTTCCTAGGTAGCTGTGAGCTTTAGTTGTGAGCACTAAGCCTGGATAGGATTCACTCTCTGTGCTGTTTTCTATGATCTATAATGCCATGGACCCATCATAGCAGCATATGGAACAGCTTCAGTGCCTTAAAGTTCCTCTGTGCTCCACCTGTTTATCTTGTCCTGTCCCCTAAACTCTCAGCAACTACTGATATCTTTATCGTCCTTATAGTTTTGCTTTTTCCTAAATGCCAGGTAGCTGTAGTCATACCACGTAACCTTGTCAGACTGGCTTCTTTTTCTCAATAATATACATTTTCGGTTCCTCCATGTCTTTTCATGGTTTTGTAGCTCTGTGTGTGTGTGTGTGTGTGTGTGTGTGTGTCTGTGTGTGTCTGTGTCTGTGTGTGTGTGGTGTGTGTGTGTGGTGTACAAGTGTGTATATGTACACGTGTACGTGCATGCACGTGTGAGTGGGTATGGAGGACAGAGGTCAATGTTGAATGTCTTCCTTTATTGCTTTCCATCTTATGTTTTGAAACAAGGTCCTTCACTAAGCACAGAGCTCACTTAATTGACCAGGCTAGTTGGCTACTTAGCCCAAGGGATCTGCCTGCCTGTGTGACCCCAATGCTTTGATTATAGGTGTGCACTGCTGCTCCCCACTTATTTTTTATTGAAATTTTGTGAATTTCATACAGAAAATCATCTTTATAACCCCTACCCCTTTGGCACTCTACCATAGCCGCCCCCTCCACTGGAGTTCATGCCTTCTGTCATTTGTGTTAAGTCCTATCATGTAAAGTTAGTGTCCCCACATATCCCTCAGTGCAAATTTATTCACCAGGATCTAGTCAGTCTATCTAGAGTCCCTCCATTTAAGAAGATCAGCTTATTCTTACCAAGCATTAATCAGCTGCCAACAATTCTTCCATTAAGATTAGAGCCATCTGTCAATTTCCACAGTCCTGTGCTGGGCTTTTGTCTGCGTCTTGTGCATGCTGACAGCATTGCTGTAGGTTCATATGAGCAGAGTCCCAGAAACCTGTAGGACTATTTCTGTATGGTCATGCACCTCCTCCCTGGCTCTTACAGTCTTTCTGCCTCCTCTTCCACAATGATCTCTGAGCCCTGGGTGGGTGGATTTTAATATGGAAGTCCTGTCCAAGGACCAACACTCTGCAGACTCTTATTCTCTGCATTTTGGCCATTTGTAACCTTTTGGGTTCCTGGTCCTCTGTTGCATGAGGGAGCTTTATTGATGAGAAATGAAAGATGCATTAGTGTTCTCTACATCCCTTGTTCTATGTTTGTGCATCTTAGATGCAGAGGTTGCATCCTAGATGTGCCACTTACACTTGGGCAATTCACAGACAATCTCTGTGACCAGTTGTGGAGCTGTCTCTGTCTCTTGAAAAAGCAGTTTCTTTGATGGGTGGTGACTGGGATACTTGTCAATAGATTTAAGGGTCCATGTTTTGCACATAGTAAGAAATTACATTGTCTAGGTATGTGATGGCTGTCCAAGGCTTTGGCATTTTCTCTAAGATCTATGACCTCTCCAGCTACGTGTATTTGACTAGGTTTACAGTACCACACATGAGTTTCCCCCCACTGAGTGGGCCTTAAGTCCAATTAGGTAACTGTTGATTACTCCCAAGATAAAAATGCCACTACTGCACCAATGCCATTTGCTGTGCTGGTCATTGATGTGGTTTTTAGGCCTTGAAGCTGGGTTTGGACTGTCAATTGATGTTCTCCCTTAACAGATGCATAGTGCTCTCCAAAGCTATGAGAGCTAGTCTTCAGAGGAGGTAGCTTCCAGTTCAGCTCCAGCTCTGTTGCTCCAAATCCCGTCCAAAGTATGTCCTGTTTTTAGCAATAGGGTCTTACCATCAAGTTCTGGGAAGTAATCAAGGACTGTGGCAATAGCCTGTGTAATTTCATGAGTCTGTTGGATTACCCTGGCCAGCAACTCAAAGGAAGGTTTCTCTTGTCTGGCACTGTTTCTTGTTATGTGGTCTTCAGCTATACTCACAGACTCATGCAGAGATAGTGTATGTGTAATTTTTCAGTAGGTTTTTGGACTAATGCCATTTCCTCTGGTATTTTTATACTAACTAGGCACTATTTATCTCTCCTCTTTCTCTCCCTGTCTTATCCTTCCTCCACACCCTCCCCATTTAAAGTGTCCTCATTTCCCCCATTTCTCCCTTGATAATTTCTGTCTGCTATGGTCCTACCTCTCTTGAGCTCCTTCTGCCCCTTTATCCCAAGAGGTCTTTGTATAGCCCTCCTTCTCTCTCTCTCATTTAACTACCCCCCCTTACACATTTCTCCCTTAGTAACACCTGTCTCCTACTGTTCCTCTCTCTCAGGTGCCTTCTTTTCCTTTACCTCCTTGCTGGTTCCCTTCCATTTTCTTGGTTGGTTCCTGCAGTTACATTAGGATATGTACTCACTTACAAGGATTTAATGCATGCTAGAATCCACAAATGAACATACATCTTTTGTTTTTCTGAGTCTATGTTACTTCACTTAGTATAATAGTTTCTAGATGAATACGTTTACCTGCAAATTTCATTATTTCATCTTTCTTTATGGTTGAGTATAGCTCCATTGTAAAAATGCACCAAATTTTCGTTAACTGCTCATCAGTTGAGGGACACTTAGATTGCTTCCATCTCTTGGCTATTGTGAAAAGAGCAGCAACACACATGGTTGTACAAGATCTCTGCAATAAGATGAGTCCTTTGGGCATCTATCAAGGAGTGGTATGACCAGATCATATGGTAGATGCATTTTTAATTTTTAAAGAGTTCTCCATACTGCTTTCCATAGGGGTTGCATGGTTTGCAATCCCACCAGCAGTGAATGAGCATTCCTCTTTCTCCAAATTCTTGTCAGAATTTGGTATCACTTGTTCTCTTGATCTTAGTCAGTCTGACTGAGGTAAGATGGACTCTAAGGGTGGTTTTAATTTGCATTTCCCTAACTACTAACAATGTTGAACACTTTTAAAGATGTTTCTTAGCCATCTTTATTTCCTCTTTTGAGAACTCTCTGCTTAGGTCTTTAGCCCATCTTTAAATTGGGTCATTTGTTTTCCTGATTCTTTGATTTTTGAGTTCTTTATATAGTCTGGATGTTAAACCTCTATCAGATGTGTCACTGGTGAAGATTTCCCCCCATTTTCTTGGTTGTTTCTTTTGTTGGTTTCTTTTTAGTTTAATGAGGTTCCACTTGTTGATTGTTGACCTTAATTCCTGAGCAACTGGTGTCCGACTTAAAAGGTCCTTTCCTACACCTGTATGTTGTAGGTTACTGCCAATGTTTTCTTGTAACAGTTTCAGAGTTTCAAGTTTCACTTGAGGTCTTTGATCCATTTGGAGCTGACTTTTGTGCAAGGTGAAAGATAAGGGTCTAGTTTCATTCTTCTACAGGTGGAGATCCAGCTTTGCCAGCATTATTTGTTGAAGATGCTGTCTTTCCGCCATTGTGTGTTCTTGACACCTTTTTCAAATGTCAGGCCTCTGAAATTGCATGTACTCATGTTTGGGTCTTCAATTATGTTCCATTGTCTACTTTTCTGCCAATCTCATGCTGTTTTTATGACTATAGCTCTGAAAAATAGTTTGAGATCTGGTATACTAATCCCCCTAGCATTGCTGTTTGTGCTCAATGTTGCTTTGGGTATCTGGGGTCTTTTGTGATTCCAAATGAATTTAAAGATTTTTTTTTTCTAATTTTGTGAACTGTGTCATGGGGATTTTGATTGGGATTACATTGAATATATAGATACTGCTTTTTGTAGGATGGTCATTTTCACAACATTAATTCTTCCAATCCAATGAGCATGAGAGGTCCTTCCATCTTCTGGTGTCTTCCTCAATCTCTTTCTTTAAAGATTTAAGATTTTTGTTGTGGAGATATTTGATGTTTTTGGTCAGGTTTATTCTGAGATACTTTTTATTTTTCTTTTGTTCTGAGGCTATTGTGAAGGGGAGGGTTTCCTTGTACTCTTTCTCTGATTGCTTGTTATCGGTATATAAAAAGGTACTGATTTTTCTAGATAATTTTGTAACCTACCACTTTACTGAAAGTGTCAATCAGTTCTACAAGTTTTCTGGTGGAATTTTTGGGATCTCAGGTATAGTATCATATCTGCAAAAAAGGATAATTTGACTTCTTCCTGTCCAATTAGTATTCCTTTAATTTCCTTCTCTTGTCTTACTGCTCTAGCAAGAGTTTCAAACACTGTATTGAAAAGGAGTGGAGATAGTGGACATCCTTGTCTGGTTCCTGATTTTAATGTGAATGCTTCCAGTTTTTCTCCATTTAGAATGATGTTGGCTGTGGGTTTGTTGTATATGGCTTTAATTATGTTGAGGTATGTTCCCTCCAGTTCAGTTCCCTCTAGGACTTTTATCATGAATGCATGCTGAATTTTGTCAAAGGGCTTTCTGCGTCTATCGAGATGACCATGTGATTTTTGGCTTTGAGACCATTTATATAATTTATGAAGTTTATTGACTTGCGTATATTGAACCATCCCAGAATCTCTGGAATAAAGCCTACTTGATCCTGGTGGATGATCTTTTTGATGTGTGTCTGTGTGTGGTTTGCAAGTATTTTGTTGAGAATTATCATATCTATGTTCATTAAGGATATGGGTCTATAGTTTTGCTGTTTTTGTTGTGTCTTTACGTGTTTCGGTATTACTAGCTTCACAGATGGAATTTGGGAGTTCTCCCTCTGCTTCTATTTTTTTTCTTAAATAATTTAAGTAGTATTTGTTGTGGATCTTCTTTAAATGTCTGCTAGAATTCTGCTGTAAATCCACCTGGGCCTGGGCTTTTTTTAGTCAGGAGGTTTTGTTTTACTATTTCAGTTTCCTTATATGTTATGGTCTGTTTAAACTGTTGATCTCTTCTTGGTTTAGCTTTGGTGGTTTCCATGATTTTTGATATCCATCCATTTCTTTTAGCTTTTCAAATTTAGTAGTGTATAGGTTTTTAAAGTATTCCCTTACAATGTTCTAGATCTTTTGGGTGTCTGTTGTGATGTTTCCCCTTTTATCTCTGATTTTGTTGATTTGAATTTGCTCTTTCTTTTGATTAATTGGGCTAAGGGTCTGTCTATCTTGTTTAGCTTTTCAAAGAACCAGCTCTTAGATTTGTTGATCCTTTGTATTGTTTTGTTTGTTTCTATTTCATTAATTTCTGCTCTGATTAGTATTATTTCTTCTCACCTGCTGGGTTTGAGTTTCATTTGTTCTTGCCTTTCTGGAGTCTTGAGTTGCAATGTTAATTCATTACTTTCTAGTTTTTTTTTTTTTTTTTTTTTTAAATGTAGGCACTTAGAGCAATAAACTTCCCTCTTAGGACTGCTTTTAAATGCCTCAGAGGTTTTGTTGTGTTGTCTTTTTCATTTAATTCCAGGAATACTTTTATTTCTTCTGAATTTCTCCTTTGACCCACTCATCATTTAGGAGTGTGTTGTTTAATCTCCATGAATTCATGTAGTTACTAAGGTTTCTTCTGGTGTTGATTTTAAGCTCTATTGCATTGTGGTTTGATAGACTGCATGGAATTATTTCAATATTGTTTGAATTTTTTAAGGTTTGTTTTGTGCCCCAGTATGTGGTCAATTTTTGAGAAAGTTCTGTGGGGTGCTGAATAGAAAGTGTATTCTTTGGTGTTTGGGTGGAATATTCGGTAGATGTCTGTTAGGTCCATTTAATATATGGTATCATTTAATTCAGATGTCTCTCTGTTTATTTGTTGTGAGGTTGACCTGTAATAGAGACAATGGGGTATTGAAGTCCCTTACTATTACTGAGTTGGGGTTAATCTGTGTCTTAAAGTTCTGTAGTGTTGTTTTTATAAATTTGGGTATACCAGAGTTTTGTGCATATATATTCATGACTAATATCTTACTGGTTAATTTTTTCCATTGATCAGAATGAAGTGACTGTACTGGACAGCTTTAGTGTCAACTTGACACACCTGAGCTGAGGGAGCCTCAACTGGAGAATTGCCTTCATCGGACTGCCCTGTGGCCATGTCCATGGGGCACCTTCTTGATTGTTGAGTGATATGGGAGGGCCAGGCCCACTGTGGGTGGTGCCACCTCTGGGCAGGTGGGCCTGTGTTGCATAAGAAAGCAGGCTGAGCAGGGGCCAGAGGAGCAAGCCAGTAAGCAGCATTCCTCCACGGTCTGTGCTCCAGCTCCTGCCTGTAGGTTACTGCCCTGAGTTCCTACTTTGGGCTCCCTGATGAACTGTGACCTGGGATATGTAAGCTAAATAAACCCTTTCCTCCCCAACTTGGTGTGGTCAGAGTGTTTTGTCACAGCAATGGAGAAACAAACCAGGACAAGTGACCTTCTTTATCTCTTCTGATTAGTTTTAGTTTGAAGCCTATTTTGTCAGATATTAGAATTATAACTCCTGCTTATTTTTTAGTGCCATTTTCTTGGAATATTCTTTTCCATCCTTTCACCTTGAGGTAGTGCCTGTCCTTGAAGGTGATGGGTTTCTTGCAGACAATAAAAGATGGGTTTTGTTTCTTTTCTTTTTTTTTTTGGTCTTTTTGATACAGGGTCTCCCTGTAGCCCCAGCTGGTCTGGAACTCACTATATAGACCAGGATGGCCTTGAACTCAGAGAGATCTGCCTGCCTCTACCTCCTGAGTTCTGGGACTAAAGACATGTGCCACCATGCCCGATGGGGTTTTGTTTCTTAATCCATTCAACCCCTAGCCTGTGTCTTTTGACTGGGGAGTTCATTCTATTGATATTTAAAGTTATTATTAAAAGATGTGTATCGGTTGCCATCATTTTGATTACTGTTTGCGTTCTTTATTTAATTTTGTGCTTCCACAGTTACACCTTCATTTAGTTTCTTTTGTTGCCCCTGGGGTACAGCTGTTCCTTTCTCCATTCTTTGTATTGCTTCAAGTGTTCTGTGAAGGGTTGGTTTTACAGACCTATATTCTTTCAGCCTACTCATGTTGTGAAAGTTTTCTTTCCCCTTCAACTATAATAGACATTTTTGCTGGGTAAAGTACTCTGGGCTGGCATCTATGGACATTTAGAACTGGAAATATCTTGGTCCAGGCTCTTCTGGCTTTCAGAATTTGCACTGAAAGTCAGCTGTAGTTCTGATGGGCTTTCCTTTGTATGTGACTTGTTTTTCTTTTACAGCTTTCAGTGTTCTCTCTTTGTTCTGTACATTTAGTGATGCGTAGATTTGTTCTTTTCATGGTGTCTTGCATTTCCTGCATTTTCCATTCCTGTGTTTTTAAAAATTTTTGTAATCTTTGCTTGAGCAGCGTAATTCTTCAACTTTATCATCCAATGCTGATGTTCTGTTTTCCATTTCATACATTCTAGTGGTGAGGCTTTTTCCTGTTGTTTCAAATAGACTTACTGAGTTTTCCACTTCCTTCTTCATTTTAGCCTGAGTTTTCTTCAGTGTTTCTCTTTTGTGAATTCAGTGAGACGTTTATCCCTATTTTCTTTTTGTTCCTTAATTTGTGTGTTCTTTGAATTCATTGGATTACTTGATCATATTTATGATTTTTTTTTAAAATTTTGTGTCTTGGGCTATCTCTAGGGTGTTCTCCTTATAGAACTTTTCTACAGGACTGGTGGAGTTTTGTGAGAACATACTGTTTTGGTTTTCCATATTATTTTTCTGTTGTGATTTTGGCATGTGGATTTCTTTTGTTGTTTGTGATTCTGGTATGAAACTCAAGTCTTCCTTTGTTGAGTTCAAGTCTGCTTCTGTTTGTATTATCAATGTGCCTTGGATGTTTTCTTATTGTGTATGTAAAGCTTGTTGGTCTAGGTTTCTGGTTCTCTGATTTTATATTGGAGGGAACTGATGGCTTCAGATCAGCAACTCAGGAGCTCCCACAGAGGCCCAAGTCAGGCTCTAGTCAGGTACACTCAGGCTTCCTTCAAAAGTCTGGACCCCTACTAGCAGGCACTCAGCACAATTTGGGACGTTTGCTAAGGGGAGGCCTGGCCCGATTTAGGCACCCTCAGGCAGCCTGCTAAGGTCTTAGCTCCTACTGTAGGGTAAAGAGGTCTAGCCCTGGTGAAGCGGGAAGGGACTTATGTGTTCCCAGTTAGGGTGTTGGGCGTGGTGCGATTTGGGGAAACTCACTTCCATGGAAGCCAGATTCCAAAAATGTCAGGCAGTCTGCTAAGGTCTCAATCCCTACTGTAGAGCAGAGAGGTCTAGCCTTGATAAAGTGGGAGGGGCTTCACATGGTCCTGATTAGGGAGTTGAGCAAGTTTCGATTTGGGGAAGCTTACCACCAGGCAGAGGCTGGATCCAGGCACTCTCTCTTAGGCAGTCTGCTAAGATCTCATCCCACTGTCTGTATCCCACTTTTTTACATGGGTGCTAGGGATCCAAACTCAGGTCTTCATGTTTGCATGACAAGCATTTTACTGACTGAGCCATTATTCTATACACTTTGCTATTTCTTTTTTATTGTCAAATAATGGTCCATAGTACAACTGTCCCATGATTTGTTTATTCATCCATTGAAATGAAGCAATATTGTTATATTAGCTAAAGTCTATACTTTGCATTAAGGTCTTTTTATTTATTTATTTATTGCCTTTTGGAAATAGCATCTCCCTGTAGCTCCAGCTGGCTTAGAACTTGCTAAGGAGACCAGGCTAGCCTTGATCTCACAAAGATTCCCCCTGTCCCTGCCTTCTGAGTGCTGGGGTTAAAGGGGTGTGTGTCACGACTTCACCCAATCTTTTTATGTTTCGGACAGGGTCTCCTGTAGCCCAGGCTGGCCTTGAACTTACTATGTAGCCAAGGATGACATTTCAGTGACTGGTTGCTTCTAGTTTCTATAAAAATACATGTGTAGGGTTTTGTATGGATGTAAGTTTTCAACTTAGTTGGATACTTAGTATGATTGCTAGATTATACGGTAGCAGTATGTGTAGATTTTAAAAAATATTTTATTTATTATTTTTATTTTGAGTATGAGTATATTTCCTGCCTGTATGTGAGCACACCTGTGTTGTGCAATGCTGTGGAGGTCAGAAGAGGGCATTGGATACCCCTGGAACTGGAGTTAAGGATGGTTTGTAGCCATCATGTGGGTGCTGGGAATCGAACCCAGGTCCTCTGCAAGAGGACCACTGAGCCATCTCTCCAGCCCCGTACGTATAGATTTTTAAAAAAATTTTTATTTATTATTAGTTTTTTAACAGAGCATAGGGTAGGGGTTTATTTACAGAAGAGTGGGTACCCCACATTTATAGCTACACCATAAAGTCCACACTCAAATACAGATCCTGTGACCTCTGGACAGCCGTACAAAATGGTGAGAGAGGTGCCTGTTGGTGTTCCTGGCTTACATATCCTTTGCCCCTTCCCCCACACGCAGCCAAGGTCAACTGATTGGGTGGGAGGGGTAACTGACTCCCCCCGTATGTTTATTTTTATTTGTTTATATTTTTGAGACAGGGTCTCCCTGTAGCCCCAGCTGTCCTGGAACTCACTATGTAGACCAGGCTGGCCTTGAACTCACAGAGATCCACCTGCCTCTGCCTCCCAAGTGCTGGGACTACAGGTGTGCACCACCACTCCCAGCTTATTTATTTTTTAAAGAGACTTAAAGAAGCCAAATATAGTGACTCATGCCCAAAATCCAGCAACTTGATAGATTGAAACAGGAAGACTGTAAGAAGTTCATGGTGAACCTGGGCTACATAGTGAATTTCATGCTAGCCTGGACTACAGGTGTGAACCTCTCTCAAAAAAACAAAAACAAAAACCCAAGAAACAAAAACACCCAACCAATCAAACAAACAAAAACAAAACAAATAAAAAACTTCATCAAACTGTCTTCCAAAATGACTTCCAAAATGAGTATCATTTTACATTCCCAGCAAAAATTAGTGAGATTTCCTATAGTTCCACATTCTCAGCAGCAGATGGTATTGCTGGATTGCCAGACTTCTAGATTGTGGCCATCC
>NW_008347693.1:74952-80509 GCF_000622305.1 Nannospalax galili | reverse complement strand
ATATTTTTGAGACAGGGTCTCCCTGTAGCCCCAGCTGTCCTGGAACTCACTATGTAGACCAGGCTGGCCTTGAACTCACAGAGATCCACCTGCCTCTGCCTCCCAAGTGCTGGGACTACAGGTGTGCACCACCACTCCCAGCTTATTTATTTTTTAAAGAGACTTAAAGAAGCCAAATATAGTGACTCATGCCCAAAATCCAGCAACTTGATAGATTGAAACAGGAAGACTGTAAGAAGTTCATGGTGAACCTGGGCTACATAGTGAATTTCATGCTAGCCTGGACTACAGGTGTGAACCTCTCTCAAAAAAACAAAAACAAAAACCCAAGAAACAAAAACACCCAACCAATCAAACAAACAAAAACAAAACAAATAAAAAACTTCATCAAACTGTCTTCCAAAATGACTTCCAAAATGAGTATCATTTTACATTCCCAGCAAAAATTAGTGAGATTTCCTATAGTTCCACATTCTCAGCAGCAGATGGTATTGCTGGATTGCCAGACTTCTAGATTGTGGCCATCCTAGAGGTTTGATGACTTTATATCCACGCTCAGGCATTCCATCATTTTAATTTGCAATCTTCTAAATGGCATATGATGTTGAATATCTTTTCTCTTTCTCCTCATCCTCCATTTTTGTTTATTTTTATTTTTAGATTGAAGTTTAAAATTACATTTGTGTATGTGTGTGAATGTGCACATGAGTGCAGGTGCCCACAGAGTCCAGAAGAGGGAGTTGGATCACCTAGAGCTGGAGTTACAGGTGGTTGCGAGTTGTCTGGTGGGGATACTGGGGACCAAACTCAGATCTTTTGCAAGTGAAGTGTATTCTCCTAACTGCTGAGTCATCTCTCCAGCCTTTGCTTTTTTCAGTTTTTGAGCCAGTGTTTCAGGCTGATCTTGAACATCATGATCCTCCTGTGTTAGCATAGTGCTGGGGTTACAGACATGCAGTGCCATGCCTGCAGTCCTGAGTATCTCTTTGGATGCTTATCTGCCAAGTGACTCTCCTTAGTGAGGTATCTGGCCATATCTTTAGCCCATTTAAATTTTTTATTTATTAATTTTTATTATGTGTATGAGTGTTTTGCCTGCATGTGTGTAAGTTCACCCATGTTATGCAATGCTTGTAGAGGACAGAAGAGGGCATCGGATCCCCTGGACTTGAGTTACAGATTGTTAGCTGCCATGTGGGTGCTGGGAACTGAACCCAGGTCTTCTGCAAGAGCAGCCATGCTCTTAATTGCTGAGCCATCTCTCCAGCGCCTGTCTTTAGCCCACTTTTAATGAAAATTTTGAAAACTTACCATTGAGTCTATTTTGGACAACAGTTCTATATCAGATAGTGTTTTACAAATATATTGTCCCAGGCTGCAGCTTGACTTTTTTGTTTGTTTTTTTGTTCTTTTGAGAAAAGGTCTCCCTACAGCCCTCGTTGATCTGGAACTCACTACGTAGACCAGGCTGGCCTTGAACTCACAGAGATGCACCTGCCTGACATTAAAGTCACGTGCCACCACACCGAGCGCTAACTTTTTGTTCTCTTAACAAATTACATCTTTATTTTATTTCTCCAAAAGTGAATAATTCCACATCTCCTGAATCTATTTGACAGTTCAAGCTACCAGCAGATGTAATACTGTCTCTTAGTCTCCAAGTAGCTGGTACCATAGTGTGTGGCAGCTATGCATTTAAGTCACACTGTTTCTCATCTTTCCCTACTAGGTCTACTTTCTTGGCTTTATTCCAGTTCTATATTGTTGCTACTTAGAGCTCTAAACAATCTCTATTTAAAATTTAGCTCATTTGGTCATATAAACATTATTCACCCAAAAGTCAAGTAAAGAGCGCTCCTTTTTTATTATTTTATTTATTATTTTTATTTTATGTGTATGAGTGTATTGCCTGCATGTATGTGAGTGCACCCGTGTCATGCAATGCTGCGGAGGTCAGAAGAGGGCTTCAGATTCCCCTGGAACTGGAGTAGCCACCATGTGGGTGCTGGGAATCAAACCTGGGTCCACTGCAAGAGCAGTCCGTGCTCTTAACCGCTGAGCCATCTCTCAGGCCCCAAGAGAGCTCCTTTTAAAACGAGTAATACCAGACATTGAACAGACACTGCTTTTTTTTCCTTTCTTCTTCTTTTTCTGGTTTAGTAAGCTACAAACAGAAAAAAATAAGGCAGTAAGTAATGAATTCTGTATCTGAGGTGATGGGCTGTCCAGTCTGAATTTTGGAATAGCCCTCTTTAAGTTAGGGTTAGCTACTATGCATGCAAATTCCAGTCATGTAATTCCCAGCATGCAAATGAGGAAAGTTCTGACTAGTTGGTGTTAGATCCTGGTGGAAGCTAGGTTTACAGGGTGGCAGCTCAATGGTGTTGGGTAGTGGCTAGTTTTGATTGGCTGTGCCATTCCATGTTTTCCAGTTTTCAGTTTGAGTGAGATAGATTGAGTGGTTTTTGTTTGGGGATGCTTTCTCAGCCAAGGTTGTATTGGGGACCTGTTTCCTCTGTGGTCTGTCAGTCATGGTCTCCCCTCCACATTCCCCCTCACAGAGCAAAACAAACAAACAAACAAACAAACAAACAAAAAAACCCAAAAACCCAAACCAATCTTAGGAAGTTAGTTGAAGGTTTCTTCTTCAAGTTGATGGGGGATGTGTTGGCTCTTGTTTGTTAATCTGGTAGGGGTTCTGTGGAGTGCCACAAAAACACAACCATATTTAGGGGTAGAAGGCTGTGTTGCCTGGTTATGGGGCTTAGGGATGGAAAGCCTTGTTGAAGTTTCATCTGGAGACTGAACTGTTGAACCCAATGTGATGCTGCAGGGAAGCCCTCAGATGAATTGTGGTCAGTCTCAGGAAGTCTGGGATGGAGAAGGGAAAAAGAAATTCAGGAACATTCAGCACAGCGTGGGCACAGCTGCCTAGCAGCTTCTGCTGCTTACTGTGCACTGGGGACAGGGAGCAAGCAGTGAGGACAGCAGTGTTTTCTCCATGCAGGCTAAAGACATGGATCCCTCATGCCTGAAAGCTGTGAATTACTGGCAAGGACAGGGAGGACTTTAGATTTCACCAGTCAGTTGCTGGGCCAGATGGTTGCCCTGGGGCAGATAGAGAAAGTTCCCAGAGACTGGGTCTCTTATTTCTCAAGGCAGTACTGTGGCTAGCCTGAAGGAAGTAGGGAGGCCTTCTGGCTACATGGGGATGGGAGGGTGGTGGAAGTCGGGGACATGCACAGCAAGAAGCCTTCTAGTGACTTCAAGCACACATAATGTGACTGCCCAGGGCAATGCTTGCAGAGGCCAGAAGAGGCATTGGATGCCTGGATCTCCTGGAACTAGAGTTATAGGTGGTTATTAGCTGCCACGTGGATGCTGGGAATCAAATCCGTGTCCTCTTAAAAAACAGCAAGTGTTCTTAACCACTGAGCCATCTCTCCAGCCCCATCTTTCTTATTTCTTTCTGAGAGGAGACACAGATAGCATCTTGTTATGTCACTAGCAAGCCCATTTGCCAGGCACACCTTCTCATACCTGGGTCCTTTGTAAGTGAGAGGAGACACGGGGCTATTCTTGGGTTTATCCAGTATCCTTTTCTCCCTTCTCATCCTCCTTTATTGCTCTCTCTCTCTCCCTCCCGCCTTCCTTCCCTCCCTGCTTTCCTCTCCCCTTTCTCATTCTCTCCTTTTGAAGCCCAGGGTATCACCCAGGGCCTGCAGATGCTAAGCAGGTACTCTACCATTGAGCTACACTGTAGCCCTCTCCTCCTGGCCCCTTTGTTTTGAGGAACTGCTATGCTCCTAATGCAATTATGTGATTTTTCCATTGTTGCAAATTTCCCCCTAGAGGTGAGCTTGTAACCAGGTCCTGGTAGTTTACCTTGATGGTGGCTCATCTGAGGACTGGACAGAAAATGGAGACAAAGATAATTGGAGATTATCTTGTAGCTTTTAGTTTTAGGTAAGGCTTGATCCAGGAACTGGGTGATGCATCTAAGGACTAGGAACACAGTGTCTTTCCTCTGCTCCCAGTGTTGTCTTCATCCCCTGGTTCCTCCCAGGGGACTGCTGTAGAAGCAAAGTCCTCTCAGTTGGTAAATAAGACACAGGTTGATCACACCCATCCACTAGAGAATACAGGACTTGAGGGTTTTTGTTGTTGTTGTTGGTATTTTGGAACAGGGTCTTATGTAACCCAGACTGGCCTCAAATTCTCTAGGTAGTGGTTGGCCTTAAACTCTTGATTAGTTTATCTCTGGGATTACAGAGGTATGCACCTGACTTGAGGCAAAATCAGACCCCTCTCCCAAAGAACAGTGAAGCAGGGGCTGGAGAGCTGGCTCAAGAGCACTGGCTGGTCTTGTAGATGACCACCCACATGGTGGCTAATAACGGTCCTTAACTCCAGTTCCAGGGGATCTGAGCCATTTTCTGACTTCCATCAGCATTGCACGAACTGGTACACTTACATGCATGCAGGCAAAACACTACTACACACATACACACACACACACACACACAAATAAAAATAATTAAGAAGAGTGAAAGGAAGCTGGTTGTGGTGGCACACGCCTTTAATCCCAGCACTTGGGAAGCAGAGGCAAGTGGATCTCTGTGAGTTCAAGGCCAGCCTGGTCTATATAGTGAGTTCCAGATAGACACTGTCTCAAAAAGCCAAAAAAAAAAAAGAGTGTAGGGTTGGTGAGATGGTTCATCAGGTAAAAGCACTTGCTGCATAAGCCTGGCAATCTGAGTTTGATATCTGGAACTCACTTAAAGGTGGAACCTGACTACAAAATTGTCCTCTGACTTCTACAGGTGTGTAGTGGCATGTGTTCCCAAGTGTATGCATACACACACACACGCACACACACACACATACACATGTATACACACACAATAATACATTTTTTAAATTCTTTATTTAATAACCATATAATTAGAAGAAGCATTTCATTACACAGCATTGACAAATTCAATAACAATTTTCAGAGCTAAGATGCATCTCTTTCAAAATTGGCTGTAAATTTTTAGGTTTATAGTTGAATTAATACAGTTATACAATATTGTACTGAGTATAATAAACCCTATAAGACACAAAATTAAATGAGGTTTTAAACTTTAAAAAAGATCTCCATTTCATTATTAAAATACACAGTTTCATACAGAAAAATTCATTTTTAATACAATGGACACTAAGATGTGCATGCGTTTCTAATCTCTATATATCTCATTATTACTGGTCACAGTCGGTTACTTTTTGAGCCCCTTGGCATCTGAGCATGGATATAAAGTCATCAGGTAGATTTCAAAGGTAATATTTTTCATATCTACTAGTTATTAAGGAGCAATTTTTTATGCTTTGAGGAATTATTTTTTAAACTTTTTAAAAATCTAATAACCACATGATTAGAAGAAGCATTTCATTATAGCTTTAACATATTCAGTAACACACTCCAGAGCAAGGATACCATCTCTTTCAAAAGTGGCTGTAAATTTTTAGGTTCACAGTTGAATTGATACAGTTATACAGTATTGAACTCAGTATAAAC
>NW_008347693.1:36152-74058 GCF_000622305.1 Nannospalax galili | reverse complement strand
AGTTTGCCCATTTCCCCCCTTTCTCCCTTACTAATACCCTTCTCCTATGGTCCTAGCTCTCTTGAGATCCTTCTTTCCCTTTATCCCCTATGTTCCTGTATACCCTTCCCTCCCCCCTCACTTAAACTAACCCAATTTTTATCCATATCTCCCATATTAAGGCCTATTTCCTACTGTTCTTCTTTTTCAGGTTATTTATTTTCCTTTACCTCCCTGTTTCCTTTCCATTATCCTGGTTCCTGTAGTGATGTCTGGTTGCATACTTAGTTATCAGAGTATTCACAATAAATTAAAATTTAAATAGGAAGAGTGAATTAGTTTTGGAAGCCCAAGTCACAGAATTTCATATCCCTTTCTATTAAATTTCCTTTAAAACTTTCAGGATTTCTTTCTTTCTTTCTTTTCTTTTTTTCTTTTATAGCTGCTTCTTTTTATAAGTTCCCTTCTGTTTCTTGAATTATCTGTTTCCCCTGGGATCAGTCTGCTCACCTTTTGTTTACAAGGCCCTTTAACAGGCAGTGTAATTGAGTAGTCCGGAGCTGTGCTCAGGAAACTGGTGACCTGTGAGCACATTCCATCCCCACCCTGCTGCTGTGTAAGTCTTGCTCCAGCTCCAGTTTCTTTGCCTCCTGCTTGACTCAGTTTCCTGTGAGCAGAGATGATAGTCCAAGCTGGCTCACAGGTGCTGTGGGTCCTTTGTGTAACATGGTCAGAATCCTGTTAGGGCCACACTATGCCCTCAGAAGTCATTTGCTGTTCATTTCTTTTATCTTTATTTTTTGAGCAGTGCTGGGGGTCAAATCCAGGACCTTGTGCATGCCAGGCAAGGGCTCTACTACTGAGCTATACCCCCAGCCAATGATTTCTCTCTCTCTCTCTCTCTCTCTCTCTCTCTCTCTCTCTCTCTCTCTCGGTCTCTTTATGTATCTCAGGCTGGCCTCTAACTTTTGCTCTTACTTCCTCAGCATCCCAAGTGCTGGGATTATAAGCATGCATTGGCATACTTAGATTTATTGTTTTTTGCTTGTTTTGTGTTGTTTCAGGATCTCAAGTAGCCAAGGTTGGCCTTGAACTCCTGATCTGCTGCATCCACTGAGTGCTGGGATTACAGGCATGCATCTCTACACCCAGATCAGCTCATCTTTCATTCACTTCTGAATCCTTTTCTTTCTCCTTCACTGTCTGGTAATTTGTCTGGTTCATCTTTATGCACACGGTCCGGGTGCCTGATGCGGCATTCAAATGGGGTGTTTCTTCCTCCGTGGAACGTTCCATGTGGCAGGAGGAGAGGTGCCTACGGCTCTTCAGGATAGGCTGACAGCCGCGAAGGTTCCTGTCCCGGCTCCAGGGCAGCTTTCTTGTAAGCATGTTTGGCTCTGTTTTCCCTGCTCCTCCCCTCATTGTCCGCCACCTTCTTCCTATCTTCTAGAAGTAAATCAAAATCCCTGTGAGGGCCGTCCCACCCCAAGCCTTCCCGTTTCCATCCCTTCCCTACCCTTTCTGCTAGGGATTCATTTTCTTTTGCTTGTTTTCAGTGGTGGGAGAGGCCAGTGGTGGTAGTGACTCACTCTCGACCATCTTGGAGGGGAAACGTGTGTGTGTGTGTGTGTGTGTGTGTGTGTGTGTGTGTGTGAACTGTTGTCTGTGGTGCTTGGAATGGAACCCTGGACTTCAAGTGTGTCAGACAAGAGCCACTGTGTCATACTGGTGCCCCTGTGTGGTAGTTTGAGTGTCCTTACTCCAGCTCTGCACAGATGGGGCCTCAGCACCCACAGGTGTCCACATGGAATGCCAGACCTCACAAGGGCAGGAAAAAAGAAGCCTGGAAATTGGACCTTTTCTTTTCCTCGTGAGGCTTCTTGTGAGGAGAAATCAATGTGAGGTGACCAAAGGTGTACAGGGCCAGCTGTGGTCATGGGGTGGATGGAGGGCACCTTAGTGAGAAGGGAGTAGACCGTGGCCTTCAGATTGAACATGGCAGACTCAATATCCGCAGAGCTTTTTATCTCATTCCAGGCCCAGGAAGCTTTTCCTCACTTTTTGGAGGACTCTAGGTTCAGGGTGGTTAAGCAACTCCTCTATGGTCACACAGCAACTGGATGGTATGTTTTGGAGCTGTATTTAGCTTTGTGAAGGTGCCAGGCTCCATGACCCCCATTGGCCCTCATGATGATTAGAGAATGATTTTGAAGGTTATCCCTTAGGCTACTCTGGACTGAGCTCCATACCTCAGATGCAAAAACCTTGAGCCTGAAGGCTGCGGAGCAGAAGGCTCTGGCACCCTCTAGGGGACACTGGAAGCTCTGCAAAGACACCGGCAAGTTGGCTAGCAAGGGCCTGTACTGGAGTCCAGAATCTGGGTAGGGGTAATGGAAGGGCTCCATGTGAGGACCGGGCTTCATCCCGGATTTCTCAATAATGAACCTCCAATATTTACCCTGCACATAATTCTAAGACATAAGACCATGGGACTAACTTCTAACTAGTAAGACATAGGCAAAAATGAAGTATGAAATTTAAGGAATTGTTACAAAGCAGGGCATGAGCTGCTTTGTCCCTACCTCTGTGTCGCTTAATGGCTGGGGCATGATCAGCCATCCTGGCCCATCAGCAGAAGCATTCTAGTGAAGATGGATGGCTGAAAACAAAGGGGTCTAGTTTCACGGTGATCATCGAGTGGTGGCACACTTGTGTAATCCCGGCACTCAGGAAGCTGAAGCAAGACGATTACAAGTTCAGGGCCAACCTGGGCTATATACTAAGACTGCATTTCAACCCATTCCTCAGAAAAAAAAGTATGTCAACACTAGCTTGAGGGAAAGAAAATTCTGTTTTATTTGCACCATTGCTATTTGGAAGCCTGGTTCTCATAGCCAACCTTATTTTTTTTAAGACAAAAAATTTGCATCTGGGAAAATCCCCTAATGTCTCCATTGCTTGATTCTTCTGTCTAAAATAAGTCTGGCAGGACTCACTTCACAGAACGTGTGTGAAGGTTAAGTTCACACGTAGGAGCGCACTCACTGGGGAATTACAGCCTGCTTTTTATCTGTTGATGATTTTGTAAACCCAAGGGAAGGATGAAAAGCTGCATTGCCTGACTGGGCCCAGTAGGCCAGTCCTAACTGTCCTCACCCTAAGGAAAAGCAAGCAAGTTACAGATGTGTTTGGAGAGGTGGGGGGTGTTTGGGAACCTCAGGCTGCTAATGGAGCGGAACAAGCAAACACCAGATCCCCACTGGCACTCACCAGTGAACCACTAGGATTTCAGGGTGCTCAGGTCTCTCCGGTGCAGGTAGATCCTGCAAGATTTTATTCTAGATCAGAGGCTTGGTTCCATCCACCCATGTGTCTCCTTTCCTCTTTGAGCCCACATGCTGGCTGTAGCCTGTGCTTTGTGTGACAGTGCCAAAGAAACTACAGAAGGATATTTCAAAACCTTGCTTGTGCCATGTCTACTCACATTTATTGGCCAGAAAAGGACACAGGTCAAGACTAAAATCAAAGGCTGGAGAACATACTCCATCTGCTATGTGGTAGATGAATGCAGTCTGCAGGGGACTGAAGATTCGGTGCCAGTGTGACACCACACCATAAGGGAAGGAAACAATGGGGTGAATCCTTTGGGTTTTGATCAGAAGAGGAAATGGGCTTGTCATGAGGTGTGCTCCTGCAATCCCAGCTCTCAGAAGCTGAGGGAAGGAGGATGGTGAGATTAGGGTCAGCCTAGCCTACATACTGAGACAAAACAACTGTCTCAAACAAAACAAAACAGGGCAAAACATCAAAAATAGACAGAAAACAAAACAAGGAGCTGGCGATATGGCTTAGCGGGTAAGAGCACTTACCACTGAACCTAGATCCTAACACCCTTGTAAAAAAGCCTGGCATTGCTGCACACACCTTTAACCCCAGTACTGGGGGTGGGGGTGGGGTAGAGACAGGTTCACTGGGTCTCATTGACCACCACACTAGCCCCAGGTTCATCAAGATGGCCCTGCCTCAAAGGGATAAAATGGAAAGTGGAAGAGGGGCACCCCAGTAGGCACAGGTACATGCGCCCATGAACAACACACACACACAACGAAACCCAGGGGGCACCCCAGTGGGCACAGGTACATGCGCCCATGAACAACACACACACACACAACAAAACCCAGGGGGCACCCCAGTGGGCACAGGTACATGCGCCCATGAACAACACACACACACACACACACACACACACACACACACACACAACTAAACCCCAGAAGGAATAGCCCAACCTTAAGATTGGCTAGCTAGAGAGGCTACAGGAGGGGCAGAGTGATAAAAATCTAATCTCTGGGATCTGAGGACTTCCAGATAGAATGCCACCAGACATCTGCTTTGGGCCACTGTGCCCTAGAACAGCAGATCTCTCAGATCTAGAGCTCCAATTCCTCTTAGAGCTGCACTTGGGGGGCACCCAGAAGGCATAGGGAAATTATTTTCCATGTGGGCTCCCCACTAAGGGGCTGAGTTGAATTGGAATTGCAAAATTTTAAAAAATACATGTTTTGTCAATTGTATCCGGGATTGCCTGGAGCAATAAACATTGGCTCCCTTTGAACACTGCACACAGAGGGCTCTCAAAAGGTGGGGAGTCCAGAATTTTAACAGTAGCTCAATGTGGTCTTCTCTGTGATCTTGATTTTGCAATTTTAAAAATTATTATTATTCAGACAAGATCTTACTATGTAGCCAAGGCTGACTTTGAACTTGAGGTCTTCCTGTCTCAACATGCTTGACTTGGTCTTTTTTTCCTTTTCTGCCTCAAGGTGGGGGAGAAATTAGCTTGTGGAATATCTTGGATATTGGGGTCCCTGTGTTCTCCACAATCAGGGTCTGCTTCTTGGGAGATTCTTAGAGTATCCAGGTTCATAGGGATCATAGGGAGTCCCTTGTAGGGCTTGGAGAATGAATACCTGTAATATTCCTCAATGCTGGGCTGGGCTGGGCCAGCCTAGGCTTGCCTCCTTCCCAGTCATGAAAGAGGGACATTGCGGGACACACCCCTTGGCTCTCATAGACTCTCCAAAGGTCAGGTGGTCCAGAGAGAGGGGTGTAGGCCTTGCGGTGAATCAACTACCCATCCGATTTTCCCCTCTGTCTGGTAGAAAGCCCTGGGTCCTACTTCTGCTGTTCACACCAAGTCCTTGGTCTAGTGGGGGCTTTCCCTTGGCTAGGCTTTTCCTGTTTTGAGATTGTGCAAGGCCTGCAGCTGTCTCCTGAGCCTAGCTCTGAGCTGCACAGAGGGCTAAGGGTTTGGGAAAGAGGAAACAGTCCCTAAGACTGGATCCTCTTCTCTTTGGGAGAAGCAGCGAGTCAGCTGCACTAAGAGCTCCAGGCCTTCCTGTTCTCTTCCTCGCAGGCAGGTCATCCAGCCCAGCAGCCATTTCCTCCTGTGGAACAGGTATTCCCATCTCAGGGACTGAAGGGCGAGGCAGATCAGACAGTTGGAAGTGAGGTAGGGCTTGGATTTGCTGGGGTGGGGGTGCATATGGGAGTGCCTCCTAGACCCCTAAACCCATACAAGCCCCAACCATGAAATTCATGCTATTTCTCTACCCTCAGTTCTCTCTAGCCCCCGGCCTAATCCCAGTGTCAGCTGTCAGCCTAGTCTACGCCACAGTGGTATCCCCATCCCGTGCTTACCTCACTGCAGGGCAGCTCCAACCATTTACTAAGTACCTCCCTCACATGATTCCAGTCCATCAAACTAACTCCAACTCCAACCCTATTTCCTCATTCCTACCTAGCCCCACTTTATCCAAATCATTACCTGCACCCAACTTCATTTTTACCTCATTCCCACCCTGAATTCCAACCCATCTCAGCCTTCCATCTGACTGAACCACACCCATCCTGCCTACCCTAAATTTCACCTCACAGCCCCCCAGCTTTATTTGTCACTATTTCATCTGATATGGGTACTTCAGTTACGACTACTTGACGCTAGGTTTATGGAATGAACTGTAGACTTTCTATTGATCCAGTCAAAGCTGGTAGATAGCAGCCAAGCCTGGTGGCACAAGCCTGTAATCCCAGCTACTTGGTAGACTGATGCAGGAGGATAATGGATTCAAGGCCAGCCTGGGCTACAGAAAAAATTCAAGGATAGTGGGGAAACTTAGTGAGACGCTGTATCAAAAAGATGGGTGGAAGCCGGGCGTGGTCACTCAAGCCTTTAATCCCAGCACTCGGGAGGCAGAGGCAGGTGGATCTCTGTGAGTTCGAGGCCAGCCTGGTCTACGTAGTGAGTTCCAAGACAGCTGGGGCTACAGGGAGACCCTGTCTCAAAAAGAAAAAAAAAAAAAAAAAAGATGGGTGGTGACTGGGGATGTGATGCAATGGTATGGTGCTTGCCTAGCATGCATGAAGGCCTAGGTTCCATCCCTAGCATCACACAAACCAGGTTTGGTGATTACATCTGTAATCCCAGCACTTGGAAGGTGGAGGCAAGATCAGAAGTTTATAAAGTCATCCTCAGCTACATAGGGAGGTCAAGATCAGCCTGGGATACATGAAAACCTCTCTCTCTCTCTCTCTCTCTCTCTCTCTCTCTCACACACACACACACACACACAGAGAGAGAGAGAGAGAGAGAGAGAGAGAGAGAGAGAGAGAGAGAGAGAGAGAGAGAGAGAGAGAGAGAGAGAGAGAGAGAGAGAGAGAGAGAGAGAGAGAGAGAGAGAGAGGGAGAGAGCCAGTGGATTCTGGATTCTGTGGTTTGCACAATTGATGCTGGGCCTATGATTGAGGTTCTGCTCCATTCTGAAGGTAATCGGCTCTTGGAATTGCCCCCTGTATCCTGACTGCTCTCCAGGGAGCCCTCCAGCTGGCCTCATCTGTATCCTTCCTTCTCCAGCTGATAGGGAAGTTGGGGGGAGTCCTGGTGTACGGGAAATAGAAACTGAATCCTCCACTACAGAAGCTACCACAATGACCCGTTTTGTTCTTTCCTCCTTCCCTGCTGGACTGCGCTTCTGGGATCAGAGGTCAGGGATTCAGGGCCCTAGTCTGCCTTCTTTAGATGTTCTGGGACACTTGGTCTCACATGTGGCCAACATAGGCTCCCATGCATGCCAGGGCACTCTACCGGCTCTGACACAGGACATGCCAATTCTAGGTGTGGGCATTTAAGTCCTGTCTTCAGACTGCCCAATGTGGGGACACAAAGAATTTCACTCAGGAACTTTTGTCTGAGGGCGACTCTCAGATCTCCAGGACTCTCCATGTCCCTGGGATCACCTCTTTATCACTACGGAGTGCTGGACACCCACTAGGCCCAACCCAAGCTCAGGAGCACGTCCCCTACCAACCCCCGCTCCACACACACAGGGATAAGGCTCTCCTTTTCTGGTTTTGTCTCTGTTCTTTTTCTTTCTTTCTTTTTTTAATATTTTATTATTTTTATTTTATGTGTACGAGTGTATTGCCTGCATGTATGTGAGTGCACCCGTGTCGTACAATGTCACGGAGGTCAGAAGAGGGCTTTGGATTCCCCTGGAACTGGAGTTAAGGATGGTTTGTAGCCTCCGTGTGGGTGCTGGGAATCGAACCTGGGTCCTATGCAAGAGCAGTCAGTGCTCTTAACCACTGAGTCAACTCTCCAGCCCCTCTTTCTTTTATAAATTTATTATTTTTATTTTATTTTATGTGTATGAGTATATTGCATACATGCATGTAAGCGCACCTGTGTTGTGAAATGCCTGAGGAGGTCTAATCCCCTGGAACTGGACTTAAAGACAATTGTTAACCACCATGTAGATGCTGGGAATCAAACCCGGGTCCTCTGCAAGAGCAACCAGTGCTCTTAACTGCTGAGTCATCTCTCCAGCTTCTATTTTTGGTCTTTTTGAGACAGTGTCTCGCTGTAGCCCCAGCTGGCCTGGAACTTGTTATGTAGACTAGGCTGGCCTCCATCCCACAGAGACCCACCTGCCTCTGCCTCCCAGGTGCTGGGATGAAAGGCGTGCGCCACCACACTGGGCTCATGCTCTTTCTTTTTCCAGGATAGTTCTCTAGGCCTTTGGGCTGGAACAGGCTGAGCCAGTATGCTGAACTTCCAGTAGGACTGATCTCTGTGGTGTTAGGTCTGGGCCAAACAGTGGCATCGCCATGTGGTGTCCTATATTCTAGCATTTGGATGCCCAAATTCCACCATCTCTCTAGAGACTCATTATTGCTCTTCCAGAACCTCAGTTAGAGGAGCCAGGGAGCCTGGGACAGCATAGACAATAGCTTGCTGATGTCCTGGCTGCAGAGGGAGAGGCTGGCCATGACACCCTCTGTGGATTTGGGCCTTAGAGCCATTCTCACCCCAAATATACTTATCAAGCTGCCTTTTCTCAAAGTAAGGGGCCATCCTGGGCCGGTCTCCAGCACCCAAGGACATCACTTGGAGGCAGTGGGTACTGGAGTATCCCAGCCTTGGGCTCCTGGGAAACAGTGTTCTTTCTGTCCTGCCCAGGCCATTTGTCACTCACCCTGCGAAGACACCCTTTCTCCCTTCTCCAGAGCACTAGTACTGTGAGCAACTCAGGCTTCTGTCCAGGCCCAGGCAATACTCAGCATCTCTCCAGGTGTGCCCTCTGGTAGCTAGCACAATCATGTGGTAGATGGGGTTGGGGATGGGAGATGTCATGAGCTTCCTGTCCCCACTTCTGACCTCTTGTCATGCTGCTGAATCAGCAGGCAGCTGAGAGGATTGCAAAGTTGGCAACACGTGTGTGTGTAGTAAAATATTCACGATAGAAAATTTACTGATCTGTTATGTAGCCATCACCACTGTCTATTTCTAGAACTTTCTTATCATCCACAACAAAATCCCTGTATCCATTATATAGTAACTCCACACATTCCCTCTTCCTCCAGTCCTTGGTAACTTTCATTCCACTTTCTGTCTGTAGAAATTTGTGTATTCTAGATGACTCATGTAAGCTGAGCAATACAGTATTTGCCATATGTCTGATTGATTTCACTCAGCATAATGCTATATAACAAGGGTCATATTTGCATGCTCCTTTTAACCAATCAATAGTCCACTGTATGCACAGATCATATTTTCTTTATCCATTCCTCTCTTAATAGACACTTGGGCTCTTTCAATCTTCTGGCTATTGTAAATAATGCTACTATGAACATTGGCTTACAAGTGTCTGCTTGAGACCCTGCTTCCCCTGTTTTAGATTATATATCCAGCAGTGGGATTCTGACCCATTTCATAATTCTATGCTGACTTTTTGAGGAGTCCCCAAACTCTTTCTTATAGCAGCTGCACCATTTTACATTCCCACTAATGATGTATAGGACTCTAATTTTTGCACATTTTCCTCTACATTTTTATCCCTATTTTGTTTGCTTGTTCATTAGTAGCCATCACAGTGGGTGTGAAGTGGAAGCTCACTGTGTGTGTGTGGTGTGTGTGTGTTAAATTCGTGTGCTTGCCTAGGTGTGTATGTGCATAGGACGGAGGAGGACATTGTGTGTCCTCTTCTATCACTTTTCGCCTTCTTCCCTTGAGACGGGGTCTCTTATAGCTGGGGTGGCTGGCCAAAAAGCCCCAGAAATCCTTCTGCCTCTGACCCCACCAGACTGGGGCTATGTGTGTGCCCATACCTAGCATAGGTGCTAGGGACCTTATACCATGTGCTGTCTCCCCAACCCTTCAGTGCAGTTTTCACTTGAATTTTCCTAATGGCTAATGATGAGCATCTTTTTATTAGCTAATTGGCCACTGGCATATCTTCACTAAAAAGTGTCTATTCAAGTTCTTTGTCCATTTTTCAAGTTGGGTTGTTTTATTTTGGAGGGCAGTGTATTGTTGTTCTTGTCAGAATTCTCTATATGATCTGGATATTAATCCCTGTGAAATGATTTGCAAACATTTTTATCTGATTCTAAGGGATTTCTTTTCTTTATTCTCTGCATAGTATTTTATTTATTCTTTTGAGACAGGGTCTCCCTGAAGCTCTAGTTGTCCTGGAACTCATTATGTAGACCAGGCTGGCCTTGATCTCACAGAGCTCTATTGCCTTCACCTCCTTGAGTGCAGGAAACAAAGGCATGTACCACCACAACCACCTTCTGCATAGTATTTTTTAAATAAATAATTTATTGAGAATTTCATACATGCATATAAGGTTTTGATCAAATCCATGCCCACTCCCTCCCCTCCAACTCCTCCCATATCTCCCCATCACTTTTTTCTGATAACTTCATGCACTTTTTCTTCTTCTTTGATTTAGTTTTCTATCGGGCTTTTGGCTACTCTAACATTCCCCTTCCGAAGAGGTAACCCTAAAATCTTTTAAGGATTAGATAAAAGCTCCCAAACATTTTCAACATTTTTGGCCTTTAGAATGGAGTAGGTTGCTACGAGGCCCAAGGACATTGTGAGTTTTAACCAAGAAACTGGTTACTTTTCTTTGGGGTCTTTTTACCCTAACTGCCTAGCCAATTCCTACCTCCTATTCTTATCACACAATCTTCTGAAGGGGTTACCCAAATTGCCTATAGGGAATAGGGACACAGACCATTTTGGCTTCTTCCATGTTGAACAGGGACACAGGGTGAGGCTATTGGAGTACCCCTTTAGTGGGTCTATCTAAAAGACTCCCAAATTGTGTAACTCTTGTCTCTAAGGGGAGAAGAAAGTCCTTGAATCATGAATGGGAGATGTGAAGTTTCAAATGTTCATATGAGAGTCCATTGGAATTTCTTGACAAGGGCTTCCAAAAGCATCCCTCTATTGGGGTCCTCCTCCTTTTTCTTTTGTCTGCCAAGGCTGGACTCATGAGTGATGGATTCAGGATTTACTTTCAGGTATTTTGATAGCTGTTGGAGTGGTTACAATCAGTGTCAGCTCCCTCTCAAAGGCATCTAGATAGGGGGAGAAAACAGATTTATCCATCATTTTAGAACAATAGCTGGTTGTCTCCCTTAGCTACAGGTGGGAACTACAGTATTGGAGACTAAGATTTGAAGTCTTACATCTGAGCAGCACTGAATAGTAGTTTTAATTAATTAATTAATTAATTTTATGTATATGAGTGTTTTGCCTGCATGCATGTAAGTGCACCCATGTCATGAGATGCCTGTGGAGGCCAGAAGAGAGCATCAGATCCCCTGGAACTACAATTTTGGACAGTTGTTAGTCAATATGTTGGTGCTGGGAATCAAACCCAGGTCCTTTACAAGAGCAGCCAGTACTTTTAATCACAAAGCTATCTCTCTAGCCCCTTGCAAAATATTTTTTGAGGCACACAATTTTTTTCATTTTAATTATGTCCATATTACCTATTTTTTCCTTTTTCTCTTTTGAGACAGGGTCTTACTGCCTTGCCCCAGCTGGCTTCAAACTTACAATCCTCTTGCCACAGCTCAAGTGCCAACATTACAAAAACAACACCATCATCTAAGTTTTCTTTTATTGGCTGTGCTTTTGATGTCATAGTAAAGCCATGAAGGTTTTCACCTGGGTTTTCTTCTGCAGAAGGAAAGTGGAAAATCCCATTTGTGCAGCATCCTGAAGGCTAAGTAAGGTTTTGTAGGCAAAGATGATTTGTGATGGAGACATAGCTGGGTAGCTAGGGAGCCTGTGAGTAGGCAGGACTGATCCCAGAGTGAGTCTATGAAGAGAAGAGAAAGGAGGTGGCACAGGGTGCAAGAAATGTGGGTCATTCCAATCTCACGGGCAATGGGGATTCAAAGCGTTTTTAAAGAGACAAGTGACTTTTAAAAGTCAGAATTTTGTCAGGAGGCTGAAGGATTACTGTAAGTTTGAGGCCATCCTGAGCTACAAAGTGAGAACTATTTTTTTTTTTTTTGGCCTTTTTGACACAGGGTCTCCATGTAGCTCTAGCTGGCCTGGAAAGCTCACTATGTAGACCAGGCTGGCCTCCATCTCACAGAGATCCACCTGCCTCTGCCCCCTGAGTGCAGGGATTAAAGGCGTGCACCTGGCTTCTGTCTTATAAACATTTTGGTAAGTTCAGTCAACTCTCATTTTGGTCTATAGCTGGTAAGGCTAGATGTAGGAGACAAATCTCAAATAAGGCCATTATGTTCACTGGGCACCCTAGAGTAAGTCACTGGGTCTCTTTGGGCTCTAGGCTCTACTGGTGTGGGTAATAGGGAAGGGACGGGGGTGGTGGTGGTGGTGACACAGCTGTTCTTGCTCCTTGGAGCTGTATCCTTGAGGGGTAGAGAAAGCAGAACTTGGGGTGGAGCCAAGGCACACAGAAGGCTTTCTAGGGCATGCCACAAAGTGAGGACATTTCTAGGCACAGCCTGAGCTAGGAGCACGGGCTTCTGGTTCCTTGCTGGTGGCTGTCCCAGCAGTTTTTAGCCACCCTGCCTTCTGGCTGGATTGGTAAGCATAGCAGATGAAGACTGCCGAGGCTCTGCAGGCTCTGGGGCTGAGGTGCCCCCAAGGCATTGCTAGGAAGCCTCTGTGAGTCCAGCCAGCCTGTTACTCTGCTCTCATAGGCACCAGGGCCCACCCAAGTACTGGCAATGTGTTTCCTACTCTCACTGCTTCTCCTGGCCTCAGTCTTCCCCTCAGGTAAGTTGCACAGGGCTAGAGCCTCTCACAGGGTCTGGCCTCTAGGGGCCCAGTGCAGCAGACTGGACTCTGCCTAGGTCAGATTTAGCTTCCAGTATATGCTGTATCCCTGGGGTACTGGCTGGGGAGCACTGTGGAAAGAGGGCAGGGTCGGGGCCTGTTTGAGGCAGGTGACAGGGCTCTGCAGTACCCCTGGGCCTATATCACCCTCTTCTGTGTCTCTCTCCCACCCTCCTCCAGGCCAGACCTCATGGGGTGTCTCTAGTCCCAAGGATGTGCAGGGTTTGAAGGGGTCTTGCCTGCTTATCCCCTGCATATTCAGCTTCCCGGCGGATGTAAAGGTGCCAGATGGCATCACAGCCATCTGGTACTATGACTACTCAGACAAGAGGCAGGTAGTGAGCCACTCAGGGAACCCCACACTGGTGGAGGAGCGCTTCCGAGGCCGAGCCGAGCTACTAGGGAACATGGATCACAGAGTGTGCAACTTGCTGCTGAAGGACCTGCAGCCCGAGGACTCCGGCACCTACAACTTCCGCTTTGAGATCAGTGAGGGCAATCGCTGGTCAGATATCAAAGGCACCTTGGTCACTGTGACAGGTGAGGAGCCTGTGGCCTAGCCACTATCTGGCAGGGACTCCCAGACTCACAGCCACATTCTTTGGTCTGGACCTCGCCCAGGCCCTCAGCCTCAGCCCAGCCCTGGTTTCCTCTGTAGTGGGGAGGGGGTTCCCCTAAAAATTCTCCCTTCCTTGAAGCCTCCCTGACCCTTTGGTTGGGGTTTTCAGGGCAAGAGGGATCAGGCAGGGTGAAGACCAGTCCTGAGAACTGCTGTCTTTGTTTTCAGAGACGCCCAATGCTCCCACTATCACTGCCCCAGAGGAGCTGCTTGAGGGCACGGAAGTGAAATTCAACTGCTCCACACCCTACCTGTGCCTGCAGGAACGCCTCACTCTGCAGTGGCAGGGCCAGGACCCCTCTCGCTCTGTCATCTCCAGCCTTCAGAAGCTCGAACCCACTGGCATCAGCCACCTAGAGACCCTTCACATGGCCCTGTCCTGGCAGGACCATGACCGGACACTGCGGTGCCAGCTCTCTGTGGCTGCCCACAGCAGTCAGAGAGAGGTCCACCTCCATGTGCAGCGTGAGTGTGTGGGCCACATGCTTGTCACTGAGCACCACTTCTGTCATTCCCCAACCAAAAGCAGTTGCTTTTTCAACCTCTGGAAACAGACCCGTTGTCCCTGTGGTAAAGCCACACTCAGAGCTGTAGGGCAGGGCAGGGCAGATGGAAGGACTGCTGAGCTCCAACAGCCAAGTTTAAAGTCTCTGTTCCATCTCTGCTGCCTTTGAATGGTCTGTTTTCGAGGGCTGGGCAGAGAATGGTAGACACAGAGGGAATAGGAGCTTCCTGGTAGCTTTGGGACTCAATGCCAAGAGCTCTGTGATCTAGCCCAGCTCTGGGGGACCCTGGGGAGGTGGCATTTACGCCTTTTCTGTCTGAGCCAAACATAGTTATGATGATCGGGTATCTTGAGGCCAAGCTAAGTGAAGGGAAAGCTGAGGTTTCTATTGGTGACTCATTTTCCCATCTCAGTAAGCCAGGTAGATATTCTAGAATAATCCCTGTATGTAGGCATCAGACAGCTGCCTACCATCTATTGGATGAGCAAGTGCTAAGCAAATCCCTTGCTTCCCAGAGCTTCTAGTTCCTTCTCTGGATAGTGGAGCTAGCCATGCACCATTCCTCACCCACAAGCTGACTGAACGTGAAAGGAGACAGAGAGAGAGAGAGAGAGAGAGAGAGAGAGAGAGAGAGAGAGAGAGAGAGAATGAGAATAGTATTGTTAGTCCATTGCTTATAAACTTAACTCTCCTGAAAGTTAATTTACTGCTGCCACCTTTGGCCTCCTGCCATAATAATTACTAATAGTCACTGCAAGCCACTAAGGCAAGCAGTGGGGTGCTCATGACCTTATCTATGTAACTCATCCCGAAGCAGAACACAGGCAGTGGACAGTGTTGAGACACAGAAAGCCATTAAGGGCAGGGTAAGTTGGATGCCAGGTCAAGTACTATATTCTCAGAGTCTCACTGGAGGAGGGAGGCAGGACTCCTTTGAGATGGGGAAGACAGAGGACACAGGGGATTGGTGTTTTCTCTGGGTGGTTTTACTTGGATCAGAGTTTAATAAAAAGTGTGCCACACCCTGTCATTCTCATGCATCTTATATGACATCCTATCATCCTTTGTAGATGCCCCCAAGGGTGTGGAACTCCTCCTCAGCCCTTCAGGACAGAACATTCTCCCTGGCGAGCTGGTCACGCTCATCTGCCAAGTGAACAGCAGCTACCCTGCCGTCAGTTCCGTGCACTGGATCAAGGATGGGGTACACCTCAAAGCTGCTGGCCGTGTGCTGCAGCTGTCCCAGGCAACTTGGAATGACTCTGGGGTCTACACCTGCCAAGCAAAGAATAGTGTGGGCTCTCTGGCGTCACCCCCAGTCAGCCTCCATGTTTTTAGTGAGTTCTGGATGAGGCTAGATCTAGCCAGAGGGCTGAGGGGAGCTAGGCCATGGAGGTACCAGAGGTTGGCACAGACTCATGACAGGACCTCCTTGCAGGGATATTGGGAGGACTCTGGGAAATGGCACAAAGAGAAGTAACACTGCCTCTAGGAGACTCCTGCTCAGGGGGTAGAGTGCAAAGCAATCAGTAGAGAAAGAAGCTGTCTGACTGTCACACTCTGAGGGTGTGTCCTATGCTATCCTTGTAGTGGCTGAGGTCAAGGTGAGCCCAGCAGGCCCCATCCTGGAGAACCAGACAGTGACACTGACCTGCAACACTCCCAAAGAGGCACCCAGGGAGCTCCGTTACAGCTGGTACAAGAACCACATCCTGCTGGAGGATGTCCACACCCCCACCTTGTACCTGCCTATGGCCACAAGGGCTGACACCGGCTTTTATTTCTGTGAGGTGCAGAACACCCAGGGCAGTGAGCGCTCTGGCCCAGTCAGTGTGGTGGTCAGACGTAAGTAGCCTTTCTGGGGGACAGGGGACATTGCCAGAGCAGGGCCACAAGGGTGGAGTCCCTGCAGGAAGGTTGGGGCTTCAAGGTCTCTTGACCTAGATATGGGCTGTGTAGCCAGGTGGAGCTGAATGTGTGCCCAGTTCTGCTCTCCTGCACAAGGCTGGTCCCTGCCTCAGTTTCCTCCTACTTTTAGAAATGTTTTATTTGGAAATCAAACTTATGAAAAGTTGTAGGAATAGTACAAGGGATTATCATATAGCTATAGGCTAGTTCTTTGCTTATGAACATCTTGGTTCATTTGCTTTATCCTTTCTCTCCACGTTCACATGGGGATATACACATATATGCACACAAGTGCACACTCAGACACATGTGCATATATGTATACATCCTTACTGTATGTCAACACGTATGTATACATATACATCTGTATACATGTACATTTATAACTTTTATTCCTTCCTACAAATGTGTTGCGACTTGCAATGGTACTGCACCCCAGTAAACTTTTGGCACACTTTTAATTCCAGCTCTCAGGAAGCAGAGGCAGGTGAATCTCTGTGAGTTTGAGACCAGTCTAGTCTACATATTGAGTTCTATGTCAGCCAGTTTTGACAGTGAGACCTTGTCAAAAAAGAAAAAAATCAAAGTTGAAAAGTATCCAGTAGTCCTAATGTATCCAGTAATCCTAATGTCCACAGTAGCTTAGCTAAGTTCACCCTAAACATGCGTGCTTAGCACACTCACACATTAGCCTACCTTTGGGCCAAGGCAGGTAACATATGGCAATTTCATAATTAAGTGCCAAATAGCTCATGCGTTCATTGAATGCCTGTATCCACAACCCACTGGGCAATGCAGCACACTGGAGGACTGGTAGCTTGCTGACTACCCAGCAGCATGAGAGAGGTTCATACTGTAACTCGCTAACCTAGGTAAAGATCAAAGTACAGTTTCTACTGACTGATTGTATATGAATTTCACACTTTGGTAAAGGCAGAAATCCTAAATGGAACCATCAGAAGCTGAAGATTATATTTACGTTCCTGGTGTTGCAAGTGTGATGGCTTTTTATTTCTTGCCTTGTCAGTGTGCATTTTGCAAGATCAGCCCATACACAGCCCCACACAAAGATCACACCAGGAAATGTGGTATTAATTCCAAACTATTAATAATTCATAGTCCATATACAAATTTTAGCAATTAACTCCAAAATATCATCTTTTTGTTTGCTTCTTTTCAGAGAGGACCTCAATAAGTAGCTCTGGCTAGCTTAGAACTCCCTATATAGCCCAGGCTAGCCACTGTGATAATCCTCCTGCTTCTGCCTCCTGAGTATTGGGCTTACAGGCATGCATCACCTTGTCTATATCTCTGGGACAGTCCTCAGTCCTTCCCTGTCTTTCCTCAGCAGCTGCCCCTCAGTTTGCATTTGCCTGAGATGATGTTCTTATATTGGAAGGCAGCAGGTATGATACCGTGCCTGCCTCAGAGCATCTCATTAGGAGGCATTTGGTGTTGGTTTGTCCCATGCTGCCAATGGTCCCTTTAATCACTTGGCAAAAGTGCTGCCCTCTACCTGGACTCTTCCAGTTTATTCATCTTTAAAATGATGTCTTATCCAGGTATGGTGGGCATACCTGTAATCCCAGCACTTGGGAGGCTGAGGCAGGAGGATCACCAGTTTGGGAGCAGCCTGGGCTACAAAGTGAGACCCTAATTCAGGGCCCTGATCTCCACTTACAGTGTGGCTATGAGGAATGACTAGGCTAACAGAAAGGTTTGCCAATCCAGGGGGTAAAGTGTACTCAGCAGGTGCTTAGGGGCATCTGGACTCACCCTGTTCCAGGGCACTCTGGGGCAAAGGGATGCACAGGCTAATTTACAGGGGATCCAGGAAATGCCCTGTCTAAGGATGATAGGCCACTTCTGATCCTCACACAGACCCACCCCTCCTCCCGGACCTGACTGCCTTCCTGGAGACACAGGCTGGGCTCGTGGGCATCCTCCACTGCTCTGTGATCAGTGAGCCCCTGGCCACATTGGTGCTATCCCATGGGGGCCTCACACTAGCCTCCAGCTCTGAGAAGAACGACTCCAGCCCTCGCTTCAGAGTTTTCTCCACTCCCAACTCCCTGCGCCTAGAGATCCGTGACTTGCAACCAACTGACAGTGGAGAGTACACTTGCTCAGCCACCAACTTCCTTGGAAATGCAACCTCCAACCTTCACTTCTCTGCCCGTGGTAATAAGGGCATGGCCTATGGGGGAATGGTAGGGGGACTTCAAGGAGGAGGCCTCTTCTTTCCAGAGTCTTGAGGGTCTGTCTAGGTCACACAGAAGACCCCCAGGTCACTCCAACCATAGAGATTCTTGGAAGAGAAGGCAAAAAGGGAAATTTCGTCGATCACATGATTTTTCTGCACCCTGAACTTCCTTTATTTTTTATTTCTTAAGCTTTTGGGGGCAGGCTCTTCGCTAGGTGTTAGATGTGGGAGGCAAGATAGAGCGATAGGGTATTTCCTCTATTGGTGAAATTCTCTCTTCCTTCCAAGGCTACTCAATCAAGCTAGGTTTTCTGTCTGTTTTTTTCCCTCACCATGCCTGGTTTATGCAGTGCTGGGGATTAAACCTTAGGCATTATACATTCAAGGCAAGCACTCTACCAGCTGAGTTATATCCCCAACCCTCAAGCCAGGTTTTGACACAAGGCTGCCTCTGTGATACCTGGGCTATAGAGTATCTGAATTGGCATTCAAGGCCAAATTCTTTTCGTATACCACAAACCTCAGATAGGCATGTGGGGAGAGGAGAAAGCTAGAGAGCTCCTGTAGCAGGAATGGGTCAGGATCCTCACAGGTGCCCCAGGCCTACTCTCTGCCCCTCTTCCAGTGGCCCGACTCCTCATCAGCCCTTCAGCCAAGGTTGTAGAAGGGCAAGCAGTGACTCTGAGCTGCAGGAGTGGCCTGACCCCAGCACCTGACATTCATTTCTTCTGGTACCTGAATGGTGGTCTGCTTCTTGATGGATCTAGCAGCAGCCTCCTGCTTCCTGCGGCCTCCAGCACGGACGCAGGCTCATACTACTGCAGAGCACAGGCAGGCTCCAGCACCAGTGGCCCCTCCCTGCCTGCCATCCTCACTGTACTCTGTGAGTACCACTGTGGGAAGTCAACCCATTGGGACCACCAGGCACTCAATTTCCTCCTTATCCTCCTGACCCTTTCCTGCCCCAGGATCCACATCAGAGGATGATCATAGGCCTGGCTACCACAGACCTCTCCACTTAGGGTAGAAGGTGGGGGAATGAAGCAGGGTCTCTTTTAGGACTCCCTGCATCCTGCCCTCCAGTCCCAGTCTTTGTTGCTAGCTGTTCCCTGGCTCCAGACCCCAGCTTGTCCTGCCAGGTGCCTCCCAGATGCCATACTCCTACCTGTGTGCACATACCCCACAAGCTGACTGCCTCAAGGGTGTTGCTCCATGTTAGCCCAAGGAGCTGAGTGATACAGGGGCCACATTACACCCAGAAGGCCTCTCCAGGTATGGTCAGGGGTTTTCTGGTGCTTGAGTGGTAGCACGTGGGGGTCTTGATTGCCGACTCTCTTTTGGCCATGTGTTTTGAGAAATCTCTAGAAAAGGACTTTTTTTTTCTTTGACAAAGTCTTCCTGCAGCCCTAGCTGGCCTAGAACTCACTATGTAGTCCAGGCTGACCGCTATCTCTCAGAGATCTGCCTCTGCCTCCCAAGTGCTGGGATTAAAAGCATGGCTGAGAGGGACCATTTTATAGCACTTACCTAGCATGTGCAAGGCCCTAGGTTCAGTCTTTAGGAATGCTTACTTTTCTTGTTGCTGTGATAAAAACCACATAAGGAAGGAAAGGTCTGTTTTAGCTCACAACTTGAGGGTGCAATCCATTAAGGTGATAGGACTGGGGGGCAGCTGGCCACACTGCAGTCAGGAAGCAGAAAGATGAACTCTGGTGCTCAGTTCACTCTCGCCTTTTTGTTAGTATGAGACCTTAGCCCATGGAATGGTGCCACTCACATTTAGGGAGGATCTTCCCACCTCAATTAATGTAATCTAGAAATTCCCACGCAGACATGCAGATTTGTGTGCTAGATGATTCTAGATGCTGTCAAATTGATAATATTAACCATCAAAATGAAAAAAAAAAGAGTCCATTTTAGGTATTATCTAGTATGGCAGGAGCTGGGTTGGAAAACAGGAGGGATGAACTTTGAGGCAAGGCTTGGTGACAAGGGTGGATGCAGAGGGGGACTCTCAGGGACTTCTGGGAGGGTTCTTTGCTTTAGGGGCAGAAAAGGCATGCAAGATGGCTGACAGTCTGATGACACATTGGTCCCAGCTGGAAAACACCTCTCCTCAGAGGACTCAGCTCAGCACCAGGGCACAACTTTGCATGAGGAGCATGAGTGAATACCACCTGGCTGTCTTTATGCTGTGCCCAACCTACACACAGCTTTTTGTGGCTGCTCAATGTGTCTCGGAGTCTAGCTAGGCTGGACTAGCCTGAGGCCTTGGCAGTGACCATGAGATGAGTGTCCATGCTCTTCCTCCCCACAGATGCCCCACGCCAGCCCACATTCACTGCCCGGCTGGATGCCTCTGGAGTGGGGGCTGGATGGCGAGGCCTCCTCTTGTGCCAAGTAGACAGTGATCCCCCAGCACAGCTACGGCTGCTTCACAAGGGCCACGTTGTGGCTACTTCTGTGCCAGCAAGGGATGGCTGTAGCACCTGTGGGAGTTGCTCCCAGCGCACTAAGGTCAGCAAAGCCTCCAACCTGCTTCGTGTGGAGATCCAGAATCCAGTGCTGGAGGACGAGGGCATGTACCAGTGTGAGGCCAGCAATGCACTGGGCAACTCCTCTGCCTCAGCCATATTTAATGCTAAGGGTGAGGAGTGGAGGGAGGGGTGGATGGGGGCTGCAGTCTGAGTTCAGACTACCCTTACTTTGAGCAAACTGACTTGGGGGGAGGCACCAATGTCAGCATTGGGAGGAGGCAGAGGGAGCCTCACTGCCTCCCTCCCCCCAAATTGAGGGAGAGGGAACAACCTGGGGGACTTTGAGGCTCATCTCTAAAAGAAAACACAGTGGGGGCCACCTTGCCTTCTATCCCTCTCCATGTCCCTCTCTGCAGCTGCGTCCTGAGAACTTCTTTGCTTTTCTCTCTGTTGTGGGGTACCCCAGGGGCCTTCCCTGCCCAAGGCTGGAGGCTGGAGCCTGGGCCAGGGCGGATCTGGGGTAGTTAGAGAGAGGCTTGTCTCCAGTCAGCTCCTGCTGCCTCCTCTCCAGCCACTGTCCTGGTCATCACACCGTCAAACATGTTGCACGAGGGCACAGAGGCCATCCTAACTTGCAACGTGAGCCGGGAAGCTACTGGCTCTGCCAACTTCTCCTGGTTCCGGAATGGAGTGCTGTGGACTCAAGGCCCATTGGAGACTGTAAGACTGCAACCTGTGGCCAGGACTGATGCTGCCCTCTATGCCTGCCGCCTCCTCAGTGAGGCTGGGACCCAGCTCTCAGCTCCTGTGGTCCTGAGTGTGCTATGTGAGTGACAGACAGGGACAGTACAGCCTTCAGGGCAGCAGGACCTGGGGGAACAGACAGGTCTGGAGGGTGGAGGGGCTTGGAGCACGGGTGGGGCTGGAATACAGAGGAGCCTGGAGGGTGGAGGGACCCGGGGTCACAGGGTTGGAGCTGGGGGCCTGGGGAGGCAAATACCAGTCTGGCATGGCAGATGGGCCTATGGAATGTGTACAAGAGGAGAAGATACAGTGTGTCAGGTAGACTATAGTGAGTTGAGTGAGAGCAGCTTGAGTATTCCACCCCATTCTGGTTTGTGCAGATGCCCCAGACCCTCCAAAGCTGTCAGCCCTCCTGGATGTGGCCCAGGGTCACATGGCTGTGTTTATCTGCACTGTGGACAGTCGTCCCCTGGCTCGCCTGTCCCTATTCCATGGGGAGCACCTCCTGGCCACCAGCCTGGAACCCCATCGCCCATCCCATGACAGAATCCAGGCCAAGGTCACAGCCAACTCCCTGCAGCTAGAGATCCGAGAACTGGGCCTTGAGGACTCTGGAAGCTATCGCTGTGAGGCCACAAATGTTCTTGGATCAGCCAACACCTCACTCTTCTTCCAGGTCCGAGGTAAGTGCTGGTCTTCCAACAATAGAGTGGACCCTGAGACTTGGGGTGCTCTGGTTGGACTTTGCATTGTGTGCTATAAATTTTGTCCAGAAGCTTTGGTTAGGGCACAGTTTGTAGCCAGCCTATACCATTTTCCACATGTAGTTACTGCAGCAGCCATTAGGAGGTTCTGACAACTGTGCAAGGTGGCTTACTGGGTTAGAGCCTGTTCCCCCTCCCTCCCTCCCTCCCTCCCTCCCTTCCTTCCTTCCTTCCTTCCTCCTTCCTTCTTCCTTCCTTTTATATTCATATATATTCTCTATAAAAATTCTCCCAAAGCACCATTGCGGAAGAGGGAGTGGAAAGATCATAAGAGGCAGGGAAGAGGGGGAAGACCATATGGAAACAGTCCTACGAGCTCCTGGGAACCTCCTCGTATGATTCTATGGCAATGGTGTCAGCATACACAAGTTCCATGCAAACTCAGGCAGACAAAAACCCTTCACAGAACTGGGCAAATGAATAGTATACCCCAATATTAGCTGTAAAAACATTGATTACTGCTAGGTGAGGAAGAGATGATCTTCCTAAAACAAGAGTCTAGATAGGCTGACTAGACCTCGGTGGATGGACTTTCACTGGTAATAGTCTGGGGACACAGACTTGACACATTGGGCCTTAACACAAATGACAGAGTATATGGGTTCCAGTGGGGGGCGGGGGGGCTATGAGAGTGTGCCAGTGGGGACAGGATTATAAAGATGATTAACATTGTTTGAGATATTCTGTATAAAATACACAAAAATTCAATAAAAACAAATTTAAAAAAATTCTCCCAAAGTAAGCTATCCATGGTGGCAAATGCCTGTAAGCCAAGCATTCAGGAAGCAGAGGTAAGGGGAAAGGGAGTTCAAAGTTAGCCTGGGCTTCATAGTGAGACTGTCCCAAAACACAAAAATCTTGGGGCTGGAGAGATTGCTCAGTGGTTAAGGGCACTGGTGGCTCTTGTAGAGGATATGCATTTGGTTCCCAGCACCCACATGGCGGCTAACAACTGTCCTTAACCTTAACTCCACTTCCAGAGGATTCAACACCCTCATCTGGCCCCCACAGACATTGCATGACAAGGGTGCATTTATATATATGCAAGCAAAACACTCATACACATAAAATTAAAATAAAAAAAACAAAAAACAGAAACCTAAACTCCAGGTGGTAAGCAACATGGGCCAGAACAAAGTGGGTTCAGGCTAGGAGCAGAGTGGGAACATGAGAGGCAGAGACATTGACCTGAGGGGGGCCCTGGAGGAAGCTGTGCTCCTGGACATAGGATTGGGCCTTTGTACTCTTCTGGAGACACAAACAGCAGCAAACTTTGGGAGGAATGGTGGCAAACCCTCATCTACCTTGTTTCTCCTTGCAGGAGCCTGGGTCCAGGTTTCACCATCACCAGAGCTCCAGGAGGGCCAGGCTGTGGTCTTGAGTTGCCAGCTGCCCACTGGGGTCCCTGAAGGGACCTCATACCGCTGGTATAAGGATGGCCAGCCACTCCAGGAGTCAACCTCAGCCACATTCCACATTGCAGCCATAAGTCTGAGGCAAGCTGGTGCCTACCATTGCCAAGCACAGGCTCCAGCCACAGCCACTGCCAGCCTGGCTGCCCCTGTCAGCCTCCATGTGTCCTGTAAGGGTGTTTCTCATTCCTGTGGGGAAGGGGAGGTGTTCTACAACAGAGCCCTGGATGAGGGACCTGCCCCTGGCCATGTCCTGACTATTCCTCACCTGGTGTAGACACCCCACGCCAGGCCGCACTCACCACCTTGCTGGACACAGGCCCTGGGCGACTAGGCCTCCTGGTGTGCAGTGTGCACAGTGATCCTCCAGCCCAGCTGCAGCTATTTCACCAGGACCGCCTTGTGGCCTCTACCCTACAAAATGTGGAGGAACTGGCAAGCAGCAATCCCCGGCTGCATGTGACTGTGACTCCCAATACACTGCGCCTGGAGATCCACAACACAGAGCTGGAGGATGATGGTGTCTATACTTGTGAGGCCACCAACACCCTGGGCCAGGCCTCTGCCAAAGCTGACTTCGATGCCCAAGGTCAGTTTGGGTGGGTTTAACTCCTGGAAGAGAGGGAAAAAAGGCAGAAGGCTCTACAATCCTAAGAACTAAGGACAAGCCACAAATGCAGCCTAGTTAGGGATGTGGTCTCTGGACTTGGGTTACATGAAAGAGTCTTGTTTAAGCACTGGGTGCCCAGTGCATAAACTTAATCAGGAAAGGCACCTCACAGAGAAGCTATAGCCACACAGGGAAACCTTTTCATCCCATTCGTTAGGGAGGAGCTGAGGGCTGTCTAGGACTCTGCAGAACTCTCTACAGGACCCTGACCCCTAGTCTCAACCACCTTGACAGGGGGCTTCCTGGGGTTCTCAGAGCCAAAGGAGCTCCTCGGCAGCAGAGCTGACTGGCCTGCATAGAAACAATGACTTGCTCTATACCAGCTTCAAGATCCTCACTGGTGGCTTCTCTCTGTCCCCAGCTGTGAGTGTGCAGATATGGCCCAATGCCACTGTTCAGGAGGGACAGCAGGTGAACCTGACTTGCCTGGTGTGGAGCACCCACTTAGCCTCACTCAGCTACACATGGTACCAGGGTGGGCAGCAGCTCCTTGGTGCCCGTTCCATCTCCCTGCCCAATGTCACAGTCATGGATGCTACCTCCTACCGCTGTGGTGTGGGATTCCCTGGCCAAGAACCCTGTCTCTCCAGACCTGTCACCCTGGATGTCCTCTGTGAGTCTGGCTGGGTGTGGGTGGTGGTGAGAGGGGTGACGGGGCCCAGGAGTCATGGTATTGCAGACCCCTCAGGTATGTAGCCCAAGGACTCAAAGCTAACCGCAGTGAGACACTGGACAAGAGCTGGGGAAAATGAGGACAGGTCTTTTCTGGGCAAAGGAGAAGAACCCTAGACTGGGCAATGGGGAACCTTTCTGCCACTTGCAAACTGGCCTTCTCAAGGCTGCCTCTGAGCTCCATGTATACCTCCTGGATCTCTGCAGATGCTCCGCGCAGCCTGAGGCTGACTTACCTCTTGGAGAGTCAGGACAGGCAGCTGGCCATAGTACTGTGCACTGTGGACAGTCGCCCACCTGCCCAGCTGGCTCTCAGCCATGCTGGCCGCCTCCTAGCCTCCTCAACTGCAGCCTCTGTCCCTAACACCCTGCTCCTGAAGCTGCGAGACCCAAAGCCCAGTGATGAGGGGCTCTACAGTTGCTTTGCCCACAGCGCACTGGGCCAGGCTAACACATCCCTGGAACTTCACTTGGAAGGTGAAGCAGGGTCAGACCAAGGTCACAGGGGGAGGGAATCAACTTTTACATCTGGCCGGACCCAGCTGACCCTGCTGCCTTTGGTTCAGGTGTACGGGTGACGGTGGCTCCCTCAGCTACTGTACCCGAGGGGTCTCCTGTCACAGTGACCTGCAAGGACCCTGCCGTCCTTCCACCTGCCCTCTATGCCTGGTACCACAATGGCCATTGGATGCAGGAAGGGCCAGCTGCCTCACTCCAGTTCCTGGTGGCCACACAGGCTCATGCCGGTGCCTACTCTTGCCAAGTTCATGATGCTCAGGGCACACGCAGCTCCCAGCCTGCCACCCTGCAAATCCTTTGTGAGCAAGAGCTCCTTAGCTGGGGCTTCCCAGGGTGAGGGTGGCGGAGGGTGCTTCTGAAAGGCCCTGATTATGGTGGGTATGAGACAACAGAGGGTCTAGGAATGGGCATTTGGGGGAGGGGGGCATAGGTGCTGAAGAAAGAGACTGTCTAGCCCTCGGAGTCCTGTCTGAAGGGCTCTGCCCACAGATTCCTGAGAAGTTGTAAGTTTTAGGAAGGGGACATTTGTTCTGAAGTTTCAGCCTCACCAGCATCAGGCAGTTGGGCAAGGGCAGTTCAGGATGCCTCAGCAAAGCCCCCTATCTGTGTCCCACACCACCTCCAGATGCCCCTCGGGATGCTGTTCTATCCTCTTTCCGGGATTCAAGGACCAGGCTCATGATTGTGGTACAGTGCACCGTGGACAGTGAGCCACCCGCTGAGCTGGCACTGTCCCACAATGGCAAGGTGCTAGCCACCAGCCATGGGCTTCACCGCTCTACCTCGGGGATGGGCCATGTCCAGGTAGCCCGCAATGCCCTTCGGCTGCAGGTACAAGATATGACTACAGGTGATGGTGATGCCTATGTTTGCACAGCCCATAATGCATTGGGCTCAGTCAGTACCACTCAGCAGCTGTGGAGGGAGGATGGTGAGTAGAACAGGGGTGAGGAGGGGGCTAGGTTCTGGGGTTCCTGTGCTGTGGGGCTGGAGTCCATGGGAGGGGCTGCTGGCCTGAAGGAGTGTGACCAGCCCTGCCCAGAGTAGCCCAGTCTGCAGGAGGCATGGCTCCCAGTAGAGGGGTAGACCAGTCTTTGAGGATGATACAGCTCCACCACGGGAGATTCTCTGACAGGGTGTGAGGAGGAGTTGCAGTACCCCTAGGGGAGGGAGTGGGAGGAGACATATCCTAACCTCACAGAATCCTGCACTAGGGAAGCCTGAGGTGGGAGCAAGACACAGCCTTACCCTTGGGAAGCCCAGTCTAAGGGCAAGATGTAACATTACGTATCAGAGGACCTGCTCTGATGCAGGAGTCACAACCCTGTCATGGGAGTCTCTGTACAACTCAATTCATACCGTTCTTACAATCAGTCTAAGGAGAGACATAGTCCAACCTTGGAGGGTTTGGACCCCAACACAGACTGAGACTTCCCTACAGTGCACAGTTCTCTGACAATTTACACATCCTTGGACTGCAGGTGTGCGTGTGGTAGCTGAACCAGGCCTGGAAGTGCCAGAGGGTGCAGCCCTGAACCTAAGCTGCCACCTCCCCGTTGGCTCCAAGTCCACGGACAACTTTACTTTTATATGGTTCTGGAATAGTCGGCCACTACGTGCTGAGTCAGTGCCCACACTCTCTTTTACCCATGTGGCCCGGGCCCAGGCTGGGCTGTACCACTGCAGGGCTGAGCTCCCTGTTGGGATCACTACCTCTGCTCCCGTCATGCTCCGTGTTCTCTGTGAGTGTAACCCTACCTCTGCCCTGTCTCCCCACATATCATATGTTTACCTTTCCCTCTGCACAGCAAGGACTTCACAGGCATGGGACCCATTAGAATTCCAGCACTCCCAGCAGCTGCTTGTATGTTTATTTATACCTTAATTCCCCATCTTTGAAATGGAGGCTATATTAGTCCCCTTCTCTTGGGAAGAGTACAGGAGATAAAGCATCCCGAGTGCCTGGCACACAGTAGGCCATCATTGGCTTTGGTCTTCTCTATTCTTTGTTGGCTCACATGCTGTATCAATCAGCTACTTCTAGATAACAAGTGACCTCACAATTCTGTGGATTAGAAATTTGGGCAGGTCTCAGCTGGGCAGTTTTGCAGTTGTGGCTGTAATTGACCAGTGACTCCACTGACACTGGCCAGTCTAATGTGGCCTCATCTGCTGGCTGCAGTTGGACCAACTGTGCCCACCATACTGGCCTGGGCTTCTAACATGGTTGTGTTTTAGGAAGCAGAAGAGAAGCTGCAAGACATCTTGAGGTCTAACTCTAAAGCTCCACAATGCCACTTTTGTTGTTTTTAAGTGTGTGTGTGTGTGTGTGTGTGTGTGTGTGTGTGTGTGTGTGGTGTATAACTGTGCATGCATGCATATTTTTGTGCATGTGCATGTGGAGGCCAGAGGTCAATGTGTTTCTTTATCACTTTCCACCCCATCTTTTGAGAGAGGATCTCTCACTGAATCTGGAGCTCACCAATTCAGCAAGATTAGCTCCACCAAGCACCAGGGATCATCCTGTCTCTGCCTCCCCAGTGCTAAGATTAGAGGCATGTGCCACCATACCTGGCTTTTTGCATGAGTGCTGGGGATTGAACTCAGATCCTTGTGTTTGTGCAGCTAGCACCTTGCTGACTGAGCCACGTCCCCAAACTCGCAGTGTCACTTTTGGTTCAGGAGTGTGGAAAGAGGCCCCATTACTTCATGGAACTGCAGCAAAGTCACGTGGAGGGAGGGATTTGAAGTCAATTTCTGTGGTTATCACACTCTTCCTCTCCACAGACCCTCCCAAGACACCCATCATAACAGTGTTTGTGGAGCCTGAGGGTGGCCTCCAGGGCATCCTGGACTGTCGAGTGGACAGTGAGCCGCTGGCCAGCCTCACCCTCCACCTGGGCAGTCAACTGGTGGCCTCCAGCCAGCTCAAGGGTGCTCCCATCGAGCCCCACATTCACGTCTCTGCTTCCCCCAATGCCCTAAGAGTGGACATGGAGGAGCTCCAACCCAGCAACCAGGGGGAATACGTGTGTTCTGCCTCAAATGCCCTGGGCTCTGCCTCTGCTTCTGCTTACTTTGGGACCAGAGGTGAGGAAAGGATTTCCATCTCCTTGGCCAACCCTGTTCTTAGGTCCTAAGGCTACCTTCCCCACTCTCTTCTGCCACTATACAACTTGTCTGTCTAACCCAAATCTTGCATTGGGCTTTGGAGATGAAATAAAATCAGTTCCATATTAGTTGGGTTACCTTGAGAGTGCTGGGGGCCTGGAGCCCCTGAAGTCTCCTCAGCATTTCCCTTATGTTCTAGCCCTGCATCAGTTGCAACTGTTCCAGTGGCTGCTCTGGGTCCTGGGATTTCTGGCAGCCTTCCTGTTCCTGTTGCTGGGCCTGGGAGCCTGGCATGCCTGGAAGTAAGTTTGGGCTGGATTGGGCTGGATGGGGGCCTGAGCTACTTCATTCTATTCACCCTAGTCCTTCCAATGTCCCCAAATTCTTTGGAAGAAATTCTCTCCCAAGACCTCCAACTTCCTACTCTGCCCCTTCCAAAGTTGGGAGTCCCCTCCAGAGGCTCGGCAATTATCTTGCTACATGTAGCTCTCCTTCACTTGTCTCTAACCTGTGCTGAAGAAAGGGCTGGGGAGGAAAACAAGCAGGTATCCCATGCTGTGCAAGGCTTCCCTGCTATGTATAGTGGGCAACCTGGGCCAACGCCCTGGAGGGGGGAGCAGGAGGGTGGAACAGTTGGTAGGGAGTAATCCTCACTGAGTCCATGCTTGCCATGCAGAAAGAGGCGTTCTTATAGGCTGAATATGAATAAGAATTCAATGGAGATGTCCACTCAGAAGGACACCACACAGGTATCTGTTCAACATTTGCAGACATGTGGTTGTAACAGTGTCCAGCTGGCATCTAGACGCTATTTCTATTCACAGGACAGTGCTGGGACCAGGGGAGGTTAGGGGAGGAGTACGGGGAGCCCAGATTCCCCAGGGGGATAGGGAGAGCCATATTCTTATTGAGGCTCAGAGTAGCTATGTGTTTGCTGGGTGGGTGATTTAATGATACAAGGAGATTTTATCAAGACACATTTTCTGGTTCCTCTACCTTTGTTTTGAGGTTTTTCTTCCTCAAGTTGGAGCCTACCTGTCATAGGCAGGAGTGAAAGCCTGTTTCCCTTCCCATAGTGTAATCCCCTTCTGCAGATGACCCTACCTAGGACCATGGGTCAGTGCAGGCCTTCTGTGACCAGGGTTTTCTTTGTGGGAAGCTCCTTGCTCCTGATGCAGGCACACATGGGACCTCACCTGTGCCACAACTCTGAGCTGATCAACCTGCCTTCAAGAGGAGATGGTTGCTACTCTCTGATGACTCAGATACTGTGAAAGAGGTTCTGTCACCTCTGTACAAGCAGCACAGTGACATCTGATGTTCTGTGACCTGTCTTCTAAGCGTCTTGCTCCCAAGAAAAATGGGTGGCTAGCGTGGAGTGAAGCCCAATCTACCTAGGAGTATGCTGAGGCTCTGGGACCGAGTCGGCCATGTGACTCACTTCTCTTTGAATCCCTGTCCTCTGTCTCTTCCCTCTCCATTTCTTTTCTGAAGAGGCACTGCCCCTTTGCCTCTTTTTCCTCAAAGGCACTTTGGACTTTCTGGCTAGACTGGAAGAACATTTGGGTCCTCACTGACCTGCCAAGACATTCTGTATTAGGGGGCTGGAGAGATGCCTCAGTGGTTAAGAGCACTAGCTGCTCTTGCAGAGGACCCGGGTTTGGTTCCACATGAGCCAGCATCCACATGGTGGCTCACAACCATCTGTAACTCCAGTTCCAGGGAATCTAAAGCCTTCTGACCTCTGTGGGCACTGCTCGAATGGGTGCACACACATGCAGGTAACAGTCATATACATAAAATAAAAATAATAAATAAAAATTAAAAAATGAAAACAAAACAAACAAAAAACCAACACCAAACAAACAAAAAGTGAGGAGCAAACAGGGATGTTACCATCATCCTTGGTCCTGCTCTGGGGGCATACTTCCCCACAGCCAAGTAAGCAACTGCACACTTATGGCCACCCATGCTGCATGGTCTGTTAGAACAATTATCACCAGGAAGGAATGAAGTGCTCCTGGGAAATCAGGGATGGGGGAAGCCAGGTCAACAGTGGGTTGCTGACTCCTGCTGCAGCCTGGTAGCAAGTGATAGGAGGAGCAGAGGGACGAAGTTGAGCGCCTGGAGGGTAGTGGGGTTAGCAGAGAGGCTAGGAGGCTGGGAATGGACTGGAAGATGGGCGACTGTGTAGCTGACTCTCCGCTTTCACTTACTCTAGGCCCCTTTCTTCCTTTTTCCTTCCTTCTTTCCTCCCTTCCTCCCTCTTTCCTTCCTTTTTTATTTTAGTTTTTTGACGCAAGATCTCATGTAGCCCAGGCTGGCCTCAAACTCACTATGTAGCTGAGAATGGATGATCTTGAACTTCAAACCTCCTTAGATCCCTTTTTGTTTTGTCTCTGTCTGCCATGCTCTCCTTGGGAGCCTGTCAAACAATTCCTCCCAATAAACTTCCATCCTAGAGTTCCGTCCACTGGAGTCAGTTTCCTTCTTGCAACCAAAACCTTGGAGCAAAAATATAGAGTAAAATATTAGATACTAGTGGGTTTGTTCGCAGACTCCGTCTGAGTGAGTGGAAACCACACAAGGCTTTTCTCACACTGCTTAAATGACCAGTGTTTCATTTTGTCCCTCAAGGCTCTGATGATGGGCTGCTCACCAATAAGGACCAGCATAGTGCTTGGCACACGACAGGCTACATTTGTTTTTTTACTTTGTTGAGGTTGGAAAGTAGAAAACCTGCTCTAAATGAGAGGTCAGCAAACCAAGAGCAGCAAGATGTATGGGGCCTGTCTTGGGGAGACAGGGAGAGAGGACAACCACATCCTGAAAGGTGGCTGCTGGGGGGCGGGCATGTGACTTGGGAGTCCTCATTTGCTCTCATACTCCTCCAAGGGGGTATTGGAGAGTGCTCACAGGAGCTAGTTGCCCACCCCCAGGTCTGAAATAAACTTGTAATTGAAATGTAACATGTACATCATAAGAGTGTTAGCATAATGGCTTTTTCAAAAGTCAGCATATCTGGGCAATCAGATCAGGAAACAGAAATGTCAGGGCACCGGAGTTCCCAGTGACTATCTTGACTTCTTTTTTTAAAAAAAATATTTTATTTATTATTTTTATTTTATGTATATGAGTGCATTGCCTACATGTATGTGAGTGCACCTGTGTCGTGCACTCACATATATGCAAAAAAGTCCAAAGAGGGCTTTGGATTTCCCTGGAAGTGGAGTTAAGGTTGGTTCGTAGCCACCATGTGGGTGCTGGGAATCGAACCCAGGTCCTCTGCAAGAGCAGTCAGTGCTCTTAACTGCTGAGCCAACTCTCCAGCCCTGACTATCTTGACTTCTAATCCCAGAGATTTGATTTGCCGGTGTTTAAGCTTTACAAAAATGGTATCATACTTTATATGTGACAGCTTTCTGAAATAGTTTGCTAATATCTATTAAGGATAAAATACTCTTCCTATGACCGTGGTATTCTACCCCTGAGTATTTACTCAGGAAAAACAAGTGCTTATGTCACCATGAGATTTGTATTAAAATGTTTATAACAATGCCATTCATCATAGCCAGGAACTGGAAATAACAAATGCACAGCAGCAATAGCATGGTTAAATAGACTGTACTGTGTCTACACAACATAGAGAATAAACTGTTCCTGCAGAAAGTGTTAGGATGATGTCCTCAAATGGCAAGTTCAGTGATGGGAGCCAGATGCTAAGAGCACAGACTGCATGGAGTAGTTTTTTCTTATCCCTGTATCAAAATATCTGAGGAAAGCAACATAAGTGTGCTGGCTAATCCTGGGTGTCAGTTTGACTGGGTCTGGGAATAGCTAGAATGAGAGACTCCTTCTTGGTTGGGTCATTTAAAGCTGGAAGATCCACCCTAAATGTGGGCGTTACCTTCCGATGGCACCTGGAATAAAAGGCCATGGCTGGAAGGAGTTCTTGCTTTGTTGCTCCTTGTCTTCTCTCCCATTGGTGAGTTCGTCTTGCCTCTGTGACTTACTTCTTCACATTCCAACATAGACTGAAGACTAGCAGATCTCCCAGAACCTATCAAGCCTTCAGTGCCAGATTGGGACTACTGACACATCCAGCCTCATGAACTGAGCAACTACTGGATTCTCTGCCTCTCCACTGTAGTGCAGACGTTGTTGGACTACTTAGACTTTATCCTGTAAGCCAATCTAATAAATCCATATATATATTCATTTCATCAGTTCTGCCTCTTTAGAGAACCCCGACTAATGTAGGAAGGACTTACTTGGCTCCCAGTTTGGAGGTACAGTCTTGTCGTGGTATGGATGTGTGGAAACAAAAGTGGATGGAGCTGTGGGAGCAGGAGCAGGAGGCAGCTGGTCGTGCTGTATTCAGTCAGGAAGCAGAGAGAGATGAATGCTAGTTCTCAGTTCACTTTCCCTTTTCCTCTTTTTTTCTGTCTTTTAAAAAATTTTTATTTTTATTATTAGTTTTTAATTTTTTATTGAATTTTTGTGAATTTCATACAGAACATATTAATCATCTCTATACCCCCTTCCCCATTGGCCTCCTCCCATAATCCCCCCAATGGAATTCATACATTCTGTCATTTGTGTTAAGGACGATCATGTCAAATTAGTGTCCCCAGATGTCCCTCAGTGCAAGTTCATCCACTGAGATCTAGTCAGTCTATCTAGAGTCCCTCCCTTTAAGAAAATCAGCTCATTCTCACCCAGCAGGAATCAGCTGCCAATAATTCTTTGACTAAGATTGGGGCCTTCTGTACATTTCCACAGTTCTGCACTGGGTTTTTGTTTGCTTGAGTTTCCATGGGTCTTGTGCATGTGACACTGTTGCTATAGGTTCATCTGAGAAGAGTCCCAGGTGTCTGTAGGACTCCACTTCCAGGTGGTCATGCACATTCTCCCTGGCTCTTACAATCTTTTCACTGCCTCTTCTGCAATGGTCCTGGTGGGTGGATTTTAATACAGGAGTCCTGTTCAAAGACCCACACTCTGTAGACTCTTATTCTCTGCATTTTGGCCATTTGTGACCTTTTGTGTTCCTGGCCCTCTGTTGCATGAGGAGCTTCACTGAAAGATGCATTAGTGTTCTCTTCATCCCTAGTTCTATGTTCTGTGGGCCGTAGGTGTAGAGGTTGCAGCCTAGATGTGCCACTTAGGCTTGGGCAATTCATAGACAATCGCTGTGTGTGACCAGTTGTGGAACTAGGTAATAATCTCTGACTGTTGAAAAAGAAGCTTCTTTGATGGGTGGTAACTGGGATACTTGTCTGTAAATTGAAGGATCCATATTTTGCACATAATAAGAAATTTTATTTGTCTAGGGATGTGACAACCTTGGGGTTTTCTCTAAGATCTGTGACCTCTCCAGCTATGTGTATTTGGCTAGGTTTACAGTACCACACATGAGTTTCCGCCCATCAAATTGGCTTTAAGTCCAATTAGGTAGCTGTTGATTACTTCCAAGATAAAAGTGGTGCTACTGCATCAATGTCATTTGTTGTGCTGGTCATTCATATGATTTTAAGCCTTGAAGCTGGTTTGGACCATCTATTGATGTTCTTCTCCCTTAGCAGTTCACATACTGCTCTCCAAAGCTATGAAAGCTAGCCTTCAGGGGAGGTGGCTTCCAGGTCAGTTCCAGCTCCACTTCAAATCCTATGCCCAAAGTATGTCCTGTCTTCAGCAATAGGGTCTTACCTTCAAGTTCTGGGAGGCAATCAAGGGCTGTGGCAATAGCCTGTGTAATTTTGTGAGTCTCTTGGAATACCCTGGCCAACAGCTCAAAGGAAGGTCTCTCTTGTCTGGCACCGTTATGTAGCCTTCAGCTGTGCACATAAACTCGTGTAGAGATATTATTATGTGTAATTTTTCAGTAGGTTTTTGGACTAATACAGTTCCCTCTGGATTTTTTTTTTTTTGTCTTTTCGAGACAGGGTCTCCCTGTAGCCCCAGCTGTCCTGGAACTCACTATGTAGACCAGGCTGGCCTCGAACTCACAAAGATCCGCCTGCCTCTGCCTCCCAAGTGCTGGGATTAAAGGCGTGCGCCACCAGGCCCGGCTTCCCTCTGGATTTTTATACTAGTTAGGCATTATTTATCTCTCCTCTCTCTCTCCCTGTCTTATCCTCCTTCCCTGCCCTCTCCATTTAAAGTGTCCCCATTTTCCCCATTTCTCCCTTGATAATTCCTGTCTGCTGTGGTCCCACCTCTCTTGAGCTCCTTCTTCCCCTTTATTCCCATAGTTCTTTGTATAGCCCTCCTCCTCCCCATCTCATTCAGCTACCGCCCCTTTTACACATGTCTCCCTTAGTAACACCTGTCTCCTACTGTTCTTCTCTCTCAGGTTCCTTCTTTCCCTTTACCCCCCTGCTTCTCTTCCATTTTCCTGGTTGGTTCCTGCAGTTACATCAGAATATATACCACATAAGAATTTAGTGCTAGGATCCACAAAAGAGGGAGAACATACTTCTTTTTTTTCCCTCTGAGTCTGTGTTACCTCATTTAGATAACAGTTTCTAGATCCATCCATTTACCTGCAAATTTCATTATTTCATCTTTCTTTACTGCTGAGTAAAACTCCATCGTATAAATGAACCACATTTTCATTATCCACTCATCAATTGAGGGACACTTAGGTTTTTTCCATCTCTTAGCTATTGTGAAAAGAGCAGCAACAAACATGGATGTACAAGTGTCTCTGCAATAGGATGAATTCTTTGGGTATATGCCAAGGAGTGGTATAACTGGGTCAAATGGTAGATTCATTTGTAGTTTTTTAAGAGTTCTCTACACTGCTTTCCATAGGGGTTGAACAAGTTCGCAGCCCCACCAGCAGTGGATGAGCATTCCCCTTTCCCCACATCCCCTCCAACATTTGGTATCATTTGTTCTCTTGATCTTAGCCAGTTTGAGTGGGGTAAGATGAAATCTTAGGGTGATTTTAATTTGCATTTTCCTAATTATGTTGAACATTTTAAAAGATGCTTCTTAGCCATCTTTATTTCTCCTTTTGAGAGCTCTCTGCTTAGGTCTTTAGCACATCTTTTAACTGGGTCATTCATTGTCCTGATTCTTTGTTTTTTGAGTTCTTTATATATTCTGGATGTTAAACCTCTGTTGGATGTGTCGCTGGTGAAAAATTTTTTCCACTTTCTTGGTTGTTTCTTTTGCTGCACAGAAGCTTTTTAATTTAATCAGTACCTACTTGTTGACTGTTGGCCTTAATTCCTGAGCAACTGATGTCTGATTTAGAAAGTCCTTTCCTACAACTATATCTTGTAAGTTACTGCCAATGTTTTCTTGTAACAGTTTCAGAGTTTCAAGTTTCACATTGAGGTCTTTGAACCATTTGGAGTTGACTTTTATGCAAGGTGAAAGATAAGGGTCTAGTTCCATTTTTCTACAGGTGGAGATCCAACTTTGCCAGCACCATTTGTTGACGATGCTGTCTTTCCTCCATTGTGTGTTCTTAGCACCTTTGTCAAATATCAGGTAGCTGAAATTGTATATACTCATGTTTGGGTCTTCAATTGTGTTCCATTGATCTATGTGTCTATTTTTGTGCCAGTACCATGCTGTTTTTATGACTATTGCTCTGTAATATAGTTTGAGATCTGTTATAGTAATTCCCCAGCATTGCTTTTTGTGCTCATGTTTGCTTTAGCTATCCAGGGTCTTTTATGCTTCCATAGGAATTTTAGGATTTTTTTTTTAATTCTGTGAAGTACGCCATGGGAATTTTGATTGAGATTGCATTGAATCTATATATTGCCTTTGGTAGGATGGTCATTTTCACAATATTAATTTTTCCAATCTGTGAGCATGGGAGGTCCTTCCATCTTCTGATGTCTTCCTCAATCTTTTCTTTAAAGATTTAAAATTTCTCAACTGGGCGTGGTGATGCACACCTTTTTCTTTTTAATTCCATTATGATACTTTATTGTGCTTGTAGTGTGTTCTAAGACTTCTCTCTAGCAAAAATGAAATATTAAAAGTTGACACTTGTTATATACAGAGGAATACAGTTGATAAGAAAGCATAATTATTTAAGAATGAAAACCCAATTTAAGTCATTCTTAAATTTACAGACAAGTATCCCAGTCACCACCCATCAGAGAAGCTTCTTTTTGGCAGCGATTATTACAGAGTTCCACAAATGGTCAGATACAGAGATTATCTGTTAATTGCCTGAGCCTAAGTAGCATATCAAAGGCTCATGGAACATAGAACAAGGGATGAAGAGGACACTAATGCATCTTTCAGTTCTCATCAATGAAGCTCCCTCATGCAGTAGAAGGCCAGGAACACAAAAGGTCACAAATGGCAAAACATAGAGAAGAGGAGTCTACAGAGTGTGGGTCCTTGCACAGGACTCCTATATTAAAATCCACCCATTCAGGGCTCAGGGACCATTTAGGAAAAGAGAGGGAAAGGTTATAAGAGCCAGGGAGGAGGTACGTGACCATACGGAAATAGAGTCCTACAGGCTCCTTCTCATATGAACCTACGGCAATGGTGTCAGCATGCACAGGACCCATGCAAACTCAAGCAGACAAAAACCCAGCACAGAACTGTGGAAATGGACAGCAGGCCCCAATCTTAGTTGAAGGAGCTGATTACTGCTGGGTGAGGAAGAGCCGATTTTCTTAAAGGGAGGGACTCTAGATAGGCTGACTAGACCTCAGTGGATGAACTTGTACTGAGGAACATCTGGGGACATTAACTTGACAAAATAGACCTTAGCACAAATGACAGAATGTATGAACTCCACTGGGGGAAGCTATATGGGAAGGAGCCAACGGGGAAGGGAGTATAAAGATAATTAAGATGTTCTGTATGAAATACACAAAAATTCAATAAAAATTAAAACATGAGAACACTCTAGTCCTGCTGAAGTTGCTTTTCTCACAGTCCTGCATCCCTGTAGTTCTGGAATGCCCAGTTCCATCCCACCTCACCTGGCCCTCACTCTGAGCTTCAGTAGTTGACTTTCTGTTCTCTGAGGTAGGTAAGGACTATTTGAGGGAACTTCTCCAGAGACTGTTTCTTTAAAATCTCTCTTTCCTGTTTTGCCTTTTGATACTTGCTTTCCTCTCCTTTCAAAGGAGAACTCTAAATGCTAGCAAAGGAACCTGGGCCATGACCTGTAAGATGGGACTTTTGTTCAGGGTTTTGAGTCCAGGGCACAGAACTTCAGCAATGAAAACACCTTGTCTCTTCCTTAGACTGAACAGAAGAGCGGAGAGTGGTTCAGGTCCTGGGCTCATGGAAATGAAAAAGTACATCCTAGAGAGATATAACTAAGGGAGACTTGGGGCTGGAGAGATGGCTCAGTAGTTAAGAGTATTGGCTGCTCTTACAGAGGACCTGGGGTTGATTCCCTGCATCCACATGGCAGCTAACAAGCATCCATCACTCCAGTTCTAGGGAACCTGATGGCCTCCTTTGACCTCTGTGGGTATTTCATGACATGGGTGCACTTACATATATATAGGCAATACAAATAAAATAAAAATAATAAAAATAATAATATTTTAGAAATAACAAAGGGAGACTTAACAACTTGGCGGCCTAATTGGCATGCTTCAAGATGGGTCATAGGGCAAGGATAAAGACCGATGATTATTTTTAGTTTTTT
>NW_008347693.1:34880-35618 GCF_000622305.1 Nannospalax galili | reverse complement strand
TCAGTAACACACTCCAGAGCAAGAGTACATCTCTTTCACAAGTGGGTGCAAGTTTCTAGGTTCACAGTTGAATTAATACAGTTATACAATATTGAACTCAGTATAAGACCTGTAAGACAAAAAATTGAGTTTTTTAACCTCTAAAAAAGATCTCCATTTCATTTTAATATTGTTCCTTGCAGAAAGACTCATTGTTTTTGCTACTAACACTGAGATGTTGGCACATGCATCTCTAATCTGTATGCATCTGATTACTACTAGTCATAATCGGTTGCACTTGGATACTTGGCGCCTGTGTATGTCTATGAAGTCATCAGGTAGATTTCAATGGTAATATTTATCACCTCTACTAATTAGCATGATGTAAATTTTCCATGCTTCCTCCTCAAATATAATACATTTTTTAAAATTTGATTTTTTTGTGTGTATGTGTTTCACACAAAACATCCCAAGCCATCTTATTCAATTATACACGCACTTCCCAGATGGCACCCTCCCATAGCCTCCCTCCCCCAACTACAGCCCTTATATTCTGATATCCCTGCTACTGTCCACTGTGATGTTGGCAGCTCCAGCTGTTCCCCACTCCTTGTCCATCTGGTGAATCTAGTCAGCATATCTAGAGGTCTTTGTTTTAGGAAGGTCAGCTGTTCCTCATCTAGCAGCAATCAGTTGTCAATATTCCTTTAGATAAGATTGGGGTCTGCTGTTCATTTTCCCAGTTCTATGCTGGGTTAC
>NW_008347693.1:31780-32085 GCF_000622305.1 Nannospalax galili | reverse complement strand
CTGTTCATTTTCCCAGTTCTATGCTGGGTTACTGTCTGGGACTCCCTTGGTCCACCCTGGTCAACAACGCAAAAGAAGGTATCTCCTATCTGACATTGTTCCTTGTTATGTGGCCTTTAGCTATGCATATGGACTCTTAAGAAATTATATTGGCCCCTTTAATATGTGGTTATACTTTCATTTTGGGTGTTTAAGGCAATACAGTTGGCCCAGCTAAACCAATTTATTTTACTCTCAAGGTTGTTGTTCCTCAGGGGTCACATGGGCTTGGGAGGAGCCCCTGGCTCCTTTCTTTTACCAGTTCC
>NW_008347693.1:29611-30459 GCF_000622305.1 Nannospalax galili | reverse complement strand
TTTCATAACCATCTTTACTTCTTCTTTTGAGAACTCTCTGTTCAGCTCCTTAGCCCATCTTTTAATTGTGTTGCTTCTTGTCTTGATTCTCTGTTTTTTGAGTTCGTTATAAATTCTAGTTATTGAACCTCTGTCGGATGTGTCACTGGTAAAGATTTTCTCCCATTCTGTGGGTTTTCTGATCGCTTCCTTGGTTGCCTCCTTTGATGTACAGAAGCTTTTTACTTTAATGAGGTCCCATTTGTTGATTCTTGACCTTGTTTCCTAATCAATTGATGTCCGGTTTAGAAAATTCTTTCCTACACTTATATCTTGTAGGTTTTTCCCAAAGTTTTCTTCTAACAGTTTCAGAGTTTCAGGCTTTAAATTGAGGTCTTTGATCCATTTGGAATAGACTTTTATGCAGGGTGAAAGATAGGGGTTTAGTTTCATTCTACTACAAGTTTACCATGTTGTTTTTATGACTATAGCTCTGTAATACAGCTTAAAATCTGGTATTGTAATCCCCCTGGCATTGCTCTTAGTGCTCAGGTTGTTTTGGCTATCTGAGGTCTTCAATTTTGTTCCACTGATCTATGGGTCTATTTTAGTATCACGTTGTTTTTATGACTATAGCTCTGTAATACAGCTTAAAATCTGGTATAGTAATCCCCCTGGCATTGCTCTTAGTACTCAGGGTGTTTCAGCTATCTGAGGTCTATTGTGCTTCCATGTGAATCTTAGGATGGTTTTTTCCAATTCTGTGAAAAGTGTCATGGGGATGTTGATTGACATTGCATTGAATCTATAAATGACTTTTCGTAGGATGGTCATTTTTACAATATTAATTCTTCCAATCCATGAGCATG
>NW_008347693.1:24063-25953 GCF_000622305.1 Nannospalax galili | reverse complement strand
TTTGATTTTATATTGGAGGGGCCAGATTGCTTTTGTCTTCAGGAGTTCCCATAGAGGCCCAAGTGTGATGAGGATCAGGTGCTCTCAGGCTTTCTAAGGTCTGGATCCCTCCAGGAAAGATTTTGGCCTCAGGAATTTGGGGGTTGGACTGGCCTAGGAGCTGGGCCCAGGAAAGATGCTGGTCTAGGGCAGCTGATGGCTGTCCCACCCAGAGATGCAAAGGGAGATAAGGGCGGGAGGTGGCCCCAAGGGCCCCTGGGGACTGTACTGAGGAACTGGGTTGGTCTGGATGCAAAGGACCAGGAAAAGGAAAGGTCAGCTCCTGCATCCAGGAAAGAGGCTGGAGGGCTGTGCAGACCCAGGGAGGCAGAAGGAGGTGAGGGCGGGCCAGGCCCAGAGCACCCCTGGGAAAGGGAGAAGGAACTGAGTTGCTCTGAATGCACAGGATCAAGAAGAAGCAGTGGTGGTTCCCCAGGAGAGAGAAGCCTGTGGGTTGGAGAGAGGCCTGAGGGTCCTGCAGGCCCAGGGAAGCAGAGGGAGGTGAGGGTGGGGCCAGGCCAAGAAGCAGTGCTCCTGTGGACCTGAGAAGGAACTGAGTTGTTCTGGATGCACAGGATCAGGAAGCAGTGGTGGTTCCCTAGGTGTCTGGGGTGCCCAGACAAGGAATGGGACAGGACCAAGGCTAGGAGGAGAGACAGGTGGGGGAGATGGGAGGGTGAGGCTGGGGGAGTCAAGGCATTGACGGCAGGATAGACTTACCCAGGAGAGAGAGGCCTGTTGGTCAGAGAGAGGCCTGCGGGTCCTCCTGATGCACACCTTTAATCTCAGCACTTGGGAGGCAGAGGCAGGCAGATCTCTGTGAATTTAAGCCCCCCCCCCAATTTAAAATATTCTCTCTACTGATTTTTGTAGATTAATTATGTAACCTGCCACTTTCCTGAAAGTCTTGAACAGTTCCAGGAGTTTTCTGGTGGAATTTTTGGGATCTCTTAGGTATCATCTGCAAAAAGGGATAATTTGACCTCTTCTTTTCCAATTAGTATTCCTTTAATTTCTTTCTCTTGTCTTATTGCTGTAGCAACTGTTTCAAGCACTAAATTTAAAAGGAGTAGAGATAGTGGACATCCTTGTCTGGCTCCTGATTTTAATGGGAGTGCTTCCTTTTTTTTTTCTTTCTTCATTTAGAGAGATGTTGGCTGTAGGTTTGTTGTATATTGCTTTAATTATGTTGAGGTATGTTCCCTTCTGTCCAGTTCCCTTTAGGAGTTTTATCATGAATGCATGAAAGGCCTTTTCTGCATCTTTTGAGATGACCATGTGGTTTTTGTCTTTGAGTCCATTTATATGATTTATGACATTTATTGATTTGCATATGTTGAACCATCCCTGCATCTCTGGAATAAAGCCTATTTGATCATGGTGAATGACCTTTTGTGGGGGTCTCTCCCTCTCTTCGCGTGTCTTTGACCACCGGCCCACGAGGGCAGGGAGAGCAAAAGGGACAAATGGGGTCAGGACGGCCAGTGAGCACTGACAGAAGAAAGCCCTTCCAGGGAAGCTGGTCCCAGGTGCAGTAAAACAGCAGTGATACAGCCCCAGACACAGTGAAACAGCTCCGCTTTTTCAGTGGGGGTTAGGGAAAATATAGTGTGGAGGCAGTAGCCAATGCCTCAGCTGATAGGTGCTCATAGTATGCTTTATTTACATATGGTAGTGGGCTCCTATCGTCCGACTATCAGGCAATGCCTGATTATCATATAGAAAAAAACCTGGGGGTAGTTTTTACTCCAGGTAACTACGCCATAGGTCATGTTCCAAATAAGGTCAGGCATCCATGCTTGGTGGCACTTTCCAGGTAAGCCAGGAAGAGAGCAGGAGGCCCCCTGCTGA
>NW_008347693.1:22331-23805 GCF_000622305.1 Nannospalax galili | reverse complement strand
CTTCTCTGCATCTATTGAGATGACCATATGTTTCTTGCCTTTGAGCCCATTTATGATTTATGACGTTCATTTGACTTATGTATATTGAACCATCCCTGCATCTCTGGGATAAAGCCGACTTGATCGTGGTGGGTGATCTTTTTGATGTGTATCTGTATGTGGTTTGCAAGTATCTTGTTGAGAATTTTTGCATCTATGTTCATTAAGGATATGGGTCTATAGTTTTCTTTTTTGGTTGTATCTTACCTGGCTTTGGTATTAGAGTGATTCCAGCTTCATAACAGGAATTTAGAAGTTCTTCCCCATGTCTATCTTTTTGAATAAATTAAGTATTATTGGATGTATATCTCCTTTAAATGTCTGATAGAGGGCAAGTCCGAGCCCCACTAGCAAAGGGATGAAGATTTCTCTCCGCTGGTGGCTGTGAAGGAGGAGGGCAGCTTCCTCTCTCTCGAGTAGGTACACCTGGGGTGTAATCATTACCAGTATACAAAAGGTGGACAAAGGGGAGTTAACACAGTGTTGGGCTTTTCCTTTGCACCATAGGAAAAGAGGAGGGGCGACTCATGCTATCCTGGAGAGAGTAATGTTAGTGAGGCATTTGTAATGAGAAGGCTTAGTCTTGCTGGAAATGCAAATTGGATAGTTAGCCTGTTGTTTGAATAAGGGAATATCCATCAGATGAGTGTCAGTGAAATCTTTTTTTGTTTTTGGGTAAAGAAGGGTGGTATTAACTGGTACTGCTGTCAGTAAAGGTCTATTGCTGGATGCACAAAAGAAACAGTTAGAGGCATTAGGGTGGGTGATGAAGGGAAGAAAGTTAGCAACATATTGAATGTATTGGCTCCAGGACATAGTTGATCTTATCTGGTCCTCTGTTTGTTTTTCCTGTAGAATAATATTATGATGAATTAGCACAGACTTAGCTGCAGGTACAAGCTGTTGAGAGATATGAAAGTCAGCTGTAGGGTAGCTAGAGAATGCACCTGAGTAGAACTTTCCTATTACTCCAATATGCCAGGGATCGTCCCATGGATCTGCAACATGTATTAGGGAATAGTTATGGTTCCCATAGAGATACTTATTATCCTTTAGGTAGATGGGTCTTTTTTGTCCTGTTATGCCCTGATATCTCCCAGTGAATCCTACAGGGATTGAAATAGCGGCAGCCCCCGTATATCAACTTCCTTGAGGCATGATGGATCTGTTTGTTGAAAAGGGAAGCAAACATATTTGTTAGTTTTGTATTTGTTAGCATTTGGATATATTATGATTTTTATGGGTTTTTGACAGCCCACTAGGGGGAAGTCTGCGGTTACGATTATCTGATTTTTTTCTTGAAAATTTTTCTGACATAAAATCTCCGAACATAGTATTAGGGTTATTTTTCAGTCCCTGGCATGTTTGTCTGTGCTCAGGGGCCATCCCTTCCCAGACAAGGTTGTTTAAAAGCATTGCTTTGGCTGTAGGATTT
>NW_008347693.1:7642-21125 GCF_000622305.1 Nannospalax galili | reverse complement strand
TCCTCTTGATTTAAGTAGGGCTCTAAGGGAGCGAATTTGGAGGTTTTTTTGCCATGATGCTGAGTTACCCATTATAGGAAAGAAGTGTGGTCAGTGGTGTTCAATGTTCCTGGGGCAGTCTGCCACCAGGGGATTGATACGTTCTGACGAACACAAGCCTAGCCACAGATTTAAGGGACTGGCAACTGTCCTTGTGACTTTTAACTGGTTGCTGCATTACCAGATTTTTATGATAGCTGTAAGTTTACTGCCAAAATGGCTTTTAAAAAAAAAATTTTTTTTTTGTTTGTATGGTGCAAGCCACCTTGAATTTTTAAGTGCTCTGCAGGGGCTAGTTAATTTAAATTCTCACCTAACTGGTTTAGCTTGGGTTTGAGCACCCCAGGGGCAAGATAACAAAACAGATTAGGGAAGTTTATTTTAGAAGTTGACTTTAAGGCTTATATAAAGATCCCTTAGAACTTTGGGGATTTTTGTTTGTAGGGGTGTTGTTTAAGCTAGAAAAAGAAAGTGGGGTGAAATGCTGATTTCTAAGGGAACATGCCTGCGATCAAAATCCCAGGTGATTCCACTTAGTCCACAGCACAAGCCTGCCCGCAAATTTAAGAGATCGGCGCCCGCTCTAAGAGCACTTAACTGGTTGTTGCATTACCGGGTTTTTGCATTAGAAAGATGTATAGATAGGGGGTCTTGTCTACACCCGTGCGGGCAGTCAGGGTCTGTTAAGAGGACTAAGAGCCTTTAGCTAACATCAGGGAGTAGCCCTGACCAGAAAGCCTCAGTTTCTCCTTTGTCTTTAACGGTCCCATGCGAAGACTCAGACCAAAAATAAAAGGAGGAAAAAGAGGAGAGACTGTTAATCCCCAAGGGTGGGGCTGCTTAGAGGCAAAGCTGCCTTTATCCTCCTGATGGGAGGTGATAGGAAAAAGAGATTGCTGATCCGCAAAGGTGGGGTGGCTTAAAGGCAAAGCTGCCTTTATCCTCCTGATGGGAGGTGATAGGAAAAAGAGATTGCCGATCCTCAAGGGTGGGATGGCTTAAAGGCAAAGCTGCCCGTTGCCCTCCTGATGGGAGGGATACTCACAAGCTCTGTGTGTTCCAGGAGCCGCACGTTCAGGCGCCAGCTGTGGGGTCTCTCCCTCTCTTCGTGGGTCATTGGCCACCGGCCCACAAGGGCAAGGAGAGCAAAAGCGACAAATGGGGTCAAGACGGCCAGTGAGCACTGACAGAAGAAAGCCCTTCCAGGGAAGCTGGTCCCAGGCACAGTAAAACAGCAGTGATACAGCCCCAAACACAGTGAAACAGCTCCGTTTATTCAGTGGGAAAACTAGAGAAATTATAGAGTGGAGGCAGTAGCCAAAGCCTCAGCTGATAGGTGCTCATAGTATGCTTTATTTACATATGGTAGTGGGCTCCTATCATCCGACTATCAGGCAATGCCTGATTATCATATAGAAAAAGCCTCGGGGTAGTTTTTACTCCAGGTAACTATGCCAAAGGTCATGTTCCAAATAAGGTCAGGCATCCATGCTTGGTGGCACTTTTCAGGTAAGCCAGGAAGAGAGCAGGAGGCCCCCTGCTGAAAAGGGGAGTCCTTCCATTTGGCGCCGAACCCCTTAGGGCTATCCGGACATGGAGAACTACAACCCTAACAGCAGGGTTTCCCAACAACCTTTTTGATGGATGTCTGTATGCAGTTTGCAAGTATTTTGTTGAGAATTTTTGTGTCTATGTTCTTAAGGATATGGGTCTATAGTTTTATTTTTTGGTTGTGTATTTACCTGGTTTTTGTATTAGAGTGATGCTGCTTCATAGAAGTAATTTGGAAGTTATCCCTCTGTTTCTATCTTTTTGATAGAAAAGCAGTATTAGCTGTGGATCTTCTTTAGATGTCTGGTAGACTTCTGCAAATCCATCTGTGCCTGGGTTTTTTTTTTTTTTTTTTTTATTTGGGAGGTTTTGTATTACTGCTTCTATTGCCTTATATGTTATGGATCTATTTAAACTGTTGATCTCATCTTGGTTTAACTTTGGCAAGCCCCATTTTAGATATCCATCAATTAGGTTTTCATATTTAATAGAGTATAGGTTTTTAAAGTATAATATAATGTTCTGGATATTTTTGGTGTCTGTTGTGATGTTTCCTCTTTCATTCTGATTTTGTTGATTTAGATTTGCTATTTTTTTGTGTTGTTTTTTAAGGGTCTGGCTATCTTGTTTAGCTTTTCAAAGAACCAGCTCTTAGATTCATTGATTCTTTGTATTGTTTTCTTTGTTTCTATTTCATTAATTTCTGCTCTGATTTGAATTATTTCTTCTCATCTGCTGGATTTTGATTTAATTTGTTCTTGCCTTTTCAGAGTCTTGAGTTGTACTGTTAATTCATTTATTTGTGCTCTTTCTGATTTTTTAATGTAGGCACTTAGAGTTATAAACTTCCCTCTTAAGACTGTTTTAAAGTGTCCCAAAGGTTTTGTTGTGTTGTATTATCCTTTTTTTTTAGTTCCATGAATATTTTTCTTTCTTTCTTTCTTTCTTCCTTTCTTTTGTTTTTTTTTGTTTTTGTTTTGAGACATGGTCTCTCTGTAGCTCCAGCTGGCCTGGAACTTGCCATGTAGACTAGGCTGGCCTTGATCTCATAGACATCTACCTGCCTCTGCCTCCCAAGTACTGGGATTAAAGGTACACACTATGACTCCTGGCTTTATTTCTTTCTTCTTTGATCCATTCATCATTCAGAAGTGTGTTGTTTAATCTCCATTAGTTCATGCAGTTACTAGGACTTCTTTTGGTGTTGATTTTAAGTTTTATTGTGTTGTGGTCTGATAGAGTGCATGGAATTCATTCATCCTTTCTTTCATTTCTTTTTTCTTTTTTTTTTTGTATTGGTTGAGGTTTGTTTTGTGCCCCAGTATGTAGTCAGTTTTAGAGAAAGTTCCATGGGGTGCTGAAAATAACATGTATTTTTTTGGTGTTTGGGTGGAATATTTTGTAGATGTCTACTAGATCCATTGGATGTATGGTATCATTTAATTCAGATGTCTCTGTTTATTCTTTGTCCAGTTGACTTGTCTAATGGAAACAGTGGGCAATTGAAAGCCCCTCCCTTTTCCTCTTTTTATCCAGCCTAGGACCCCAACCCATCAGATGGTGCTGACCACATTCAGGGTTAGTCTTCCCACCTCAGTTAAACTTCTCTAGAGATAGCCTCATTGACATACACAGAGGTGTATCTCCTAGGTAATTCTAAATCCAATCAAGTTGAAAAATGATAATTAACTATCACAGTTCATGTTTCCATTTTTGTTAAATTCAAGGACAGACATAGCTAATTAATGGGATAGAAGTCAAGATAGTGGCTATTGAGGGGTTAAAGTGATTGAGAAGGGCCACAATGGAGTTCCTGGGTGGAGGTTATATATACTCAGTTTGTAAAAATTAGATGAATGAATGTATATTCATACATGCATACATACATATGTACCATACACATAGGTAAGAAAGTTTAAAAAAACTATCGCCTTACCTGGGCATTGTGTTGTATACTTATAGTCCCAGGAGGCTAAGGTAGGAGGATCCCTTGAGACCAGCAATACGACAAGATCTCATCTCTTAAAAACAAAATATTTGGACTTAAAGCCCACTCAATGGGAGGAAACTCATGTGTGGTACTATAAACCTAGGCAAATACACATAGCTGGAGAGGTCATAGATCTTAGAGAAAACTCCAAAGCTGTCATATCCCTAGACAAATATAATTTCTTACTATGTGCAAAACATGGATCCTTAAATCTATTGACAAGTATCCCAGTCACCACCCATCAAAAGAGCTTCTTTTTCAAGAGACAGAGATAATTATAAAGCTACACAACTGGTCACACACAGATTGTGAATTGTCTACGCCTAAGTGGCACATCTAGATGCAATCTCTACACCTAAGGCTCATAGAACATAGAGCAAGGGATGAGGAGAACATGAATACATCTTTCGGTTCTCATCAATGAAGCTCCCTCATGCAACAGAGGACCAGGAACACAAAAGGTCACAAATGTCCAAAATGCAGAGAATAAGAGTCTACAGAGTGTGGGTCCTTTGACAGAACACCTATATTAAAATCCACCCACCAGGCTCAGAGACCATTGTGAAAGAGGGGTGAAAGATTCTAAGAGCCAGGGAGGAGGTGCATGACCATACGAAAATAGTTCTACAGGCTCCTGGGACTCTTCCCATATGAACCTACAGCAATGGTGTCAGCATACACAAGACCCATGCAAACTTAAGCAGACAAAAACCCAGCACAGAATTGTGGAAATGAACAGTAGGCTCCAATCTTAGTCGAAGAATTATTGGTGGCTGATTACTGCTGGGTGAGAATGAGCTGATCTTCTTAAAGGGAGGGACTCTAGATAGGCTGACTAGATCCCAGTGAATGAATTTGCACTGAGGAACATCTGGGGACCCTAACTTTACATGATAGGCCTTAACACATATGACAGAATGTATGAACTCCCATGGGGGGCTATGGGAGGGTGTCAAAGGAGGAGGGGGTATAAAGATGATTTTCTATATGAAATACACAAAAATTCAATTAAAAATTTTTTTAAAGAAAGAAAAAGAAAAAGCCCAAGGAGCTGGAGAGATGGCTCAGTGGTTAAGAGTACTGGCTGCTCTTCCAGAGGACCTAGGTTCAGGTCCCAGCACCTACATGGCAGCTAACAACAACAACAAAAGAACACTCCCCTTAAAAGAAATGATTACAGAGAAAAAAAACCAGATTCTATAAGTGGAGAAAGAAAATTTCTAACAACCATCAATAACTCCAGTTCTAGGGGGATCTGATTTTATTTATTTTTATGTGTATGAGTGTTTTGCCTTCATGCATGTAAGTCCACTTGTGTGTGCAATGCCTGTGAAGACCAGAAGGTGGCATTGAATTACCCAGAACTGGAGTTAAGGATGGTTGTTAGCACCATGTGGGTGCCATGAACTGAACCCAGGTCCTCTGGAAGAACAGCCAGTGCTTTTAACCACTGAGCCTTCTCTCCAGCCCCCAGGATGGAGTCTTAACTGTGACTTTGGTGACTTCCATTCACACGTGTTACTTATTCTGGAGCAGCCAAGCACCAGTCTGATATCTCTAGGTGATACCCTGCATGTCTGTGGACTGGACTTAACAATGCTTCTCTCAGTTACCATGTTCTGGGCTATTTCATGGCTGAATCTTGTTTACATATGGTAGAGTTCACCCATTCTGAGCATTTACCCAGTTTTCAGGACACTTTCAGATGCCCCTACGAGAGTGACACCATTAAGTATTTGATAAGTCGTCTTTCCCTGATGTTACTGCACATGATTGATGGTGTTCTAGATTCCATCTTCTAATGGTTGCTCAGAAATCTTGGCCAAAGGGCTCTGACATGTTTGGAAACTCCTCTGGATTTGGGAGGTACCAGCTTTGCAAGAACAACTGATTTGCATATGGTTATTAGGCTACAGCCCTCTTACTTTATTATTATTATTATTATTATTTTATTTTGAATGTCTTAGACAATTTCATATATGTATGCAGTGTATCTTGATCACGTCCACCCCTAACTCTCTGCTCTTGCTCCCCCTAGACACTCCAACACACCCACACCCTCTTCCATTTTCTGGGCCTTTCTTTTATTTTTGTAAAAACCCACTGAATCCATTAGTACTGCCTGCTAGACTATTGACTGATATTGTTGGATTGACCTGTGTAGACAACAATAGCTGCAGTGAGTTGCCCAGGCTGGCAATAGCTATGCCATGTCTAGAAGGCAGTGTTTCTCAGCACTCACACCCCGTCCTCCAGTGCTTACAGTATTTCTGCATTCTCTTCCTTGAAACTTGGCAAAGTTGATACAGACGTACCTTAGAATGCTAAACACTAAACACTCAGATTTTCAGGCTTATGCAGCAAGTGCTTCACCTGCTGAACCATCTCACCAATCCTTCACTCTTTTCTTTTTTTTTGTCTTTTTGAGACAGTGTCTCCCTGCATCCCCAGCTGGCCTGGAACTCACTATGAAGAAGACCAGGCTGGCCTTGAACTCCCAGAAATCCACCTGCCTCTGCCTCCTGAGTGCTGGGATTAAAGGCATATGCCACCACTCCTGGCCTATAAAAAGACATCTTTTTTTAAAAAAAGAAAACTACGTAAGAAACTACTAGTAATGACTTCCTGTGGGGTGAGAGTCAAAAGGATGAAGACTGAAGAGGCATGAAAACCTTTTGTGTTTGTTTTTTGAGGCAGGATCTTTCTGTATAGCTCAGGTTGCCTCACCTCAGCCTCTGGAATTGTGGAATTACAGGCATGAGTTGTGGCCCTGTGTCTGCTTTTCAGTATCCCTCCTCCACTTTATGTGTACATCTGTATGTGGTGTATGTGTGCATGTGGGGGGTGTGTGTGTGTGTAGGGGGTGCATTTGCCTGTGCATTCATGAATGTGTCTTCCTATATTGCTCTCCACCTTTTTTTGGACAGGGTCTCTCACTGAACTAGTCAATTCACCTGTCTCTACCCTGTCCAAAACTGGGGGTAAGCATGTGCCACTATGATAGGCTTTTATCTGAATGTGGAAGTCTGAACTCATGCTTGCACAGCAGGTGCTTACCCACTGCTGAGCTATCTGCCCAGCACACCCTCACTTTCTTTTGAGACAGGTTAGCACAGACTAATCTGGAACTTGCTATATAGCAGAGAATAACTTTGACCTTCTGATCCTTCTGCCTCCACCTCCTGAATGCTAGGATTCAGGTGTGTAATATAAACACCATAAAAACATCCCAGTTTACATGATGCTGGGGATTGAACTTAAGGCCCCAGGAGACCCACTGAGCTACATCCTCAGATCACCCTTCCACCTCCCTCCCTCCTTCCCTCCTCTCTCTCCACTCCCTTCCTCACTCCTTCAGTTCCTCTATGTTGCCCAGCTGGCAATCAACTGTCCTGTCTGGAACCACAAATGGGCACCACTGGCCTGATTTATCATACTGTTTTAAATTTTAATCATGTACATGTAGTTTTCTCTGTTGCTGCAAATTTTAATATTCCAAATTCTCAGAATCAAATAGGTTTGTTTCAAAGTAAAATCCCTTGCTATCCAAATTTATACCTAGTACTCAAAGTAATCTTTCAAAGAAAGTAATGGTCCCAAGACATCAGAAAGGACCCCTAGTGCCTAGGGTTCAGTGGCACAGTACAAGTCTGCTCTGGCCCCCACCACACTGTCTTTGCCAAGAACCACGCTCTCCAGCGCTTTGGCCTTGGTGTGCCCCTAAGTACTCAGGTGCACCTCATCGGCAGAGGCTGGCGGTCATTATGGCTGAGGACAGCCAAACCCGACAGCCTGGCTGCAGTGGGAACTCCAAGCACCGGGCAGATCCTTGGATCCTCTCTCAGGCTCCCCTAAGCAGTGCAGGTAGAAGAGTGGGAGGAGAGGTCTCCGGGGAGACCACGTGTCCCTCTGTCCAGTCCTGCATCGTCCAGCGCCCCGGGGTACCCCCAGTGGTCCTCAAAGAGCCTTCTGGGCACTTCCCGCCCTCCCCACCCTCTGCCCCCACGGATAGGACCTCGGAGGGCACCCGAAGCCGCAGGCTGGATTCCTGCCCCGACCGGGCATGGCTATTGCGGCCCGCCCGGGAGGGTCATCCTGGTTCCTCGGACTCGCGGCCCGTGGGCCAGTGTTTCGACGGGCTCGGGCGGAGCCACATAGGAGGGCTGCGCCCCGGTGGGACGGCCTCTCTCCCTCAGGGGCGGAGCCGGTGGCGGGCAGCCGGACCTTGGAGGCCCGGGCGCTCTCAGCCATGGGCCGGGGGTGCGGGAGGCCTGGGGGGTCGCCGCCGCCGCTGCTGCTGCTGCTGCTGCTGCTGCTTCCCCCATCTCCGGTGCGGGGCGCTCGGGTGTTTCCAGGTGAGGGTGTGGGCCAGGGTGCGGCCCTAGGGCAGGTGAAACGGCGGGTGGTGATGGGGTCTAGTGGCGCTACTGGATCAGGCAGAGGGTGCACGGCCGCGCGGGGGATCTGCCAGGCGCTCCCTGGACTGACTTGCTCACACTTAACAAAGCCGAGGGCCAAGACCATCCCTCCCTCAGCAGCTGCCCAGCTCCGAGCTCCCTCTGAGAGTGAGCCACTCTGCACCTCCAGCTTCCAAGGCCAGAGGGCCTTCCCCCGGACCCTTTGAGGTCCCTGGAATCCTGCTCTGCTCTTAGGACTAGCTGTCCCATCGGACTCATTCCCCCTTCATCTTGGGCGACGTGTCCGGTGTTTATACAGTTGTCTTATTTGGTTGGATAGACAAGGACATCTTCAAAACACAGGCTGTCTGGCCAGCAGTGCTTGGGGAAGACTGAAGCTCTCTTTTTCCAGAGTAATCCAACTTGGGGTAAGGTGGGGCACTTATCAGTCTCTCCAAATGGATGGGAGGATTCTCTAAACCCCATAGATCAAATATCTGGCTGGTGGAAAGTAGAGGCCATCAGGGAGGAGGCAGGAGGGGCTGGGCTGGGCAGTCTTCGAGGTTTATCCCAGGCAATCCACTGCCCTCTTCCTGAAAACTCTAACTTTGAGCCAGGGGATAGTAGGTGATGGAAATGGGAGAGAGGGATTCTATGCTGCCTACTTTAGTCCACCCAGACTCCTAGCTCCAACCCTGCCATCTGAAGGCATCCCTGGCCAGCCCCATCTATGCACAGGACATCATAGGGTGCACAGATACACCATACCTGCACCCCTGGTGGCCTGGGACCAACAAAGCTTGGTCTTTCACACCCTTCTCTGGCTTGAGAGACCTTCCCTTGCCTCCAGAAAGGCTTCTCTTGCTTTCCCTCCCTTCCCTTTTCAGCCTTCTTTCCAAAGCCACACTCCCTTTCTAAGAAACACATATGACTTGGAAAAGGGGTTCCTGGAGCTGCTAATATTCCAGATTTTTGGTGCCTGGGGTTTGAATAGGAGATGGAAGAGGAAAAAGAGTTGGGATGACCCAGAAAAAGCTAAGCCACCTCTCTAGGTACCCATCAGCCTGGACAGGGCTGAGGTCAGAGCTAGTGGTAGGTGGTTTCTGTTTTGTTCTGTTTTGTTTTTGTTGCTGCTATTTTTCTGAGAGCTGGGTCTACTGGAGGACAGAGTGCCAGAGGGATGAGAGGCCTGGCTGCTGGCTCTAGATGCTGGGGCCTGGTCTCTGCAGGATAGGTCCTGTGAGAGTTGCTGGGACCCAGATAGGGGAGGAGAGGCAGGAACATTCCTGAGGAACATTCCACACATCCACTGAGTAATGCTTGGCTCTGGGATTCCTCCTGGAGCCCCTTTAAGCATGCCTGGCCTGGGAGCACTGAGGCTGTGTTCTGTGGTTCTCCCTTCACTTTGACAAAACACAGTTTCTGGGCCAGGATTCCTGAGAGCCCTGCCATCAACACCCCAACAGGGAACTCTGGGCAAGACATGTGGCTGCTGTTTTTTTTTTCAGATTGTAGAGGAGACACAGGCAGCCTCCAGTTACAGAGCTCTCATCCTAAAGGCATCTGTTGCCCAGTCTAAAAATACTCAGGCTGCCTTCTTCTTCCCACCCCTTTTACACTGAAGGCCTGGGCTTCCTCCTGTGATCTCTGAACCCAGGCCTAACCCCGAGGTCTGACAGCTCTCGAATCTCCAAGGGAGATGCTCCCTCCCTAGTACCACCTCTCCCTAGTCTCCCTCTGCCACCTCCCTGGCAGCTGCTCCATTCCAGGGATGGCTTTATTCCAAAGTGCCGTCTTCCAGACCAAGCTCAGGAGTGCGCAAAAGAGCTTGACCTTGAGGGCCTCTCCATCTCTGCTGACTTCCTACCTGTTCCTCAGATCCTAACTCTATGCTTTGTCCTCACCCTAGGAAATATCCTTGGAGAGCCAGTTATCCCACACTGGGTTCTGGGTGGAGGACACTGGCTCAAGGTCACCCTAGATGAGTCGGTTAGTATCTATTACCCTGTCCTCATCAGGGGCTCTGGGTTTCAACCCTTCTGCCCTATGCCCAAGTACAATGTGACAGTTTTTCTGAGGCTCTCAGAACTAATCCTTAGCCACTTCCATCAGGGCAAGCAGAGTGGGAAGACATTTAGGTGGCGTGAGTCTGCACACATGGAAGTTATTTTGGGTTTCCCCCACCGCCTTTTATCCCTAGCCTAAGTCTTCTCTCCATTGGGGAAGTATGCAAGCTATCCCCACCCCAACCAGGCAGAGATGGATTCAGGGTTTGAGGCCTGAAACTTTTCAAGAGCTTCTTTTTTGTTTGTTTTTATTGTTTTGTTTTCTTTGAGACAGGGTTTTACTTTGCAACGCTGGCTAGCCGGGAACTTACTATGTAGAGTAGGCTGGCCTTGAACTCCTATGTGAGCCTCCTGCTTCAGCCTCCCAAGTGCTGGAATCATAGTCATGAGCCACCATGCCTAGCTTGAGGAGCTTTCAAAGGATGGACATCAAAATATCTTCCTTTGGCCAAGTTTATGTGACTCTGGGCACAGTGTTATCCTGAAATTTCAGCCTCCCTCGCTGGAATCCACCTGTGGCAAGGAAGCAGTGACTGCCCTCGTGGCACCCCAGATGCAAGCCCACTCCAATTTGCTATTCAGTATACTACCCAGCCTGCTCTCAATTCCTACCCATCATACATGCTCCCAGAATATTCATGACTCAGCTGTGTGTGCCATTACATCAATGCTGCACACTGAGAGGCTAGTGTCAGTATCTTACAGAGGGGCAAACTGAAGAGAGTTTGTAAAATAGACTGTGGTCAAGTAGCTCATTGGTTCTAGAAGCCTGAGACCTCCTAAGGTCTAAAAGACTTCAGACTATTGACCACCTTCCTCCTCCTCCCCACAGCTGCTCAAGTTAGAGAGAGCTTGATTCTGTATTGTCAGGCAAGGAAGGTAGTTCCACTGTCCAAAGCCAGGAGAGTATTGGCACAATATCTTGGGGTCTCCAGAATCCCGGGGCTTCTAACATAGGGACTTCACTTGGGATCCCCCAGACTTCTGAGACCTTCCTCAACTGATTAAGCAGAGCTGGCTTGTGGAAGGGAGGTTGGGCACATATTGGGGTCCCTCTGTGGCCTCTCTCCCTCTCTGGTTTAATCAATGACCAAGAGGAGAGTCCCAGCAGGCCTGCTTTGCACACTCTGGCACCTGCCACCAGGAAGCCTGTGAGACAGGACAGAAGGAACAGGGTATCCTCTTCACAAACAGCATACATCTTCAGGATGGGAATAGGGCACAGAGTAGGGATTAGGAATTCCAGGAGCAAGAAGTGAATGCAGCAAGGGCTACAGAGGGACAGGAACTGTCCATCTGCGCCACTGCCCTTCTCCCAATACAAGCCTTTTCTCAATAAAGCAAGTAGCAGCCCAGCCATGTGAGCTCATGTTTGGGGCCTTGTGGGGCCTATAGTTCTGGAAATGAAGGCCATCCACTCTCCACCAGCAGGGGAAGGGTCCCCCTGCCATACTCTGAGCCTCTTGGCCAGAGTCCTAGCCCAGTGCATTTTGGGATAAAAGGGGAGAGCCAGCAAGGGTGGGGAAAAACATTAAAAAATACAGCAACCTCCCAGGAATCTCCTGGGCTAGCTCCAACTCTGGGCCTCTAGCCAGGCTATGTAGACAAGGGGGATGAGGCAAAGAGGGTAAAAGAGGAGAGGTTGCCGGAGAGCCAAATCCCTCTCTCCTGATATTTGGCTGAGAAAATACTTTTTTCTGGACCTAGGATGGGGGTCATGTTTGCTTTGTAAGCTGAGATATGAGATCAGTCTGTTGGAGGTCACAAGAAATTTCAGATGATGGGGCAGTTTGCCAGAACTGGAGGTGTGGGAATAAAGTCTGAGTTCAACAGGGAATGACACAAAGACACATAAACAAAGGACTGGGGGTATAGCTCAGTGGCATAGCAGGCATTTACCAGGTCTTGGGTTTGATCTGAAGCACCAAAATAAACAAAAAACCACCACAACAAAAGACAAGCAAAGACCCCCACAAACAAAGGAACCAAAACATAGGGACTGGAGAGATGGTTCAGTGTTTAAAAGCACTGACTACTCTTGCAGAGGACCGAGGTTCAAATCCCAGCACCCACATAGCAGCTAACAACCATCCTTAACTCCAGTTCCAGGGGCTTCTGACCTCCTCAGGAACTGCATGGCACAGATATACTTACATGCAGGCTATACACTCATACACATAAAATAGTAATAAAATATTTTAAAAAAACATAAGTGGCATGCCTTTAATCCCAGTACTCAGGAGGAAGAGGCAGGCAGATCTCTGTGAGTACAAGGCCAGCCTGGTCTACATAGTAAGTTCCAGGCCAGCTGGGGCTACCGGGAGACCCTGTCTCAAAAAGACAAAAAACAAACAAAAAATCAAGAAACAAAAAACCCCAAAACAGTAACAAAAACAGAAAGAAAAAAAAAAAACCCACAAACAAGCCCCAAATGAGATGAGATGGCCTGCAATGTCCTTAGGTACTCATTGTCCTCTGTTTTACCTGCTCCTTCTGGAAACCAAAGAGGAGAACAGGCTAAGGGAAAATCTCAGTCACTGTTGGCAAGCAGGACACCTTTTGTTGGCTGAGAGGGTTCTTATATAGCCCAAGTTGGAGACTGGTCTCCAACTTGCTATGTAGTCAAGACAGGCCTTGAATTCATGATCCTCCTGCTTCCAGCTCCTAAGTACTGGGATTACAGGCATGTACTACTATGCCTGGCATACACAGGGCACCTTTTGGAACTCCTGTCTCTAGGGAACCCCGTGTTTAAATACTTTCAAGGGGCTACTGTTACACAGACATTGGGAATACCTATGTCGTGTCTCCCCTGACCCCCAGACACACACGTACCCGTTCACTCCCTCCATGACTCATGGCAGCAGCCTGTTGTTCCTATGAACTTTCTCAGCTAGCCAGCTCCACATCCTACCTGTCCCTGGCAGGCAGGTGGCCTAGAGGCCCCTATTACAGCTTGCGTTCCTTCTTGCTCAGATCACAAAGCTAGATGTGGTGCTGGTGGCCCTAAAGGCTGAAGGCCAGGATCTCCTGCTGGAGTTGGAGAAGAACCAGTGAGTATCGTATCAGCCTGATGTTGGGCTGAACAGACCCTCAGGCTCTCTGGAGGGGATCAGAGCTTCCTGTGGGAGACTGGATGGGAAGAGGAGCAAGGGTGGCAGGGAGAGTCACATAGACTCATGACTGATGTTCTTGGGGGTGAACCCAGCTGTAGGTCCATTCTTTCCATTTCAACTTCTGGAGCAGCTTGGAGGGAGCACCACCTAGTGTACATTCCCAGGATGTGTTGAATCAAAAGGGAATCCTAGATAGGCTTCCACAGCTCAGAGGCACTGCAGGCAGGGACAAAGGCTGGGTAGTTAAGAAGGTCACTATCTAGGGATGGCAATTTGTCTGATCTGCTTGGAATGTCTCCATCTGCAGGGAAGAAAGCAGAGGGA
>NW_008347693.1:5038-7095 GCF_000622305.1 Nannospalax galili | reverse complement strand
ATTTCTTTTAAAAAAGCACTGGTGATAGAACTTGGTGATAGAGTACTTATCTAGTATGTGCAAGGTTTGCTCTCCAGTGACTATTAAAAGAAAAAGTCATTGACTTATAGTTGTTTATCTGGGGGTGAGGGCAGGAGAATCTTGATGATGGAGTTATTACTAGAATGCAGGAAATACACGCATACACATAAAATAATAATAAATAAAATATTTTTTTTAAAAAATTTCTTTTAAAAAAGCACTGGTGATAGAACTTGGTGATAGAGTACTTATCTAGTATGTGCAAGGTTTGCTCTCCAGTGACTATTAAAAGAAAAAGTCATTGACTTATAGTTGTTTATCTGGGGGTGAGGGCAGGAGAATCTTGATGATGGAGTTATTACTAGAGTAAGGTCTGGCTATGGGGATCTCTGCTCAGCTGGGCAGAACAGAAGAAGCATGTGTAGGCAGATGAAATTTGGTTTTCTCTCAAAACCAAGTGGGTAAGCAGCATGGAGGGTCAGATGGAGACATAAGGGGTCTATCAGGCTGAGGAGAGGACCTGAAGGATCTGGGGTCTGCTCAACAAAGGCAGGAGCACTAAAGAAGTTCACCACATTTCCTTGGCCCCAAATGGCATCTCTGCAGTATCCTTAACTCCTCCCCTTCTGGCCTGTGGATCCAGCTGCCTGTTGCAGGTTCCACAGAACCAAAGGTCTCCTGTTCCTGCTCCTCCCTAGTGCTTCCCAGATTCTGTTTCCCGCATCTAAGCCACACCAGGGGCTCCTTCCTGATCTTCTGTTTTTCTTTAGTCCAAGGCTTTTCTGGAGTGAACAGTGCACAGTCTCTCCTAGCCTTTCCCTGAAGCATGGTTGCCTCATTCCAAGCTGCTCAACTAGCATTCAGGCAGGGAGATGGAAAGGGAGCCTGGAGGAGACAGGGCTAAATTCAGTGACTCCTGGAACACTGCCCCCAGCAGGCTCCTGGCCCCAGGATATACAGAAACCCACTACAGCCCAGATGGACAGCCAGTGGTGCTGGTCCCCAACCACATGGTGAGATGCTGCTATGGGCTCTGAGGACAGGGTATTGGGTGCTGGGGATGCAGCCCTAAATTCCTGCTCCTCTCCACTTTGCATTCCTGAGGAGGTTGGAGCCAGCCCCTAGGCCTCCCTCTCCATGGTCCTTACCCCTTCAACTTCAGCCCTGCCTGAAATTTGGGACTGAGTCTCTTCCTCTCTAGGATCACTGCCACTATCATGGGCGTGTGAGGGGCTTCCAAGACTCCTGGGTAGTCCTCAGCACCTGTTCTGGGATGAGGTGAGACGTTTGGGGGGAGGGACCTGGATCTGGTGCAGAGGTAAGAGCTCTTTCACACACACCTCTGCATTCTTTTGCACTCTAGTGGCCTGATTGTGCTCACCAGCAATGTCAGCTACTATCTTTATCCCCGGCCTCCTGGGGACACCGAGGACTTTGCAACCCACAAGATCTTCCGGATGGAGCAGCTGCTTACCTGGAAAGGGACCTGTGGTGACAAGGACTTGGGGGACAAAGTGGGCATGGCCAGTCTTCCTCATGCCCCCCAGAGCAGGGTCAGGGGCACAGCCAAGGATGGGAGTGGGCATACAGTACCCATGGTCCTCCAAATCAGGTCACAGGAATGCAGGTCCTAGACCTGCCCACCTGTCTTGATATTTTAACTGAGGCCCAAGAAGCAAGTTTGAGCAAAAATTTAACTGCTCTGTCTGGGAATTGGGGCTGGTGGTCAGGACTCAAGCCCAGGTGCCTTCCCCTCACCATTTGCCACTCACAGGTGAGGCGAGAGGCCCGCAGGAACCCCAGGTACCTGGAGCTGTACATAGTGGCTGACCACACCCTGGTGAGAAGAGACCCAAGGGGGCTAGCTCGGGCTGCAGGGGAGCCAGATCAGCTTCTTATGGCCCTGGGATTTCTGCTTTCCCAGTTTTTGATCCAGAACCAGAACTTGAACCAAACCAAACAGCGTCTCCTGGAAGTCGTCAATTGTGTGGACCAGGTTGGGAGAGTTAGGAAGCAGAAGGATGGGGCGTGTCTAT
>NW_008347693.1:0-2090 GCF_000622305.1 Nannospalax galili | reverse complement strand
CAGGAATGCTACATGATACCCTGCATGGTCCATGTAGAGCTGCCTCTTCACTGGAACCTCGGGAAAGACAGGCACATTGTTCATGTCTGACAGCGTAGTCTTGGATGTTTTCTCCAGGCCAACTGAGGAAAAGGCAGGGTTTGGGATGGAGATTTGAGCAGAGGGCATCTCAGGTAGTGAATGGTACCAACAGGTCCCAGGAGTCAGCTGAGAAGGCCTCAGCATAGCCAGCTAGTGAGTGGTTGGTCTGCAAGCAGAGGAACAAGGTGGATAGAGCTTGGAGCAGCAGTAAGGGGCAGGGGGACTGCTGCCTTTTATCACCAGAATGGGGTCTTGAGGGTGGTGGAGACTAGATTTTAGACAATGGAGCTACAGAATATTGGTATAGATATCCTGTTAATTTCCCTTTTTATGTAAGGAACAAATGCTCAGGGTAGGTATAAAAGCAATAACAACAAAAATCGATTAAAGAGTACTGTATGTTCTTGCTATCCTCTCTCAAAGCATGTCAGTGTGTGTGTGTGTGTGTGTGTGTGTGTGTGGCTCAGGGTAGGTATAAAAGCAATAACAACAAAAATCGATTAAAGAGTACTGTATGTTCTTGCTATCCTCTCTCAAAGCATGTCAGTGTGTGTGTGTGTGTGTGTGTGTGTGTGTGGCTCAGGGTAGGTATAAAAGCAATAACAACAAAAATCGATTAAAGAGTACTGTATGTTCTTGCTATCCTCTCTCAAAGCATGTCAGTGTGTGTGTGTGTGTGTGTGTGTGTGTGTGGCTCAGGGTAGGTATAAAAGCAATAACAACAAAAATCGATTAAAGAGTACTGTATGTTCTTGCTATCCTCTCTCAAAGCATGTCAGTGTGTGTGTGTGTGTGTGTGTGTGAAGTTGACATTATTTAATGAGACAATAAAGAAGTGGAAAGGCCTTGTGAAAAGGCATAGGCTGCTAAGCATGGCTCAGAGTGAAAAAGCACAGCCAGGCTCAGCTCCCTTCAAGGGATACGGCTCTGCACTCCAACTCTAGATGGTAGTTGAGCGAGACCTAAATCTGGAGCGAGTAGGGGCTGGGTTGGAGTCAGCTTGGAGGAAACATTAGGTCTGGAGAGAGAAGAAATGTCTGTGGCCCTGGAGGCTATGGACAAAAGTGAAGCCTGGACACTTCAAGGCTCCTCTAGGATAGGAAGGGGGACCTTGGAGCCAAAGTGCAGAAACTCAGTCATCACAGAACTGGGGTTGTATACCATGCTGTGGGGAAGCAGTCTCCTTTGCCTTATTCGGGGTCACTTTTCTAACCTCCTGACCTCTTATCTCACCACTTAGACCCATTAATGGCCCATGTAGGGACCACCCTCTGGGCAATGTTCATCCCATGGAGTTGGGACCCACCATCAATGGAGAGCTCTGGCCTCTGGGTGAGTGTGGCATGTGTGACATGGGGAGGGAAGAGAGGGGTTGGCCCTTGCCCTCTGCTGCCTCCCAGATGCCCCTCTTCTCTTCACTAAACACCTTTGATCCTTGGGCCCTGCCCCAGCCCCCAAGGACCAACAGTGTTTACAGCATTCATCTCCTACATTGTTCTCAGAGTCTGAGAACTCTGCTGTAACCTAACATCCACCCTGAGATGCTTGTGCCCTGTAGACCTGCCTGGTCCCCGTGGTAGGTGAGGACCCTAATGCCAGCCCTCCTCTCCCATCACCCAACCACCCACCTCCTTCTACTCAGATTTCTGGGTTTATATCAATAAGGAAATGAGATGTGACCTCCTGGAGAAGCTGTTTTCATGGAAACCATGGAAACCCTTGGGGCAGGGGATGGAGAGGTTGTGGCTTTCCTTGGGTCCTCACTGAAGAAGGACAAGTGGGCTTGCTGCCTTGTAGCCTGGTGCCCCAGTCCTCTGTGAATGATTCCTCTTTCTGCTACTTAATTCTCAGCAGGTCACGTCCAGAAGCCAAAATCTATCTCGGGTGGGGGGGGTGTCTCCTGAGGTGAGGAGACAAACATAGGTGACCACTTACAGCTATTCCAGGAACCTGTACCTCAAGGGCAGTGCCAGCAAGACATCTGAGCTCCTGTACCTCTGGTGGATTGG
>NW_008347692.1:0-348 GCF_000622305.1 Nannospalax galili | reverse complement strand
CCTGGGCTACAGGGGTGAAGTCCTCTTAAAAATAATTTACAAATTTACTTGCTTCACAAGTAGGGGTATCACCTTGAGCTCCTTAAGACAAAACTAGCTTGTTCTAGCTTGTTCTAAGGGCCTATCATGAGCAAATGTGGCCTTATAAATACTGACTCAACCAACTGAGAGAAGTAAAAAGACTCTGGGGCTAGCAGTTGGGGGAAATGATTAGAATAGTAAAGTATGACAATTTTCTTCCTCTTCCCAAAAGGGGAAGAGTAGCCACACACACCAAGACCCTCCCCTAGGAGACACGAGATGGCTTCTTGCAAGAGACTAAAGCAGACAGTGTTTGATTTGGGCCTT
>NW_008347691.1:0-385 GCF_000622305.1 Nannospalax galili | reverse complement strand
CTTAGGTTGTGTAAGGGTTCTGTATGGTAAGATCCTTATTTGGTATGGATCATTTGTGTTTCTTGATGGATAGAAAACGTTTAGTTCAAATTACCTCTTTTGTTTGTCTACCTTGTGATCATATTGGTACTTGATATATCTTTGATTGCTTTCATACCTCTGAATATATTTTGTTATGCTTGCTAGAAGCCTCTCATCCCTAGTCTTCTTGGGTATCTAACCTAAGGAAAGTGGAAATGTTTGCAAAAAAACATATGGATATTTTGGTTCTCCATATGGTTTTATTTGATTATTGGGTTAATTCAACTTGCAAGTTTAAAATATTGGGGAACTCTAAAGATAAGTTAACTTCTGATTTCTCTCAATGGATAATACTTTTTATTTC
>NW_008347690.1:0-271 GCF_000622305.1 Nannospalax galili | reverse complement strand
GTGGCTAACAACCATCTGTAACTCCAGTTCCAGGGAATCTGATGCCCTCTTTTGTCCTTTGTGGGCACTGCACAACATAAGTGCACATACATACATACATACATATATACTTACATTCATACACATAAAATAAAAATTATAAATAAGCCAGGCGTCGTGGCACACACCTTTAATCCCAGCATTTGGGAGGCAGAGGCAGGCAGACTGGTTCAAGGCCAGACTGGTCTACATAGTGAGTTCCAGGACAGCTAGGGCTACCGGGAGACCCTGT
>NW_008347689.1:3936-6119 GCF_000622305.1 Nannospalax galili | reverse complement strand
TTCTTTAAGTATTCTGATAACCAACTCTGATGATAGAATGGGAAATTAAACAGGGAAATCTCTTCCTTTAGCAGAATTATCATGTTATTGGAACAAAATGAAAATAAAAAGATAGACGAGTTCCAAGTACAAATGTGATGCCATTTGGACCTGCATTTGTGATTAATAATGAGACTTGGTCCCCCAAAAGAAAAATATAGTATGCAATCTCTAGATGCCCTGCTCCCTTTTACAGGAGTTTCTGATTTTAATCCTGAACAAGGAACTATTGAGACTAAAGTTTGGAATAAGGAAAAACTACTTGGCTTAGGGAAAATCCCTCTTGGCTAGAAAGATTTCCTGGGTCAGTAAAAAGCTGGTGGTGCATGACCTCTGAAGAAAAATTGCCTATTCTTTTACAAAGACTAAAAGCGATTCAGAAAGCCATTAAAGATAAATGGCAACAAAATAATAAAGGATATTGAAATGAAGAAAATAATCATATGACTCAAAGAATACAAACCGTTCAGGGAGAAATAGCAAAAGGGAGAGGAGAAAGATAATATGGAAAATCGGTTAGTCAATAAATAAAAAGAGCTGGGTATTCCTGTTCCCATGAGAAAAATAATTCTCTCAAATATACATCATTAAAGATAAATGGCAACAAAATAATAAAGGATATTGAAATGAAGAAAATAATCATATGACTCAAAGAATACAAACCGTTCAGGGAGAAATAGCAAAAGGGAGAGGAGAAAGATAATATGGAAAATCGGTTAGTCAATAAATAAAAAGAGCTGGGTATTCCTGTTCCCATGAGAAAAATAATTCTCTCAAATATACATACCAACCTGAGAGCTGGTTATTCCTGTTCCCATGAGAAAAATAATTTTCTCAAATATACATACCAACCTGTAAATATTAAAATTAAAGAATTAAAGGGGAAATGGGAATAGACTGTATTACATGTCTATGGTAAAACAGAAACTGTAAGGCTTTAAAGAAAACAATAAGGATGTTGCTTGGCTATGTTAAGAAAAATTTAATCATTGAACTTTCCCTTTTAGTGTGATTTTGAAAGTACTGAGAAATATTGTGCAAATTCATGGTTTGATTTATGGTCTGATGCTCTACTACTATTGTAAGCTTTCTAATTATGAATAAAACTTGTAGAAGGCTGCTGAGAGAGAGAAAAGAAAAAGAAAGAAGATATTTGGGCTTACCTCTCCCGAGCGGGTCAGTCAACAGCTTCTACTAGAACTGCAACTGTAGTTTCTGGCATAGTAATTTCTACCGCCGCAGTTACCTTCACCCCTTCAGGCCCCAGCCTCAACTTGAGCTGGACTCTGGCAGGTGGACCCGAGACAGGGACCTGGAGACGGGTAAGTCCAGAAATTTTCGCTCTTCAGGGTAACTGGGATCTTAATAATAAGGGTGCTGCAGACCCCCTGGTGTAAGATAAGACTGGGTCAGAAAGTGAGTAAAAATGGGTCAGGCTGAATCAAAGGGAAGGAAACTCTTTATTCAAATTCTGAAACACTATAAAGACAAAAGTTGTAAAAGTAGGGGAAAAAAGGTTTCATAATTTTTAAGGTTTGTACAAGAAATCAGTCCTTGGTTTCCTGATCAAGGAACTTTAGCTTTAGATACTTGGAAGAAGGTAGGAAAAAAAAATAAAAATCTGTTACACAGCTCATGGTCCTGAAAATATGCCTATACAAACATTCTCCTTCTGAAATCTGATTAAACAAACATTGACTTCCACGGAGACTGAAGTACTTCCTACAGAAACTTCTGAAAGCACATCTCTCTTGAAAGAGTACGGGACTCTACGACAAAAGAATTCTACTAGTAATTCTTCCTCTGTCAATGTAGTTGACAATTTGTCTGATGGAGATCAAAATGATGATGAATTAGCCCCTGAAGTTCGGATAGATTTAGCTCAGTAGGCTGCTAAATATCATAATGAACATTGGCCTCCTGATTTAGGAGGACGACCACCTATGTCTCCCCCTTATAAAAATAACAAAAAGGGGTTTAGAGCAGTGGGATTTTCAGGGGCTATGAAAGAGGCAACTAGACAAGGAGAAGCCTTTTTAAATGTTTCCCTGTCACTTATGATGATGAGGAGGAGCCTAATTATAAGTTATTATAATTATTGAAGTAAATAATGTAATAAATATGATATGATATAATATGATAGA
>NW_008347689.1:1631-3651 GCF_000622305.1 Nannospalax galili | reverse complement strand
TATAATACATATATTATGACATTATATATTATAGCATATAATATAGAATATAATGTTACAATACATTTTTATAATCTTCCTTATAAATTATTGAGATTAAGGACTGCAGTTAATAAATATGGAACGACTGCTCCTGTTGTTACCTTGGTGGGTAATTTAGCAAGTTATTGGATGACACCTTCATATTGGAGTCAAGTAGCATGATCTTGCCTGGATGGAGGACAATTTTTATTATGGAAAGTAGAATAAGAAGAACAGGTCAAAAAGGAATTAGGATATAGTAAATTTAAGGATGAGGCTGGAGAAATAGATATGCCTATGATGATAGGAGTAGGAAAATGGATTGACCCTATAGAACAAATGAAGATTCCCAAAAACGCATTGTTGTTGATATCCTCACTGGCTATTGAAGCTTGGAAGCACTTTCCTTCTCCTGGATCTTTGCCAATGGGTATGAAAAATGTGAAACAAGGAGGGGAGGAACCTTATGAGACTTTTGTAGCTTGGTTGACTGATGCAGTAACTAAGGTGATTCCCCAAGAAGAGGCCGCAGGATTAACTATTAAGCAACTGGCCTTTGAAAACACTAACACAGCTTGTAAGGCATTACTCAGACCTATGAGAAGACAGGGAACTCTTACGGATTTCTTAAAAACATGTGCAGATTTTTCTCCTTCCTATGCACAAGGCATAGCTTGTTTTATTAACATCGGTCAGGAAGAGGATATGCTCGTATTTTTTCACAGAACACTGAATCACCTATTTGGATTCCTGATTGCCTCATTTGACATTATGACAGACTCCCCCCATGTCATCCCAGGTTCCTCCGCCCTCAGACAGAAAATCCCAATGAAATTACACCTTCTCTACTGGAACAAAACTCGCCAGACGTCTCTAACTTGGTCTCTCACCTGCTTCCTGTCTTCCACAATCTCGCCATCTCAGGACGACAGGACTCACATAGCAATCGCTGCTCCTGTTCCACCAGACAGAGGATGTTCCTACCTAGGGTCAACTTAAAGGACTTCACCGAACCTTTCATTGTTCGCAAAACCTTTAATTGGAAACTTGTTAACTTGCCGAAACTTAAATTAATGAGCGCCATCTTCTGTTTACACCTGAAAATTTGCTTCTTGCTATGATTTCCTTGATCACCACCGAGCCCCTTATTTCTTGTTCTAAGTCCTGTTGGTACTGCTAATGATGCTTGTTGGGCTTCTTTACGTGATTCTCCTATATTTCACATTGCTACTTGGGAGCATGCTTCTGTTAAGGTTACTACTAATGATACTCTTCTCATAGGAGATGAAAGTAATGCCTACTTAACCATCAAAGGGGTAAATGTCACCCTGAAGCCACACTGATGGCTCTACCATGTGTTTTTATACTGATTCTTCCTCTCCCTTGACAGGTTGTTTCTTGCTCTCCTTAAGAACAGTAGTTGCTGATTCCCCATCACCTGCAGTGAAATCTATAAAATCTAATGTGCGTTTGGGCGCTTACCCAGAGAGGCCCCCTGCTGGGGAAGGCAATAGAGATCTCTGGACATTAAAGTGTACATATTTAGATATTCCTCAAAATAAATATAATGTCTCTCAAAATCCTTTACCTGCCTTGATTTCCCCTTTTGAACAAGCAAAACTTATGGATAGCTCTTGGGATCACATTAATGATCACCATGGATGTCCTAATTGGTTTCCCTGTGGATTTCCTTCAAAAACAGTTCATTTTTCTCCTTACAATTACTCTTTATCACTGGCTGATTGGTCAGGAAGTAGTCCTGAATATGAGTATAAAACCTATCTATCCTCCTACACAAACAAGCTTATCTACGACAGCTCTTCTCTCCCTACTGAGCCACTAAGTGCTTGGTATTCTCCTGGATGGGTTACTCAAGTTGTTCCCCTTTCAATCTCTGGTAGACAACCCATTCAGAGGGACCTTTATAAACTCTTGGCTGCAACAGGTATGATCACTCTTCATCGCCCTTGCAGGAATCCAAATATTACTTCCAAACATT
>NW_008347689.1:0-1360 GCF_000622305.1 Nannospalax galili | reverse complement strand
GATCAAAACGTTTTGTTGCTGCTCTAATTCTTGGAATAACTGTTTTAATTGGTGTATTAGCTAGCTTTGCCTTGCCTGCCACAGGCTTGTGCAAGAAATTCTTACAAAATATCGTGTTAATCAACTTTCCAAAAATGTTTCTGTAGCATTGATGATTAAGGAACATATTGATCAGTGAATTCAGGAAAGGTTAAACACTCTAGAAGAGGCAGTGTTATTTATGGCTAATCAATTAAATAATATTAAGGTTCGACTTCAGGTTCAATGTCATACAGCATTTAAATGGATTTGTGTTACTCCTTTTCCATATAATTTCTCATATCATGAATGGGATAGAGTTAATCTTCATCTACAAGGGGTATGGAATAATTCTGATATAGGACTAGATATTCATAAATTACATAGCCAAATCCTAACTCAGTAAATCCCATAGAGACACTTTATCTTTGGGGGAAACTTCAGCCTCATTTGTCTCTGCCATTCGATCTTATGTGTCTAATACTAATGCTTGGTCATTTTTTTATAAATTTAGGGATTGTTTTGTTCCTAATATTAATTCTGGTTTATTCCCTTCCAGGCATCATCAGACAACTAGGAAAAAGTATTCATGCCCTTACTCTTCTGTTTGATACCTTCAAATTAAAAAATAAAAAGGGGGAGATGGTGGCTCCAAGAGTTCCGTGGTTCTTGACAAGAGTGCTGTTTGACAAAGTTCCAGCCGAAAGCCGATGACCGTTATTCTTTTGGTGCATATCCCTTCCCCAATTAATCCTGGTTTTTGTAATTTGTATAACTTTCTCTTCTTTAAGTATTCTGACAACCAACTCTGATGAAGGAATGGGAAACTAAACCTGGAAAATCTCTGCCTTTGGAAGAATTATCATGTTATTGAAACAAAACGAAAGTAGAAAGATAGATGACTTCCTCCTACAACTATGACGTCGTTTGGACCTGCACTTGTGATTAATAATGAGGTTTGGTTTCCCCCAAAAGGAAAATATAGCATGCAGTCTCTAGATGCCCTGCTGCCTTTCACAGGAGTTTATGATTTTAATCCTGAACAAGGAACTATTGAGAATAAACTTTGGTATAAGGAAAAACTACTTGGCTTAGGGAAACTCTCTCTTGTATAGAAAGGTTTGCTAGGTCAGTAAAAAGCTGGTGGTGCATGCCTTCTGAGGAAAAATTGCCATTTTTTTACAAAGACTAAAAGTGATTCAAAAAGCCCTTAAAAGTAAATGGCAACAAAATAATAAAGGATATTGAAATGAAGAAAATAATCATATTACTCAAAGAATACAAACTGTTCAGGAAGAAATACCAAAAGGGAGAGGAGAAAGATAAATTGGAAAATTGGTTA
>NW_008347688.1:0-316 GCF_000622305.1 Nannospalax galili | reverse complement strand
CACCAAGCATTGTGCTTCTTTCTTGCTGGAGGGAGGGGCCAAATGCAACAATTTATTTTTCACCTTAGAAGGAATCTCTGCATGTGTGCTTCTTTCTTGTTGGAGGGAGGGGCCAAATGCAACAACTTATTCTTCACCTTAGAAGGAATGTCTCTGCATGCTCCACACCACTGAACTCCTAGAAATTTCACTGAGGTAGAAGGCCCTTGAATTTTGGTTGGATTTATTTCCCATCCTCTCATGCACATATGCTTAACCAACGAGCCCAGACTGTCTGCTACCTCCTGCTCACTGGATCCAATCAGTATAACATCAT
>NW_008347687.1:0-328 GCF_000622305.1 Nannospalax galili | reverse complement strand
TTATTGATTGCCTTACCCATTTTTCCAGGTCTCGCTTACTCCTAACTTCCCCATAAACCCCAATCCCTTTTTCTTCTTTCTTCCGTTTCTTCTTTTCACCTTCCTTTGAGCCTCATTTTGGGTGCTAGTTGCAGGGGGTTCGAGTTGCGACCCCTGCACAGTGATTATTGGGGATGAGTAAGCGCACCATTTGCCAGGCCATGCTGCCCCCAGTACAAGGGAGAATCAGATGCAACGGGTAGACTAGTCAAGTGGGGACGCATTTATTACAGGTATGACAGAGCTTATAAAGGCACCTGGAATGCCCCCCTCATGATGGCACCATGGA
>NW_008347686.1:0-577 GCF_000622305.1 Nannospalax galili | reverse complement strand
AGTGAGGGCAAAGGACCCACGTGAAGAGAAAAACTGAAAGAAGCAGCATCTCAAAGACAAGCCAGTCTTGAAGAAAACATACCCCAAGAAACAGAAGACAATTCCCCGCAAATGCTTTACACTACAAAAAACTAATACCAATAAAAAAAAAATGAGAATATAAATTCAACAAAGTAAAAGGTTAAGGATGACAAAATGACAAAGTGAGATGAAAGATTTTTTTTTTTTTTTTAATTTCAAGGGGAAAAAAAAAATTAGGGACCAAAACACCACCATTGTAGGAACATTCATTTTTTTAAAAAAGAAAAAATAAAGAAAATAGCACTATTATCTGGGGATGCAGTTTAGTTGGTAGAGCACACAGGCATAAACTGGGGATAGTGACGAATGCCTGCCTGTAATTCCAGCAGGTGGGAGGTGGAGGCAGAGGAGGATCAGAAGTTCAAGGTCATCCTCAGGCACATTAGGAGCTTGAGATCAGCCTGGGATGCATGAAACACTGTCTCAAAGAAAAAAGAAAAAAAGTAAAAAGGAAGACTATTTAATAATAAAGGAGTTGCTGGGGAGAAAAATGAAA
>NW_008347685.1:0-712 GCF_000622305.1 Nannospalax galili | reverse complement strand
ATTAGGGCTAGAGATAGGACTATGATCAGAGATAGGATTATATTTAGGGTTTATGTTAGGTTTAGGGTTAGAGCTACAGTAGGTTTAGGTTTAAGTTAGGGTTAGGAATAACATTGGTGTTAGGCCTAGCATTAGGCTTAGAACTAGGGTCATGTATATAGGTAGGTTTATGTTAGGGCTAGAGTTAGGATTAGTTTTACAGATAGGGCTAGGGTTAGGGTTGGGCTTTGGTTGATTTTAAGATTAGGGCAAGATTACGTTTTTGGATTATGGTTAGGATTATGGTAAGGATTGGTTCTAGGGTTAGGTTCATGTTTAGTATTAGGGTTAGGTTAGAGTTAAGATTAAGTCAAAGTTTAATAGTAGGTTAGGGTTAAGGTTAGGTAGAAGATTCGTTTAAGGGTTATGATTAGGGTTGAGTTTTGTTCTAGGTTTCTGGATAGGACTAGGGTTAGGAGTGAGTCTAGGTTATATACTGAAGTTTGGGATTAGCGTTAGATTTAGGGGTAGGTTTTGGTCTAGGTTTATTAGTAGGTTTAGACTTAGTTTTACAGTCATCCTTAGGGTTAGAGCAAGGTTTAGTGTTAAGGTTTGGGTTTAGGGCACATATTTATGGTTAGTGTTAGAGTTTGGATACGTTTGAGCTAGGGTTGATTTTAGAACTAGGGATACGTTTAGGGATAGATTTAGTTTTATGGTTAGGGTTAGTTTA
>NW_008347684.1:0-309 GCF_000622305.1 Nannospalax galili | reverse complement strand
GCCAGTGTCAATAATGAAATTAATAATCTTACCTGCCACCATGGCTGAAACGCTGGGCTCCTCCATTTTGATAGTCATAGAAGTGGTGGGGGCCGAGAAAACAGGGCATCATCAGTCTTCAGCCGCCAGGCCTAGAAGGTCGTTCACTGAACCCTGTAAATGAGGCTGGGTCTGGGAGGTGAGTGGCCTTCCGTGGCATTGCCAAGAAGGACAATCAACTCTCCAGCTACCTTGTCGCCCACAGGAAGGACAGGGTCTGGGTGGTGGCCGTGGGTTAGGGCATTGTCTTACCCAATGTCCAGTCGCTTC
>NW_008347683.1:1487-2932 GCF_000622305.1 Nannospalax galili | reverse complement strand
ACACACACATACACACATATACACACATACAAACATATATCCGTACACATACACACACACATACCCAAACACATATACACGCACATACACACATACACACTCATACACACAAACACACATATACACACACATACACATAGACACACATTCACACACATACTCACACATATATTCACACACATATACACATACACACATACATACATACATACGCATACACACACACGCACACATATACACACACATACACTCATATACACACATACACACAGATACAAACACATACATACACACATACATACATACATACGCATACACACACACGCACACATATACACACACATACACTTACAGACACATACACACACATATAGACACACACATACACACAGATACAAACACATACATACACACATACATACATACACATACACACACATTCATATACATACATACACATACACACACTTACACACTTATACACATACACACACACATACACACATATACACATACACACACATACACAAACATATTCAAAACACACATACACACACATATACACACATATACACACAATATACATACAGATACACACACACAAACACACACATACACTCACATACACACACATACAAACAGACATACACCCACATAGACACACATGCACACACACATACACACACACATAGATATATACACATACACACACATTCACACATATACACACATACACACACATATACACACATACATAAACAGACATAGAGACACACATACACACATATACACACACATATACATACAGATACACACACACAAACACACACACCCACTCACATATACACACACATACACACACACATAGATATATACACATACACACACATTCACACATATACACACATACACACACATATACACACATACATAAACAGACATAGAGACACACATACACACATATACACACACATATACATACAGATACACACACACAAACACACACACCCACTCACATATACACACACATACACACACACATAGATATATACACATACACACACATTCACACATATACACACATACACACACATATACACACATACATAAACAGACATAGAGACACACATACACACATATACACACACATATACATACAGATACACACACACAAACACACACACCCACTCACATATACACACACATACACACACACATAGATATATACACATACACACACATTCACACATATACACACATACACACACATATACACACATACATAAACAGACATAGAGACACACATACACACATATACACATACACACACATACACATACACACACATTCACACACATACTCACATATATATTCACACACATATACAAACAGACATACATACACACATACATACATACATACGCATGCACACATACACACACATA
>NW_008347683.1:0-1365 GCF_000622305.1 Nannospalax galili | reverse complement strand
GCAATTAAAAGGCTCTCAATCATGGAAGCTTGTTTTAGATCATAACATAGAAACACACATACAGACACACAGTCACACACACAAACACATATACACACACATATACACACACATACAAACACACATACATATATACACATACACACACATACACACACTTACCCACACGCAAACATACACACACAAATACACACACATACACACAAACATATTTACACATACACACGCACATAAAAATTCACACACATACACACACATACACACATACACACACACATACACACATATACACACACATACATACACACACATACATTCTAGGGTCCCTGGGCTTGCTAGCCAGCCAGTCTAGCTGAATTGGCAAACTCCAGATTCAGTGAGGGACTCCGTGGGAAGTGACTGAAGAAGACACTTGATGTCAACCTCTGGCTTACACACACATACACACATACACACAAGCATATACACAAACACACATACACACATATATACACACACATTCACACATATACACACATACACATACATATACACACACATACACACACATATACACACACATACACATATACAAACATACACACACATACACACATACACACACGTATACACACACATAGACACACATAGACACACGTACATGCATACACATAAACACACATATACACATACATATATATACACATATACACACATACATACATATATACACACACATACACACATATAGATACATACACACATACACACATACACACAGATACACATACACACACATATACTCATACATACATGCACATACACACATATACACTCATATACACACATACACACACATACACACATATACACACATACAAACATATATACGTACACATACACACACACACCCACTCACATATACACACACATAAACACATAGACACACATAGACACACATACACACATACATACACATACACACACAGACACACATACACACACATACACAAACACACACATTCACACACATACTCACACATATATTCACACACATATACAAACAGACATACATACCCACATACACACATACATACGCATGCACACATACACACACATACACACACATACAAATACACACACATACACACACATATACACACACATACATACACATACACACACATACACACATATACACACACATACACACACATACATACTCATACACACACATACACACATATACACACATACACACACTTGTACACACACATACACACAAACACACATATACACACACATACATACACATACACACAAATATAAACACTGACACACATACACACACACTTACACTTACAGACACATACACACACACATACA
>NW_008347682.1:0-406 GCF_000622305.1 Nannospalax galili | reverse complement strand
CGGTGTATCAGGCCCTCAGAGCAATACACAAAGATGATTTCAACCCACCCTCTGCAACCTGACAGACTTGGCTTGCACAAACATACAAGGCCTCCTACAGATAATTCCCCACCTCGACTGATCCCCCGAGATGATACCCCTTGGAGGGCTGGTAGTCAATGACAGGTAAGATCCTGTTGGGCTGAATCAACCTAAGCCAGGACATGGACGTGTATGCCCATGCTCCAATGATGGGAAAGGTTCATGCCAGAATAGGACAACCTAAGACAGGCACAGTCCATGATCCTGGGGTCATCCTGAGGTGGAGCTGCCTACAGGCTCCAGCTGGACAGTCATTTTTAAAGAAAAAGCATGAAAATGTAGCAGGAGGCTTCCAAAGATGGCACAGACCCAGAGCCCTGGGATT
>NW_008347681.1:0-984 GCF_000622305.1 Nannospalax galili | reverse complement strand
CAACTCATAGATTTTTATTTTAGTTCACTTGAATGTTTGTCAATATTGTTCTAAATTTTATTCATGCTTACTACATGTTCTTTATATACCTGTTAATGTGTGATCACCTCAGCCTTATTCTCCATATCAAAATGTACTCTTCTTTTTCATTTTCCTTCACAACTCAAGTCTTATAAGACAGCAGAGAGCTCATAATATAGAGAAACCCTACAATTGTGAAGAATGTGAAAAGGGCTTTACCAAGGCCTCAAATCTTAGAAATCATAAAACTATTCATACTGGAGAGAAACCCTACAAATGTGAAGAATGTGGCATGTCCTTTTCTGAGCACTCAATGCTTAAGAGTCATTACAGATTTCATAATGGAGAAGAAACTTACAGATGTGAAGAATGTGTCAAGTACTTTACTAGGACTTGCTATCTTAGAAATCATAGAAGTATTCATACCGGAGAAAAACCATACAAATATGAAGAATGTGGCAGTTCCTTTACTATGCGCTCAACACTTAAGAGTCATTGCAGAATTCATACTGGAGAAAAACCTTACAGATGTGAAGAATATGACAAGTGCTTTACCATGGCCTCAAATTTTAGACGTCATCAAAATATTCATACTGGGGAGAAACCCTATAAATGTCGAGAATGTGACAAGTGCTTTACTCAAAGGTCAAGTCTTAGAAGTCATAAAAATATTCATACTGGGGAAAAACCCTACAAATGTGAAGAATGTGACAAGTGCTTTACCAGAGCCTCACATCTTAGACATCATAAAAGTATTCATACTGGAGAGAAACCCTACAGATGTGAAGAATGTGGCAAGTTCTTTACTGCGTGCTCATCACTTGAGACTCATTACAGAATTCATACTGGAGAGAAACCCTACAGGTGTGAAGCATGTGACAGGGCCTTTACTTCTCTGTCACATTTGAGATTTCATCAGTGTGCTGGATAGCTTTAGTGTCAACTTGACACACCTGGGTTGAG
>NW_008347680.1:10575-11264 GCF_000622305.1 Nannospalax galili | reverse complement strand
ATAATAATTTGGTCAGAGGGACATAAAGGACAGTTTTTGCTCCTTACCCTCTAGGTTGACTAGTTTCAGGGGACTATGAGCACCTCTCAAAATGTCCTGTAATTGTGGTAGGTCACCTGTCCTCTTGATCAAGGAGGCCAAGGAGACCCCACCAGATGGACTTGAACCAGTGTCCAGTCTACAAAGAAGAGGGTCAACACAGAGGAATCATTTCCTCCATGCTTCCAAGCGAAGGCAGCCGTGGAAGAGGAAGATCTTTGACTTATCTTCACATAGGCAGAACTGGTAAAAGAAAGGAGCCAGGGGCTCCCTCCAAGCCCATGTGACCCCCTGAGAAACAGATCCTCAAACGACCTTAAGAGCAAAAATAAATTGGTATATCTGGGCCAACTTTATGGCCTTAAACACCCTAAAGGAAAGTATAACCAAAGATTAAAGGGGCCAATATAATTTTTTAAGAGTCCATATGTATAGCTAAAGACTACATAACAAGCAACAATGCCAGATAGGAGATACCTTCTTTTGAGTTGTTGGCCAGGGTGGCCAAAGGGATTCCCAGATAGTAACCCAGCATAGAACTGGGAAACTGAACAGCAGACTCTGATCTTATCTAAGGAATATTGACAACTGATTGCTGCTAGATGAGGAACAGCTGACCTTTCTAAAACAAAGGCCTCTAGATAGGCAGG
>NW_008347680.1:5675-8766 GCF_000622305.1 Nannospalax galili | reverse complement strand
TTTGAAACAAGTTCTCTCTATGACCCCAACTAGCCTAGAACTCACTATGTAGATCAAGCTGGCCTCCATCTCACAGACATCTTTCCTGTCTCTGCCTCTCGAGTGCTGGGATTAAAGACATATACCACCATACTTGGCTTAAGTCAAATCTTATGTAGCCCAGACTGTCCTTAGCTCTCTATGAAGCTGATGAGCTTCTCATCTTCCTGCCTCTGCCTTCAGTGCTGAGATCATAGGTATGAGAACCACATCTGCCTTCTGAGCACTCTAAATATCCTCACGTAAGCAAATTTTAGTGGTTATATATATATTTTTTTTGTCTTTTTGAGACAGGGTCTCCATGTAGCACCAGCTATCCTGGAAAGGTTATATCTTTTTATGATTAGTTTATTCATTTAGGATAACATTCTAAGGTTCATTAATGCTATAGCAGGTGTCTGAATTTCCTTCCTCTTTTTCTTTTTTCTTTTAGAATTTCAGAAGCTAGCTGGGTATGGGGGCACATGCCTTTATTCCCAGCACTTGAGAGGCAGAAGCAAATGGTCTCTATGAGTTTGAGGCCAGTCTGGTCTGTATAGCAAGTTTCAGGCCAGTCAGTGCTACATAATGGGATCCTGTCTCAAAAAAACAAACAAAATGGAGCATATTGTAAGCTTAAATGCAACTAATATATGTAACCTGATGAACACTATATCTTACCCTAGCCTACTTTAGATATGCTCAGATATCACATTAATCTTACAGTTGGCAAAATTATCTGATACAAAGCCTATTTTACAACCAGGTGTTGAATATTTTAAATAATTCAGCCCTAGAACCCACATGGTAGAAGGAAGGTATTGACTTCCACCTTTGACCTCCACACCTGTGCCACGGCACATGTGCATGTGCAAATAAATAAATCTAAAAACAAAAGTTTGAAATGCTGCTAAAGTCATACACTGTAGAGTACCCATTTGCATCTTAGGATAGCTTTTTCTATTTCTATGAATGTGACTAAGCAAGGCAGGACCATCAGGAGCAGATTTCTGGGCTAATGCACCTTCAAATATCTTTTCCTTCATTTTCAGCTAAAACTCTATGCTGCAAGGTGGGTGTGCACAGGAATGTGCCTGGCCTAAAGTGCCTCCCCATGTGAATATGTCCCCTCCCCTCTTCCTCACTTTGGAAGTGGGTTCCTGTTCTCCTTGCTTTCCACTCTTCTGTATCTTGGCTATGTTTATTTTGGCTTTACTCTCATCAAGATGCAAACTCGCTGCATTTGGTTACATATTGGTGACTCCTATGGGACCTTTCCATTGTCTTTTAAATAAAGGAGTCTGTCTGAGATAGACCCTCCCTCAGAGCTGGAGATAGTTAGTTATCAGGCTAATAAGGTAAACATCTTGGGGTCTTGGCTTTAGACTCCTGCTTAGCCACAGTGGTCCTGGGAAAACTTTTCAGCTACTCCAAATCTTTTTTAGAGAGTTTTTCCAGACTGGCGGATGGTGCGGGACCCCTAAGTCAACTAATTAAGTTCTGTGAGAGATTGGAGGACTGGAAGGGGCAGGGAAGCATACAAGGGGTCAGCTTTGAGATTGCATTGGAGTCTGTGGTGAGGGACCGAGAGACATTCCTGTCCTTGCTTACCCTAGAGAGACTAACAGGAGTCTCCATCTAGAACTAGAAGGTAAGTCTGGGACACCCTACTACAAAAGCCTTAAAGGAGTTCTCAGGAGATGGGAAGACATCTTGGGCCTGATTGATAGCAAACTAAAGGCTGGATTTTCCCATCCTATAGGCCTGCATAAGGGTAGAGGAGCTCTTGGAGAAATACAGGGTTTTTGTTTGGCTAGTTTTGCTTTTATGTTCCAGAACATCAGGATGTGTAATTTTACAACTCAATCCTCTAAAACACCAAAGTCCGATGAAAAAAAATAGAGCTTCAGATAAAACTAGCAGTAGGAGAAAGCCATACTTTAACTTTTCTGATAAATACTGAAATTACTTGGCAAAAAACTAGCCAATCACAAAATCTATGTACATATGGAAGTAATTATATCCATCAGGGTAATTATAACTAATTCAACAGGGTAAATGTGCTGAGGATACTTAAGAAATCTGCAAAAATACAGTAAAATGCAGCTTGGGACCAGCTGCATAAAAAGCTGAGCTCATTGGGCTAATGCTAAGTTCTTGAACTGTCTACAGAGAAATGGAGAAATGGGCCAACATTTGCACTGATTCTAGGTATTCCCACCCCCCCCCAATACTCATGGGGAAAGGGACTGTTTAATTTCAGTAAAAAGGAATTTAAACGTGCCACAAAAATTCTTAGGCTGCTGTGCAAACTCTGAAACAGGTGACAGTCATGCACTGTTTTGGCCACCAAAAGGGGGTGCTGAATCCACCAGAGGATACAATTTGACACACAAAGCCACATGAAACCTTCGAAGGCTCATAACATAATGACACTCCTTCCCTTTGCTTGACTTGTGCAGAACTGGACTGCACTGTTCTACTTCTGATGTAACTCAGCTCTTAGCTAGAGATTTACAAAATCTGGATCAGAAAATGGAAGGAAGGGAGGGAGGGAGGGAGGAAGGAAGGAAGGGAGGAAGGGAGGGAGGGAAGGAGGGAGGAGGGGTAGGGGAAAGAAAGAAAGTAAAAGAACACTGGAGAGCTAGCTCAGGGAGTAAAGGCACCTGCTGAAATGCCTGACCATCTGAGTTCAATCTCCAGGACCCACATAGTGGAGGGAAAGAACTCCCACAGGGTGTCCTTTGACTTTGACATCACGCACCATGGCACTCAAATGCTCCCTCACCCCCCACATACATAGAATAAATAAAATTTGACTGGAAAAAAAAACATTTCTTACAGCCTAGTTAACAGGACCAATTATTAAACAATTATGTGAATCTTCTCATTTTTCAAGAGATATTTGAATTAAAGAATAACCTAGGGACTGGAGAGATGGCTTAGTGGTTAAGAGGGCTTGCAGTTGCTCTTCCAGAAGACTTGAGTTCAGTTCCCAGCACCCATTTCCAGCAGGTCACAGCTGCCTGTCAGTCCGGCTCCAGGGGATCCAATGTCTCTGGTCTCCTGAGGC
>NW_008347680.1:2438-5659 GCF_000622305.1 Nannospalax galili | reverse complement strand
ACACACACACACACACACACACACACACACACACTGTTGCTAAAACTCCTTCCCTGGAAAAGACAGTAAAATACATGTATCCCCTCTTCCCAAGGCCCAAAATGAAGTAGGATTCTACCAAAATTGACCCTAGGGAACAAATGAGTTTATTGGGCTTACTTACAGAGCAATGGTGAGGTGCTACAAGAGTATGGATGACTCCCCACAAAATCTCCCCCCGAAAGTCTAGATCCAGCATGGATGAAGGCTTCCCTATAGCCATGTAGCTGGAGCCCTCTCCCTTAGCCTTCCCCCATCTATGCACTCTAGACCTTCTCAAGACCATGTGCAATTAGAGAATTGCCCACCACAGGTTGGGAGGTATGGATGGACACTTAGGTGAGGATCCCATGCCCCTCCATGCCCCTCCTTCTGTGTTGGGACATCAACAGTCAGCAAGCCCAGCTGTGATGATCTTTGGCAAGCAGGCATATACGGCATGTCTGGCTTGGAGGGCAGTCCTGTAAAATATACATAATTACGAATACAACAGTAGCTGTAGTGGCATACACCTTTAATATCAGCAGTCATGAGGCAGAGACAAGCAGATCTCTGTGAGATCCCGGCCAGCCTGTTCTACATAGCGAGTTCCAGGTCAACTGGAACTACAGGGAGACCTGTCTTGGACAAAGTAAATAAAAAGAAAAAAAGAAGCCAAGCCTTTAATCTCAACACTCAGGAGGCAGAGGCAGAGGCAGGCAGATTTCTGTGAGTTTGAGGCTAGAATAGTCTACACAGCAAGTTCCAGGTCAGCCAGTGCTACATAGTGAGACCCTGTTTCAAAAAAACAAAAAACAAAAAAAGGAAAGAAAAAGAAAGAAGAATCTAAGGCCACTAACATGGCTCAGTGGGTAAAGGAACTTACCACCAAGCCCGATGACCTGAGTTCAGTCCCTGGGACCCACAGAGTAGGAGAGAACCAGCTCTTTCATGTCATCCTCTGATTTCTACACAGGCACCATGGCTCACTCCGCCTCCAGTAACTAAATAAAATAAATGTGTATGCGTGTGCTGTGCATGTTTGTGTATGTGCATATGTGTGTAGGGGCCTGAAGTTGACATTGAGTGTCTTCCTTGGTCACGCTCTACCTTATTTACTGAGACAGGGTCTCTCACCGAACCTGAAGGTTGCCAATATTGACTAGTCTAGCTGGCTACTTTGCCCCAGGGACCCCCTGTCTTTACCTCCTGAGTGCTGGGATCACAGCCACCATGCCTGCCCACTTTTTGTGTGTGTTCTGGGGGTCCAAACTTGTAGTCCTCATGCCTGGATAGCAAGCACTTTATCCACTGAACCATTTCCCCAGCCCTCTCCTTTAATTTCTTTCAGCAATGATTTATAGTTTTAGTCTGTGTCTGTGTGTGCATGCCTGTCTTAAGGTCAGAGGACACACTTGGGCATCAGTCCTTGCCTCCCACCTTGCTGTTTTTCTTCTGTGAACACCAGACTAGCTGACCTGCGAGCTTCCAGGGGTTCCCCGGTGTCTGCTTCCCATAGGAGCACTGGGATTACAGATACATAGCTTCTGGCTGTAGTGAGGGGCCACACATATGCCACATCACATGTGTGGTAGTCAGAGGACTTGGTTCTCTGTTTTATCCATGTGGGTTCTGGAGATCAAACTTACATAATCAGGCTTGGGAGCAACAACCACATAAAATATATATATATATATATATATACACACACACACACATATAGCCATTGAGTCACTTGATGACCTGATAACAGCTTAAAAATATTTATTTATTGTTTATGAATGTTTTGCCTGCAAGTGCACCACATGTGTGCAATGTCTGTGGAGGCCAGAGGGGGCATCAGATCCCCTGGAACTGGAGTTACAGCTACCATGTGGGTGCTGGGAACTGAACTCAAACCCTCTGCAAGAGCAACCAGTGCTTTTGCTATTGAGCCATTTCTCCAGCCCCTTTTTTGATTTTCGGAGACAGGCTCTCCCTGTAGTCCTAGCTGGCCTGGATCTCACTAAGTAGACCAGGCTGGCCTCTACCTCACAGAGATATGCCTGCCTCTGCTTCCCAGGTGCTGGGAGTAAAGGCATGTGCCACCACACCTGGCCCAATAACAACTTTTTAAATGGGTTCCAAGCATGACATGTCACTGGGCCATCTTTCCAGCCACCTGTTTTGTAATTTTTATTGTAAAAGCCTTTCACATCTGGGATAAGTCAATTCCTAATTGGTTCTTTTTTATGCTAAGGTTGTTTTCATAATTTTTCAGATTGTTCATTGTCAATATATACAAATGCAAATAAATTATTTTGAGATAGTGTCTTACTGTTTACCCCTAACTGACCTGGAACTCACTCTGTAGACCAGGCTTGCCTGGAACTCACAGAGATCTGCCTGCCTCTTCTCCTGAGTGCTGGGATGAAAGGCATGTGCCACCATGCCTGTCAAAAAATAATTTTTGTATGTTTATATCTTGCAATTCTGCTGAATTAATTTACTACCTGTAAGATTTTGTGTGTGTGAAATTTTTAATAGTTTTCTACCTATAAAATGATATCTACGGGGCTGGAGAGATGGTTCAGTGGTCAAGAATACTAGCTGTTCTTGTAGAAGACCCAGGTTTGAACCCCAGCACCTACGTGCAGCTAACAACTGTCCATAACTCCAGTTCCAGGGAATCCAACAGCCTCTTCTGTCCTCCACGGGCATTGCACGACACAGGTGCTCTTACATACATGCAAGCAATACATGCATACACATAAAATAAAAATAATAAATAAAAAATGATATCATTGCAAACAGAGACAATTTTACTTCTTCCTTTCCATGCTGGATATCTTTTATTTATTTTCTTGTCAAATTTATTTGGCTAGAACTTCCCAGTACTGCGATGAATGGAAGTGGAAAAGTAGGCAGACATGAGGGCTGGGGATATGGCTGGATGGTCAAGGACTTGCCTAGCATGCACAAAGCCATGGGTTTGATCCCCAGTGCCAGAAGATAACAAAACAAAGAAAAGAAAAGAAAAAGATCTTCTTTGGGATTGGAGAGAGGCTCAGCAGTTAAGAACATGTACTCCTTTTCTAGAGGACCCAAGTCCAGTTCCTAGCACCTGAGTCAGGTGACTCACAACTGCCTATGACTCCAGCCTCTGCAGACACCCACACACATATGCACACACATACACAGAGAGAATTTAAAGGAAAATAAAT
>NW_008347680.1:0-220 GCF_000622305.1 Nannospalax galili | reverse complement strand
TTATTTATTTATTTATTTATTTATTTATTTATTTATTTATTTATTTTTACCTTGTGTGTATGTGTGCACAAATGACAGCTTGTTGAAGTCAATTCTCTTTCTCCACCATGTGTACTCCAGTGATCGAACTCAGGTCATCAGGCTTGGCAACAAGGACCTTCACCTGCTGAGCCATCCCACCAGACCCTCCACGTTTTTTTTCATACATCCTTAATTTTGG
>NW_008347679.1:0-668 GCF_000622305.1 Nannospalax galili | reverse complement strand
CAAAACTCTTTTAATCTGATCCTTGTTCTTCCAAAACTCTTTTAATCTGATTTTTGTTCTTCTAAAACTCTTTTAATCTGATAATACAGTTCATGCTTACTTTATCAAATATTCTTAAGTTCATGCTTACTCTGTACGTTTCCCATATTTTCAAATGTTCTTAAGTTCATGCTTACTCTGTACGTTTCCCATATTCTCAAATGTTAACTTTCTCTTCGCCACCGCCTGTGGTCCTAACTTCATCATCAATCATTTATTTACCATCTATATCTATCTATCATCCATCTATCTATCTTCTATCTATCCATCTATCTATATCTGTCTTCTATCATCTATCATCCTATCTATCATCTATCTAGCTATCATCTATTATCTATTATCTATCATCAATCATCTATTATAATCTATCATCAATCATCTATTATTTATCGTCTATCTATCTCTATCTATCTATCTATCATCTATCCATATCTTCTATCATCTATTATCTATTATCTACCTATCTACTTACCATCTATCTATCAATGTCAATAAGCAGATTTCCAATTCAAATAATGGCCCCCTGAAAGAACAGCCCTACAAAGATTTTGCCAATCAAAAGGAGTCATAGCACGACCAGTAAGGCTTTCAACCTGAGTTATAGTATAAGTTGCTTGTATCCCATAAGT
>NW_008347678.1:0-291 GCF_000622305.1 Nannospalax galili | reverse complement strand
GGCGACACCTTCAGTCGAGATGTTAGCCAGGATAGATAAAGGCTCTTCCAGCCAGTAACCCAACATACTAATGGAACGATGAACAGCAGACCCCAACTCTATCCAAAGGAATACTGACAATGGATTGCTGTAGATGAGGAACAGCTGATCCTCCTGGAACAGGGACCTCTGGCTGACTAGATTTACCAGAAGGGCAGATGGGGGAAATGGATAGGGATGCTGAAAGCACAGTGGACAGTGGCAGGGATAGCAGCGTATGGAGGCTCTAGTGGGAAAGGAAGGCTGTCTACC
>NW_008347677.1:0-430 GCF_000622305.1 Nannospalax galili | reverse complement strand
TCCTTAGCCCATCTTTTAATTGGGTTGCTTCTTGTCTTAATTCTCTGTTTTGTGACTTTGTTATATATTGTGGATATTAAACCTCTGTCAGATGTGTTGCTGGTGAAGATTTTCTCCCATTCTGTGGGTTTTCTGTTCGCTTCCCTGATTGCCTCCTTTGATGTACAGAAGCTTTTTAGTTTAATGAGGTCCCATTTGTTAATTCTTGCCCTTGTTTCCTGAGCAAATGATGTCCAGTTTAGAAAATCCTTTCCTAAGCCTATGTCTGGTAGGTTTTTCCCAATGTTTTCTTCTAACAGTTTCAGAGTTTACCTGTACATTGAGGTCTTTGATCCATTTGGAATTGACTTTTGTGTAGGGTGAAAGATAGGGGTTTCACTTCATTCTTCTACAGGTGGAGATCCACTTTTGCCAGCACCATTTGCTGAAC
>NW_008347676.1:2156-3257 GCF_000622305.1 Nannospalax galili | reverse complement strand
TGCCCTGAGTTCCTACCTTGGATTCCCTCAGTGATGAACTGTGACCTGGGACATGTAAACTGAATAAACCCTTCTTTCCCCAAGTTGGTACTGGTCAGAATATTTTGTCACAGAAATTTTTGAAGGTGAATGATGCGTGTTTATTCCCCTGTGGAGCTGATATGAGGAATGACTATCATCTCTGCGATCTTCTCTATGGACTAGAACTTCACCCAGTCCTTCCTTCTCTCCATCCTGCTGACCTCCCTCCTTCCTTCCCTGACTCCTTCCCCAGCACCTTCCCTCCCTCCTTCCCTCCCTCCTCCCCTCCCTCCTCTCCTCCATCCATCCCTCAGTCCTCTCATTTCTCTTTCCTTCTCTCTTCATTCTTCCTTTCTTCTCTCTGCTCTTTTTTCTCCATATCTCTTTGGTGAAATATTACACAAATATATACACAACACACACTGCACTATATCATCTTTTAACATATATATATGTTAATTTAAGAACCATGCAAAGATTATAGGAAGCTTCATTTTATTTAATTTTCAAGGACTTAGTTTGCATTAAAATATGTTATATCTCAAGATGGGGTCAAAGGGCTTACAGGAAGTGATATATATTGTATACACTATATACTAGGATCCATATATGAGGGAGAACATGTGTCATATATATATAAATATATATATATATATATATATAAACTTTCTAAGACTGAGCATTCTTTCTTTTTTCAAGACACTGTCACATTATATAGCCTAGCAGGCCTTAAACACACAATAATATTCCTGCATCTGCCTCCAGAAAGCAAAACAAAACCCCCAGCTTTTACTACTTATTCAGCCTCACACAGAGCAACAGTATTTATAGCAGTATGTGATAATCCTAAGTACTATACTAGCAAGAGCATCAACACTAAAACACTAGACAACAGCACTTGTAAATGGACTGCTGGAGTGCCGAGTACAGTTCCTTTCAGATGTACATTAAACTCAGTACTATTAAAATCCAAGTTCTTAATTCTAGTCCATGGATTGCTGGTATTGGTTTGCCACATACAAGGAAGTCTGAAGCTTAGAGAGGCTGTGGGGCAGCAACAAGCAGAGCTAAGTCCCAGGC
>NW_008347676.1:0-2003 GCF_000622305.1 Nannospalax galili | reverse complement strand
TTTTTTTTTTTTTTTACACACTGCAATATAAACTGGGTTTTGGAGGGATTGTTTTGTTTGGGTTTTTTTTTTTTTGACTTTTTGACTTTTTGAAGCAGGGTCTCCCTGTAGCTCCAGCTGTCCTGGAACTCACTATGTAGACCAGGCTGGACTTGAACTCAGATCTGCCTGCCTCTGCCTCCCAAGTGCTGGGACTACAGGAGCGCAACACCACGCCCAGCTATGAATTGTCTTTTAATTTGATTTTAACAGCTTGTTTCACTTATAACCTAATCAGTCAAGGACAGTACTTGATAGGCATGTATTTTATATCTACATGCCATCTAATATAACATTCCTTCTAGCTAATTAGTATATTCTACTTTTAACTAACAAAAACCTCTTAAAAATTTGGATCCCATTGGCTCACTCTTTTTATTAAAGTATGATCAATTCCTAAAAACTCACTTGAGGACATCTTAATCGCATTGAATTGCCTTGCATTAAATCTGTACTGGTATCTCCTTCACCCTAGAATGAATTATTCCAAAGTCTAGATCATTTCTTCCAGTTTTATCCTTCCTCTTGGTAATTATGAACTTCACTTGCCACATACCTGGCTTGAATAATGTATTCTATGAAGTTACCAAAGTCACCTAACAAATAATATTTTTAAATTACTTTTATGAGTGTATTGCTTGCATACAAGTATACCCATGTTGTGCAATACCAGTGGAAGCCAGAAGAGGGTGTTGGATTCTCCCTGGAACTGGATTTACAGATGGTTGTTAGCCGCTATGCAGGTACTCAAACCTGAGACCTCTGCAATAGCAGCCAGTGCTCTTAACCCCTAAATCATCTTGCCAGCCCTGCAAATAATATTTTTATAATAGAAGCAAGTTGAACTGACTTTACATCTATTTTCTTATATGAATACATTTAAGCTTTCTTTATAAATTTTGCTTTTACCAATTAAAACTCTGTAATTCATAAACACATAATGAACAATAGAAAGTAATTGTAAATGTTTCATTTGCTATTTTGTTTGCTGAATTAGAATAAGAAAAATAAAAGGTCATTGGATCAAAGGTACTTGAATTAACATTATTGTGGAAGAAGAAGATGAAGGAGAAAAGTGACCCACGTTGCTGCCTTGACCTTTCAACTTGAAAGTAAGAACATCCTTCATAGGGAGGGGCTGAGTATAGAACAAAGGTGACTTCTTTGTAATGGAAACTGTTTAGGCTAATTCCTAAGGGATTAGTTTTCATCTTGATGGTTGTTCTGATTATAGATGTAATAAGAATATAACTGCAGTCTCCCTCTGCTGAAAAAAATTTAAATGAGCAAGAGGATTAATTCAGTAAAGAAAGATGTCAAGGCTGAAGACAAGAAAATGATCACATTATGGTTAGGCAGAATAACCATGTAGAAATCCAGGAGCTGGAAGTTATTTAAAAAGAAAATAGTGAGAGATTTCCCAAGTAATAGAAAAATGAAAATAGTCCTCAAAATGGAATAAAGGAGATGTAGGGGAATTTTCTTTTAATTCAATGAAATATGAGAATATAAATTTGTCAGAAGATTAAATGTTACTTCTGAATGTTTAGTAATATGTTGAAAATAAGTTAATTCTAAAAAAAAAATGATTCTCCCTGATAGCATAAAATTCAGCTTGATACTGGTTATTTTCTTTTCAAAGTCAGGGCTTTCTTTTAAGGAGCTATGACAAAGAAAAAAATGTTACCAGAAAAGTTGAGTTGCATTTACTGTAATTACTTTTGAATAAGGAAACCATAATTGGGAGGTAATTTCTAACCTTGAGTTTGTAAAATCTTATAATGATGAAAGCAGAGAAAACATGAGAGTTTGTTGCCTTTTCCAATCTCTTTATTACATAAAATATGCATATTCCCTGATCTACCTGCCAGAAATATTTAAAATTTTCACTATTGGGACACTACTTGTAACTTTATATTAATCTATCTATCTATCTATCTATCTATCTATCTATCTATCTATCT
>NW_008347675.1:0-966 GCF_000622305.1 Nannospalax galili | reverse complement strand
TCCTTTGAGAACTGTCTGTTTAGATCTTTAGCCCATCTTTTAATTGGGTCAATTGGTGTCTCAATTATTTGTTTTCTGAGTTCTTTATATATTCTGGATGTTAAACCTCTGTTGGGCAAGATTACGGGTGATTATTGTTTTTTTTTTTTTTTTTTGTTTTTTTTTTTTTTTTTTTTTTTTTCTGTACAGAAGTTTTTTAGTTTAATGAGGTTTCACTTGTTGATTGCTGACCTTAATTCCTGAGCAATTTCTGTCCAATTTAGAAAATCATTTCCTACATCTATATCTTGTAAGTAACTGCCAATATTTTCTCCTAATAGTTTCAGGGTTTCCAGTTTCACACTGAGGTCTTTTATCCATTTGGAGTTGACTTTTGTGCAAGGTGAAAGATAAGGATCTAGTTTCCTTCTTCTACAAGTGGAGATCCCGTTTTGCCAGCACCATTTGTAGAAGATGCTGTCTTTCCTTCATTGTGTGTTCTTGGCATGTTTGTCAAATGTAAAAAACCATCCAGGTGGTTGAAATTGCATGTACTCGGGTTTGGATCCTCAATGATGTTCCACTGATCTATGTGTCTATTTTTGTGCCAGTACCATGCTGTCTTTATGTCTTTATGTCTTTATAGCTATGTGGTATACTTTGAGATCTGGTATAGCAATCCCCCTAGTGTTGTTCTTTGCGCTCAGGGTTGCTTTGACTATCCTGGTCTTTTGTGCTACCATATGAATTTAAGGATTTTTTTTTAATTCTGTGAAGTATGTCATGGGGATTTTGATTGGGATTGCATTGAATCTACATATTGCTTTTGGTAGGATGGTCATTTTCACAATATTAATTCTTTCAGTCCATGAGCCTGGGAGGCCTTTCAATCTCCTGGTGTCTTTGTCAATCTCTTTCTTTAATGATTTAACATTTTCATTCTAGAGAGCTTTGGTGTCTGCTCAGATTTATTCCAACGTTTTTTGT
>NW_008347674.1:0-1141 GCF_000622305.1 Nannospalax galili | reverse complement strand
AGGCAATTCCAAAGTCTGTCTTAACTGTAGGCAGCAATCTTCTTTTAGTATATCTTTGATCTCCTTGAGTCAACTCTAGGGACTGAAGTAGGGGGATTATTTACAAACAATTCTTCCTGCAGTAACTTATCTAGAATCGTCCAAGGTTGCCTATTCTTAGCTGCTTTGATTATTGCTTGAAACAAGAGAGGAGCATTTGTCTAATATCGGGTGACTGAATTCCCAGGGAATCATCCATATCTAGTCTCTCTTTAGGTGGGCCTAATGACCTGAGTAGGTACAAAGCAGTTTCTCTATGTGGAAAGAACAGGAATAAGGACAGCAATAAAGACAGGAACTAAAGCAGAACAGCCAAGGACACAGCATGCTTTTTTAACACAGCCATTCTCCAGGAAGCATTCTTCCTCTGAAGTTTTCTCAGCCTCGACCCAGGGAGAGTACCTCACCCAGGCTCCACTGAAGGTGGTGTGACACTAAATGAAGTCTTAATGGGCATGGTAGTCCTTATCTGCATGCCCAGGGCTAGGGAGGCTGAAAGAGGAGGATTTTGATTTTGAGATAAGCCTGGAATTAGTAGCAAGACCTTGATTCAAACCAAAAATAGAATGGAGTTACTTGTGCCAACCTTTCCAAAAATAACTAAAGCTAAGAGTTTATGGAGAAATGGTTTCTTATACACAGTTATCATGGACTAATTAAATGTGTTTTAACCTTAGTTATTACTTGTATTTTGCTCATGATATTTGTTTAAGACACAGGCATATTTTACCTTAAGATTGAAGTGTTAGGACAAAGAGTGGGGAAATGTAATAGTCGTGGCAGGAATGGAAATATTTTAGATACACTTGCACTTTTGCTTTTGGCTATTAGAACTTTGAAACAATGAACTCCAAGAAAGAGAAACTTCCCTAAGAATCTCATGCTGAGAGAATTCCATATATATGATGGAATTCTTTTCAACAATAGATAAAAATGAAATCAGGAAATTTGCAGGCAAATGGATGGAACAGGAAAGCATTATGCCAAGTGAGGTAACAGACCCAGGAAGACAAACTCTGTAAGCTCTCGTCTATTTATGGATCCCAGCTCGAATCTTTAGAGCATATACTCTGATAACCTCAAAAGTCAGGAGAGTAGAAAA
>NW_008347673.1:0-639 GCF_000622305.1 Nannospalax galili | reverse complement strand
TTTTTATTTTTATGAACTTCATAATGAGGGTAATTTAAAATATTAGTTTTTATTGTGCTATTGTATACACAAGAAAGTAATATGTACTTATGGGATACCCCTGTAAAATATAATATGGAAGTCTCAATAGTATGATCTCCTTCAAAGGTGATCACTTTTTTTTGTTTTGTTTTTGGTCTTTTTTTGAAACATGGTCTCCCTTTAGCCCCGGTTGTCCAGGAACTCACTATGTAGACCAGGCTGGCCTTGAACTCACAGAAATCTGCCTGACTCTGCCTCCCAAGTGCTGGGACTACAGGAGTGCGCTACCATGCCCTGTCAAAGGTGATCGATCATTCTTAACTGTTTTTATGGTTTTTTAAAATTTTACTCCTTTGTTTAGACAAAACATTCATTTGTTTAGCAAACATATTTTATCATGCGTTATATACTGTACTACATATTTATAAGCTGAACACTATTGGTACGATATGTTTTTTTCCTATGTAATAATACTTTAAATTCAGCACTCTACTGCTTGAAGTTTCAAGAATCACTATTATTTATACTTAATTTTCCAAAACTTTTTACATTTTTTGAAGCAAATCGTGATTTAAACAGAGCCTCTAAGATGTCTCAGCAAGGTAATTGTCATCAGAC
>NW_008347672.1:1766-3391 GCF_000622305.1 Nannospalax galili | reverse complement strand
TAAAATCTTTTAAGGATTAGATAAAAGCTCCCAAATATTTTCAGTATTTTCAGCCTTTGGAATGGAGTAGGTTGCTAAAAGGCCCGAGGACATTGTGAGTTTCAGCCAAGAAATTGGCTATGTTTTTACTCTAACTGCCTAGACAATTCCTACCTCCTATTCTTATCACACCATCCTCTGAAGAGGTTACCAAAATTGCCAATAAGGAATCAGGACACAGACCACTCTGCTTCTTCCATGCTGAACAGGGAGGCAGGGTGAGGCAATTGGAGTATACCTTCAGTGGGCCTATTTAAAAGACTCCCAAATTGCATAAGTCTTATCTCTAGGGGGAAAAGAAAGTCCTTGACTGGTGAATAGGAGATGTGAAGGAGAAGTAAAGGCAAGAGTGATTAGCATTACAAGTTCTAGACAGAGAACTAGAAAAAAGTCAGAGCAGGGCAATTTTCAAATGTTTATATGAGTGTCCATTGGAATTTCTTGACAAGAGCTCCTAAAAGCATCCCTCTATTGGGTTCCTCCTGATTTTTCTTTTTCCTCCCAAGGGTGGACTCGAGAGTGTTGGGTTCAAAATTTGCTTTCAGGCACTTTGATAGCTGTTGGAGTGGTTAAAATCAGTGTCAGTTCCCTCTCAAAGGCTTCTAGATGGGGTCAGAAAACAAATTTATCCATCACTTTAGAACAGTAGTGGGTTGTCTCTCTTAGCTACAGGTGGGCAGACCACCTGCAGACCAAGATTTGAAGTCTTACTTCTGAGCAGCACTTTCTAGTTAGGAACAAAGTCACCAATGAGAAATAATTGTCCAAATAATTTTTACATGTCTTCTAGATGGGGTCAGAAAACAAATTTATCCATCACTTTAGAACAGTAGTGGGTTGTCTCTCTTAGCTACAGGTGGGCAGACCACCTGCAGACCAAGATTTGAAGTCTTACTTCTGAGCAGCACTTTCTAGTTAGGAACAAAGTCACCAATGAGAAATAATTGTCCAAATAATTTTTACATTAGACTTAAGCCTAATGTCTGGGAAGTGTAATCCCTTGAATGCTTAAAGAAATACACTGATGACTTTATTCTTTTGTTATACTTTCCTTTGGGGTATATAAGACCATACAGTTGGCCCAAATATCAATTTATTTTTACACTTAAGGTCATTTGAGGATCTGTTCCTCAGGGGTCACGTGGGCTTGGGAGGAGCTCCTGGCTCCTTTCTTTTACCAGTTCCATCCATGTGAAGATAAGTCAAAGGTCCTGCTCGGCCATGTCTGGCTTCACTTGGAAGCATGAGTGAGATGTTTTCTTTTAGTTGACCCTCCTCTTTGTAGACTGGACACTGGTTCAAGTCCATATCGTGGAGTCTCCATGGCCTCCTTGATCAAGAGGACAGGTGACTCACCACGATTACAGGACATTTTGAGAGGTGCTCCATAGTTCCTGGAACTTAGTTGACCTTGGAGGGCAAGGAGCAAAAACTCCTCTAAATCCCTCTGACCAAATTAGTATAGACCTCAAAGTATGGCTGTTAACCATCCAAGGAGGTTAGTTCTACCAGACTGGCACTTTAGGTACCATGTGCTATATAGATAAAGCTTGGGCAAAGACCAAAGGTTCGCAGAAAAACCTTGA
>NW_008347672.1:0-1730 GCF_000622305.1 Nannospalax galili | reverse complement strand
TGTTGGATCCCCTGCAACTGGAATTACAGACAGCTGTTAGCTGCCATGTGGGTGCTAGGATTCAAACCCTGGTCTTCTGCAAGAACACACAGTGTTCTTAAGTGCTGAGCTATCTCTCCATGCAAGTGTGTATATTACTTTTTTTCTCATCCTTTATATAATATAACAAACCTAAACAGACTTTCATCACTTGCTTAGGCTTCCTCATTTTTTTCTGTCCGTTTTGGAAAATATCTCCATTCCCATATCCTTTTAACATCTTTTACATTCTTGTTTTCTTTTTTTTAAATAGTCATGAGACACAATAGCATAAACAAATAAATTTTTCATCTGTTGTGAGACTTCTTTTCCTGGGGATGCTAAGTAATGCTTATTCCCTTTCAAGATTCTAGTGTCGAGCCAATGTTTGATTAAAGTTTTACTGGGGAACCAAAGAATTTATTGAGCTTACTTACCCAAATAACTGAGGGGTTGCTGAGGTGTATGTATTACCTGAGGGAAATGACCTGGAAAGCCTTTACCCAGCATGGGTCATGCCTTCTCTTCCTTGCCTTCACCAGATTGTATGCTTTAGCCCTCCCCCAATCCAGGAGGCCATGTGTGATTAAGGTCAAATTACATTCAGGTGACTGGGAAAAATGGTTAGGTAATGTGGTGAGGACCCATGACCTTGCTTGGCCTTCCATTAATGAATGAGCACAACCTTCAACAAGCCCAATTGTGAGGATGTTTAGTGATCAAGCTCAGCTGAAGTTGTGATGATGGTGGTTAGTTCATGCAGAAGGGACTGCTGTATAGCATCATCTTATTAAAAGGATCTGGAATTTAAAAGGATTTGGTGCTAGGATTCACATATGAGGGGCAACATATGTCGTTTGTTTTTCCGAGTCTGTGTTACTTCACTTATAACAGTTTCTAGATACATCCATTTACCTGCAAATTTCATTGTTTTCATCTTTCTTTACTCTGAATAGAGCTCCATTGTGAAAATATACCACATTTTTGTTAACCACTTGTCAGTTGAGGGGTACTTAGGTTGCGTCCATCTCTTAACTATTGTGAAAAGAGCAGCAACTAACATGGTTGTACAAGTGTCTCTACAATAGAATGAGTCCTTTGGGTATATGCCAAGAAGTGGGATAACCATGTCATATGGTAGGTTCATTTTTAGTTTTTTTTAAGAGATCTCCACACTATTTTCCATTGAGGTTGAACGAGTTTGAAATCCCACCAGCAGTGAATGAGTTTTCCCATTTCTCCACATCCTCACCTCCATTTGTTATCATTTGTTCTCTTGATCCTAGCCAGTCTGATTGGGGTACAGTGATATCTTAAAGTGGTTTTAATTCACATTTCCCTAATTACTAACAATATTGAACACTTTTTGAGATGTTTCTTAGTCATCTTTGTTTCTTCATTTGAAACTCTCACTTTACATCTTTAGCCCATCTTTTCATTGGGTCATTTGATTTCTCAATTCTTTGTTTTTTGAGTTCTTTGTATACTCTGGATGTTAACCCCCTGTCAGATGTGTCACTGGAGAAGATATTTTCCCATTCTGTGGGTTTTCTCTTCACTTTTTTGACTGTTTCTTTTGCTGTACAGAAGCTTTTTAGTTTAATGAGGTCCGACTTGTTGATTGCTGTCCTTAATTCCTGAGCAAATGCTGTCTGATTTACAAATTCTTTTCTACACCTATATCCTGTAAGTTACTGCCAATATTTTCTTCT
>NW_008347671.1:0-499 GCF_000622305.1 Nannospalax galili | reverse complement strand
TTGATTCTTAAACTCTGTTGGTGTTATTATAGGAAAACTCAAGTGACAAGATGAGACAGTGTTTCTTAGCTGTTAGATCCAGTGGATATGGACATAATAGGAGCATGCAGAGACCCCCCCAGGCTTTGACATGTCTCAATCAGTTAAATCCTCATTGTCTGCATTGCAGGGTGCTTCTCCATGGGCAGAACACAACCAAAGAGTCACAGAAACAAGCAAACAAACAAAAGGTTTGACTGTGGGACACAGACGGGATGTCCACGATCTAATCACAGAATTCTGTTAATCTTCATTCTAGCAAATTAACATTTAAAATAGTTTAAAAATAGAGCACTGCTTACATTTTGGCCACTGCAATTCTGATTTTGAATGTTATGGGCTATTAAAAGCTAAATGAATTCTTATGTTGGTTATTGGGTTTTCAGTTCTTTAAGTATTTCAAGCATTAGAGCTAGAGAGATGGCTCGGTGGTTGATGGCTCAGTGGTTAGGAGGACTGG
>NW_008347670.1:0-1093 GCF_000622305.1 Nannospalax galili | reverse complement strand
ACCTAGAAGTCTGAGCCGGGAAGAAAATCCAGCAGTGTTGGGAAAGCAGACACCCATTCTCTTCGACCCTCCCTCGGAGAAGTAGAGCTCCTGCCTGTCCCAAACTGTTCCTCCTTCTCCTAGCCTTCTCTTCTCCCAGGCCCTATTACCTGTCTCTCTTGTCCGTTAGATCCACGTGATGTTCCGATGAAGTAAGGAAACGCTCCACTAGAGCTACAGCGCCTGCGCCGGCAGTCCTGTGGAGCTTTCCCACAGGATGATAACCGATGAGGTATCTAGGCAGCTCTCTTCTTCCACAATTTAAAAAAGCCACAGCCCCCGAAGGCCCTACCCAAGTGGGTATACCACCTGGTACGGCGGGTACCCCTATGAATCTGGGCATCGTCAACATCCTGCATGACGACGGCCTGGGTGAAGGCCGCCCAGGCCCTCGCTGCCTTCCCTGCCCTCCTCCTCCTCTGTTTACTGCCCCCCAAAACTGAAACTTTGATTTAAAACCAACCAAAACTCGCCACTGCGCCACAGGAATATCCCACCAGGGATGGTCTGTGGATCAGCAACTAACCACAGTGAACGCTGTCACCTAGCAATGCCCTAAACAGAACTCGGCCTGGTAAGAGACTGTGTTCCATTGTTCACAGATTTTGTCACAAGCAATCCTGCTAAGCACATGTGTAAGCCGCAGACACCAATGACAGGAGCCTAACCAATGGCACTCGGCACTCAAATGCAAAGCTCTGCCCATCCATCCCAGCACCAGAGCAGATGCGCCTTGCCTGGACAAGTCAGTGCAGGGTACAGATGTTTTAGCATTAGGGTTAGGGTTAGGGTCAGGGTTAGGTGTAAGGGTCAGGGTCAGGGTCAGGGGTTACGGGTTAGGGGTTAGGGTTCAGGGTTAGGGTTAGGGTTTAGGGGTTAGGGTTAAGAGGGTTAGAGTTAGGGTTAAGGGTTAGGGATTAGGGGTTAGGGTTAGAGTTAGGGGTTAGGGTTAGGGACAGAGGTAGGGGTAGGGGTAGTTACAGATGTTTGTTAGCCCAAACACAGTATTTTAAATAGATTTTATAAATGAGGTATTTTATATACTATAAAAGCT
>NW_008347669.1:2590-2855 GCF_000622305.1 Nannospalax galili | reverse complement strand
TGCTCTTGTAAACACTGATGCACCTCAGGTAAGAAGTAGAGGTATGTGTCTCAGACTACACTTACTCTTCACTTCTTATTCTATGAGCTTAGTTGTTGAACTCATTCTATCAGGATGGAGTAGATCATAAACCACACAGTTTATTAATAACTGGGAGAATATGTGCAAACATGTAAAGAATTTTATCAAAAATATGTAAAGGACACCTTTAGTTCAACAAGAAACCCAATTTTAAAATGGTCAATAGATGAATAGGAGATATACA
>NW_008347669.1:1518-2541 GCF_000622305.1 Nannospalax galili | reverse complement strand
GAGCAATTTTAAATCACAGTGAGATCTAATTATACAACCACAGGGATGGCTGTAATTAAATGAAAAGTCCAAATACTGAAGATGATGTGGAGAAGCAGAAACCCTTATATGCAGCTGGGGGAAGATTGGATTGATATATACTTTAGAAAATAATTTGGCACCTAAAAAATATTGAGCATATCATTACCCTATAACATGGCAACAGTGTATACCACAGGCTAACAAATAAATTTCTCAGTGGCAGAAATGGGTTATTTCTTTTGAGTTGTTGACCAGTGAGGTCCCATAGACACCCCCCCCCCAACGTTAGAGGCTATTTCCATTGCTCTTGGTTGTTCTACAGAACTCGAGAGGACCCTATTGCTGACACCACTTACTTGAGGCATAGAACATGAAGAAATCAAGCTGGTACTGACCTGTAAAATTCATCCCTATGTGTTAGCTTTCACAGAGTTAAAAGGTGCTAAGCATGGTACCAAAGGAGAAAAGCAATCATCAGTCTTACCCACCTGTGAACCCTGAGAGCCACAATAATGACTGGTCTGGATAGTTACGTTCACTGGTGCAACAATGGCACAAATGTTTTGGGAATAACCAAACACTTTCTGATTGGATTTAAGGTCAACTCCACAAGATGGAACTCATACAGGGCACCACTATTGGGACCAAGAACCTGTGGTTAGACAGGTCATAGACCCTAGGAGAGAACTTACTATCATTATTCTGCTAAATGAACATAGGATTAAACTGACATCTAATGGCTTATTCTTATACCCATAGATTGCTGCTTTTCTACCTCTCATCAGAGAAGCTTCTCTTTGCAGTAGATGGTTATTAACACAGAAATCTACAACAGGTCAACATGAAGAAAATAAGAGATTGTGGAATGCTCAGTTCTAAATAAGATGCCTATGTGAAGCCCTCTCCTCCCAAGGCTCAAGGATCATTGTGGAAGATAAAACAAAAAGTTGTAATAGCCAGAGGTGATGAATGACTACAAAGAAACAACATTTTCCAGGTAAA
>NW_008347669.1:0-436 GCF_000622305.1 Nannospalax galili | reverse complement strand
AGTGTGTACTATCAGGGATTTCTGTACAGTAATTTAATTGATAAAAAACATTTAAAAAGCAATCTGGAAACAAAAGGAATATCTGCTAATGCAGGATGACTAGACTGTGATGTATCTATGCTTGACGTCAGAGTTTAGTGACAATTGCACTGAGAAGAAAGTGACCTGTCATGGGGGAACTCGGTAGGTTCACAGTCTTTGGGGGTCATAAGCACACAGTTTCTAAGGTTTCCAGAACACACCACACACGCACACACACAAACACAGACACACATGCAGGAAGACTCATTGAGGTTGCCGTTGTGTCCAGCCAGCACAATCAGTAAGAGAAATGGTTGTAGTATTGCACACAATGATTGGCTTCCCTTGTACAAATCTCCACTCTACTAACATAAGGTTTGGCCCTATGGCTTATTTCAGTCAATGAAATCTCAGT
>NW_008347668.1:0-520 GCF_000622305.1 Nannospalax galili | reverse complement strand
AAACTACTATTTCTACTATCCCTCTTATAATGTTCGAACAACTCAAAAAAAAAAAGTTTAAAGGAGCTGGAGAGATGGCTCAGAGACTAAGAATATTTGTTGCATTTGCAGAGGACCAGAGGACCAGCATCATTAGGTAGCTCACAACCAACTCTAACTCCGGCTCCAGGGGATCTGATGCCTTCTTCTGGCCTCCACATGTACCTGCACACATGTGCCATATCTATACACACACACATAAATAAAAATCAATCTTTTTTTAAATCTCTAAAATTATTTTCAACAACATCACAGAATGAGGATCTAAACTACTACATGTTCACTTTGAAACAGTCATAATCACACAATGATAAAAATCATAAAATGGAAACGTAAGTCCTTGCAAGTCTGTCCAAAAGAACTTCAAATTACTGCAGAAATGTTTAGCTTTATCATTTCCCTAAAACAAAAAGAAAATTATTAAAAAAATATACACTTATTTGACAGCCTGAACCCAAATCTCTCTAAATAGATAGTTCTG
>NW_008347667.1:0-398 GCF_000622305.1 Nannospalax galili | reverse complement strand
TATGTATGACACCAGAGACCAACAATATTTATCGGTCTTCACCTTCCCTCTACATGATGCATAGTTTCTACCTTGTTTGCCACTTGACTACTTATCCTGGCTAGGAGAGCTTCTGTGCAATATTCCTATCTCTGTCTTCTATGTCACCCTAAGAGCTCTGGGATTATAGACACATTCCACAGTGCCTGGATGGTACATGAGTTCTGGGGATTCAAATTCAGGTTGTCAGGCTGGCACAGCATTGACTTGCTGTGTCATCACTTTCATCCTAAAATCCTCAATTTTTAGATTTTTATCATAAGTTACTAAGTTGCTAAAAACATGTAGCTCTTCATTGTGGAGTTAGAACTTCTAGGTACAGAACACTTCCCATTATACCCTACTAATCAAGTTAGTGT
>NW_008347666.1:0-534 GCF_000622305.1 Nannospalax galili | reverse complement strand
AAACCATATATTAAGTAATTTAAATCAATATAATTATTTTGCAGTTCTAATTCTTTTATTTCCGAGTACTGTCTTTATATGTAATATCTAGTGTATTTTATATGTAGATTAATTAATCTATATGATTTTAGCTTTGTATTTTTACTAAATTTTATTTGCAAAACATTCTGGAGAAAATATAATTTGTATATATATATGTGTGTGTATTATGTGTATATGTATTCATATATGCATGTAGAAAGAATGTTTATAAGGAGCGAAAAATATGAATATAGGTTCATGTGATTATGAGAGAGTTGACCAGTTCTAAATTGGCAGGGCAGGTTGGAGACTGAGGAAGAGATGAAGTTGCAACTTGAATCTGAAATTAATCTGTTACCAGATTAATTCTGGGAACCTTGGCCTCTTTTCTCCAAGGCTTTCAGCTGATGAGATGAGACCCACTCGATTTCTGGAGGCTAGTCTGCTTTACTTAGAGTCTACCAATTTGTATATTTACCTCTAAAATATACTTTAACAGCAGTATCTACAGTG
>NW_008347665.1:0-1109 GCF_000622305.1 Nannospalax galili | reverse complement strand
TTTTTAAGGTAGTTCCTCATAATGTTCTGGATATTCCTGGAGTCTGTTGTAGTTATTTTTCCTGTTCATTTATGACTCTGTCAATTTGGGTCTGCATTTTCTTTTATGTGATTTATTGGGCTAAGTACCTGTTGGTCTTATTTATCTTTTTAAACAGCTAGCTCCTAGACTGGTCAATTTTTTGCATTGTTTTCTCTGTTTCTACAGGATTAAGGATTGGGATGTTTTGTTCTTTCACTTTCTTTAGTTGCATAGTTAGGTTATTTATTTCTGCTCCTGATTTTTTAACATAGGCACTTAGAGCTACAAAGTTCCCTCTTAGGGAAATTTAGCTTTCATGCATCCCAGAGTTTTATTGTGTTTTCATTTTTCACTGAATTCCAGGAATTATTTTTTATTTTTTTCATGATTTATTGTTTGACCCACTCATTCAGTAATGTGTTGTTTAAACTTCATGAATGTGTGCTATTACAGGATATTTTTATTTGCTATTGTTTTTAGCCTGTATTGCATTGAGGTGAGAAAATATACATGTTATTTCAGTGGTTTCATATTTCTTGAGTTTGTTTTGTTTCCCTATGTGTTCTATTTTGGGAAAATTTCCATGGGATGCTGAATGGAAATTGTATTCCTGGGAATTTGGTTATAATATTGTTTAGATTTCTGTTAGATCCATTTGATTATTTAATTCCAATGTTTCTTTATTTCTCTTGTACAAATAATGTCTAACTGAGATAGTGGGGTATTGAAATCACCTGCTATTACTGGGTTAGGATTAATCTATGCCTTGAAGTCCAAGAGTACTCTTTTATGAAATGGGGAGCATCAGAGTTTAGTGCACCAGATACTTGTGCATATACATTTAAGATAGTAATGTCTTCTGGTTAGTTGTTGCCTTGATCAGAATGAAAGGTCCTTTTTATCTTTACTAATTAATTTTACTTGAAGTGTATTTTGTCACATATTAGGATAGCAACATTTTCTTGTTCTTGGTCCCATTTACTTGAAACACATAACACTTTTTCCATCCATTCACTCTAAGGTGGTGCCTATCTTTGAAAATTAGACCAGTTTCTTATATATAACAACTAAAAAGGCTTTTCTTTCTT
>NW_008347664.1:0-283 GCF_000622305.1 Nannospalax galili | reverse complement strand
CATGTATGTAAGTGCACCCATGTTGTACAATGCCTGCAGAGGTCAGAAGAGAGTGTTAGATCTCCTAGAAACGGAGTTACGGATGGTTGTTAGACCCCATGTGGGTGCTGGGACTCCAAGCCTGGTCCTTTGCAAGAGCAGCCAGTGCTCTTAACCACTGAGCCATCTTTCCAGCACTGTGTACATTTTGGCAACATTTGAATACTGTAGCATAAATTTCTCCAGAGATCATTTTTTTATATAAACAGACCAAAGAAATTTAACAGTGATGCTTTAAAAATTT
>NW_008347663.1:0-724 GCF_000622305.1 Nannospalax galili | reverse complement strand
AGCTGTAATGAAATGCTTCTTCTAATCATGTGGTTATTAAAAAAAAATTTTAAGTCAGACTTTCAATGTTAAATTCAAGGCAGTCATGGGGAGCATGAATATTGATTTGCCTGCTCCCCAGCCTCAAATATTACCCTTTTTTTATAACATGTACCTAATTTATAGTTGCATATTTACTTGTATGTTTTTTTAACCTTGTCATCCTTATTAGAATATAATCCGTAAAGAAAAAAGTCATATGTATTTTTCTCAACCCTCTTGTCTCCAGAGCCTCATATTGCACTAAGCACAAAATGTCTGCCAAATAATTGCTGCTTTTGAAAGAGCTACATGTATCATAGGCTACCTCTGTTACAAAGGTAAGTGGAGCAGACAGGCAAGCAAGTTAGAAAACAGTCTGCTTTCCTTTGTGTCCCCTTATAAAGCAGACATCATCTCCTAAGAATATTTTGGAAATGATCTTTCTCTTTCCCTGTATTCCCTAGATATTGATCATATTTTTCAGTTAGCTAGAGCTCACTAATTCCACTTATTATTATTACTATTATTTAAATCATCTTTATTTAAGGATTTCCAACAATGGAAAACTCCTAGAAAAATAATCCATGTACAGGACACAGAATTGCAACAAACATTAACAACAACAACAACAAAAATTCACTTTTTCCAAGTGTGTTGTGCTGGATAGCTTTAGTGTCAATTTGACACACCTGGGTTGAGGGAG
>NW_008347662.1:0-330 GCF_000622305.1 Nannospalax galili | reverse complement strand
GGCACAAGAGGGCGAGCCCATACAATGGATCCATTTATCTGTGGGTGGAACCCTTCGAGTTTATTCCATGGTCAACCAAATTGCTGATTGCATTATCACGGGGAGGGACACAACAATCTGGCTGTTTGGTATTGAGCCCCATACCATTATTACCCCCTATAGATTGATAGATTTTACATGGCTTCAAAGAAACAATGTGAGAATCACACTGGCTTTGGAGGGGTTTTTTGGCAAAATTGACTGCCACTATGGCCCCTACAAGTGGATGATCTCCTTCTTGAGGTTGGAGTGGGAGCCCCCTAGTCTTTTTCTTTCTCAACCCAATCCTGA
>NW_008347661.1:0-594 GCF_000622305.1 Nannospalax galili | reverse complement strand
TGCTCTTAGCCATGGAATCACCTTTCTAGCCATGAACCATTGGTTGTTTTTGGTGACTATGTCCAAGGTCTAAAATTTCCATTTGATTTTCAAGTATCTTTAATTAGCACTTTTCCAAGCATGCTAAGTGGTCATTGAAATGCTTCCATATTGGCTGCTTAAATTCTTTGTTGCATAATTCTAACATTTGTCTTTCAATGTCTTTACATACTGATTACTTTTTTTTCATGCAAGTTGATATTTTCATTATTTCATGAAACCTGTACATTTTTATATTGTGCCGTGGGATTCTGAATCTTCTTTAGATTATCCAATTTTATCTGACTTCCTTTCGCATTCTTTATCAAGCAAAGAAACACAAAATGCCTTATCACTGCCGTCAGGGTAAAAATGCATGTTTTCTATCTGTCTCTATTGACACCTGGGTGAGAGAAATATCCTTTGTTCCTTGTGGGTATGTGTAGGAGTTTTGACTTCCTATCAAGCTTCCACTGAGTCTACTATGTATGAGAGCACAGGACTGATATTTTGCTGCTTCCCATGTGGCTAACACTCATATAGGACTATGTGTGTATGTATGTGTGTGGTCATGTT
>NW_008347660.1:3437-7564 GCF_000622305.1 Nannospalax galili | reverse complement strand
GGAAGCCTGCAGTTCAGAGCAAAGAATCTTGTATGGATCTGCTGCCATGATTCACCTCCGGGTCCCATATCAGCAGTAAAATAAGTTACGGTACAAAGTTACCTGGACTGAAGAAACATTTGATTTCATTTAAGAAACGGAAGCCTGGGTTCTAGTTAATCTTTTCATACATATGAAAATGTTCTCTTAAAAAATCCTAAGCAATCACAAATGAGATAGTCAATTGCATGAAGAGGAAGACAGCTCTCCATTAGGCCTTAAAACTGTGGATCTCGTCTTCAGGAAAAGTTAAGATCACAAAGCAACCTGAAAAACAAGTATGCATTTCTTAACGAAAATGTTTAAAAATAAAGGAGATCAAGGTTTGCCAACACGCCATTTTTGTCTTCCCATTTTTTTTCCAAAACTCCTACAATTATCACATCTAGAAAACTGACAATTCCTAGACATCATCAAATATCCAGTCAGTGTTCAAATTTTCAGTGGTTTCATAAATGCCATGACTCTTAAGTGGTGTGGGTCAAGAGCCCATTGCAATTTACTCATTATAACTGGTGGATGGTCATGGGGACATTTTGATTTAAATACTCTCTCCTCTCTGCTCTCCAGTCACCACACTTTGTGTCTCCCTCAGTCCTCGCTTTGCAGTGTTCTCACGGTATTCCTCAGTAACATCCCTGTGTCCTCTTGTTGCTGACAACGTAATGAGTGGATCTAGTCTAGAGCCCTCATCAGGCACAGACTTCATTCTTTATGACGAAGCTATTTCATGAGTGCTCTTCCCGTTAGAGGCTGTCACTCTTACTGAGCACTAGCTACCACTGGCAATCTATGGAATGGGTAAGATTCTACTTCATTACTTTTTCCATTAATCAGCTGAAATTTTCTATAAAGAAAATCTCCTGCTCCTTTACTATGTGCCACCCAGTAACATGGTTCATCAGTTTTCAAAGTCAGGAGCAGATTCCTCTAGCATTCTACTTGCCCGCTCCCTCACTGAACAGGAAAAGCAGACACACTGCTGCAATACACTTCAACTTGAAAACCATATGGAGACTGAGACCACAGAAGTGGCTGCTTAAAACGCTGCTGAAGACAATCACTATTTATTCAGCACGTTCTATTATATGCAGTCAATGGGCTAAGCACTTCACAAGCTTAAGTACTGCTGCTTCCTCCGGGTTAGAGTTAAGTACACTGATGCTCACAAAGATGAAGAAGCCAGCCTTAAGACAGCCAGCAAGTGACGGTAAAGTGACTGGAAGTGGAAGGCTGAGACTGAAACCCCCATGGCAGCTTCCAGAGTAGAAGCACGCTCACACGGGGCCTGCAGGGCAAGGAGCCAGGGCGCAACAGCCACACCTCTCACTCTGTGACTTTGCTCTGCCTTTCTAGCCATGGATCCTGTTTCCCGAGCAAGGGACCTCACTCTAGCCATGTCAGTCTACTCTTGTGGATACCTGTATGTGCACCTATCTCTCTCTGCCCCTCTACTCATCTGACCAGCATTTTGTGTGTGTTGCTGGTGACTGAACCTAGGGTCTTACACATGTTAGGCAGCATCATCAGTGTCCTAGCCTCCCACCCCCCCAATTTGAGACAGGGTCTAGCTATGTTGCCCAGGTTGCCTTGGAACTTGCCACACAGCCCAGGCTGTCCTGGAATTCACTATTGTCCTGGCTCTGCCTTCAGAATACTAGGATTACAGGTATGTGCCACCATGTCTGGCTCTGCTAGCTCTGCCTGGTAATATTAGCCAGTCAAAGCATAGGCCATTTCCAACAATATGGTTCCCGTTTCCTCAATATACACACCCCTAGGTTAAAGCATCTCCATGATGCTCCAGGTTGTTTCTGAGTTATCACAATGTGCACTAGTCACTGCTACAGGACACTGTGGGCCTTTTAAACTGAGACTGTTTATCCAATTCTTTTTAATACAAGGTAGCTAGCAAAGGAAAAGATCATTATTGGCCAAGGAACTATGTATTTAAAAACAAACCAAGGTTTTGAACCTTTATCATATAAGTTGACAAATGCTTATGAAAGATGGATGGGTATACTTGGGATAAACTAGTTACACAGCTACTGTCCCACAGTCACACAGCTACTGCTACTGAGGATGATATGTTTGAGGCCTGCATACAGTCACCAAACTCTGTGAACACTTAAGACCCTTATGAAAAATAGGCATGTAACTGTGTCATGTGTTTGGACATCTTCTAAGACACTTTAAATTATTGCTACCTTTAAATCTACACTTTATCTCTATCTTTAATGATCTCTACTTAAATATTTTAAGTGATATGAATGCTATGTCAATAGTTGTTATGCTGTATTGATTAGGAAGTCATGACAGTAACTGTGTACACGTTCAGCACTAGTGCAATGTTTTGGAATATTTTTGATCTACAGTTTGTTGGGTCCAGGGATGTGGAAGTGGAGGAGATAGAGGAACAACTTTAGCATGTACCAGACATGAGTTTAACTCTAGAAGGCCTAGGAATGAGGATGCCAAGAGTCATTTTACATATCAACAAAACTATGATAAAATTAATTAGAGCTATTAATTAAGAAAGACATTCCATTCCGTTAAGATGGCAAGGACAAGAAAACCAGGGAAATGAGTCGTGAACTGAACATCTCAAGGGTAGATGCCCTGAAGGACAAGTGCTGATCTGATTCAAGTTACCCAGAAAGGCAGCTCTGTGCAGCCGTTCAGGGTGAGTGATCTCGGGGACCCAGGGGCCATGGCTAACAGCACTCCTGAGCTTGCTGGGTAAGCCAGTTCAGAAGGAGTAGGTCCCTGGCAAAATTGAGAGAAGAGATTACAGAATCTATATATAGATTACAGAATTTACAACATGCAAAATACTAAAGTCATGACAACCTTCTATTTAACATACATATCTGGTGGCTCCGGTGTGTGAAGAAGTGGCTATGTATGTACAGAACCGAAATGAAGAGGACTTGGTCCCAAGCCCTGGAGGAGGCCACTATTCACGGGCAGGAAAGAATGGGGTCCTACTAGGACGGCTGTGCTCGCAGTCCTTCACAGCCAGCCTTCCAGTGCAGGGGTTTGTCTCCAGTCCCTGCACACAGCACTCATGGAGACACTTCTAAGACAGCAGTGTTAATACAGTGGAAGACTGTGTCACTGGGTCTTCATCTCCTATACAACTGAATGCTTTCTAAACATGGAACTCAGTGTTTTTCATAAATAAAAATTAAAATAGTAAAATAATTATCTAAAGAATGTTAGGTTTATCGACATACAGAACAAAGAAAAATAAGGCATTTATAAAGCCAGAATAAAATCATGTAGAAACCCACAGTGGCTACATTTAACTAAATATATCACAGTGTCATTTTAGAGTTAAATCATATCAAGGTGGATTCAAGTAGACAGATGTCCACTGACACCGATTTTCATCATCTAGGGTCTAACTATGAGTCTAGCCTCTAGAATCTAGCATCTTCTTTTTGATTTGCTGCCTGGTTTTGAATCATGGTATTTATTTACCAACTTCTACAGAGCTGTAGAGGATAAAGGCAGAAAGCTGCAATGATGGGAAAATTGCTTATTCATAATTATTTATATTAGAAAGCTTTCGTGGAAGAGTTGAACCTAATGTCCCCAAGAGATTGCGGCACCAAACTTGTCCATATTGCCAGCCTCAGGCAGAAAACACTGACTGTTGGGCAAGTCTTATGTCTGTATCCATATCTAACACTGGGCATGACCCTGGCACAACCCCTTCCCTTATTATGAAGACTCAACACTTTGTTTTCATAAGCTACAGCAGGCGTTTCCAAGTGTATACTCACATGGAGGAAGACCTGCTTTCTAAGGCCCACCTTCACTCAGGCTCCTGCTCCTCCCACACTGCTGCTCACCTTACTCCTTGTTCTATAAATGGTGTTGGTCCACAGATGCACAGGAGGACTCTGGATTTTTCTAAACTTCTCTGCAAAAATTCAGAAAGATGAGCTTGTGACACGTGCCCCTGTTTGCCATTCCATGCCGAAGCTGGTGCCGAGAGAATAAATTCAACATCAAATCTAGAGAGGAAAGTTTTAAAAGTCTATTATTTTAAACTTATTAGTATGTTTCAAATTAAATAAAAA
>NW_008347660.1:0-745 GCF_000622305.1 Nannospalax galili | reverse complement strand
GAGCAGGAGCAGGTTCAAGTTAAGATCAAGGATTAATGAAGGAGAGGCAGTTAAGAGCACGTAGTGCTCTTCCAGAGGACCTAAGTTCCATTCCTAGCAACCATGGGCAGCTCACAACTGCCTGTAGTTCCAGGGGATCTGACACCCTCTCTGGCACCTGCTGGTATGCACTCACGTGGCACACACTCCTACAGACACACACAATCATACATGTAAATAAAATAAAAGCAGATTTAAAAAAGATGGCGTTCTTGTTTCATGGCATACAGCTAGTGCTTGTGGCATCTTCTCTTGGTGCCACGTACACTTCCCCATTCTACTGCCACAACCACAGATCCAGCACTTACACCTTCTGTCTGAAACAACTTAGTCCTGGTTGTGACACACCACTGCCACACTAACTCTCTTAAAAACCCAGATCCAATCTTTCAACTTCATTGCTTAAACGGGGTGCTTCTGTTGCTTACAGATTAACAATACAGAGTCCTTGGGGTCCTCATCTTCTGGTTTTTCTAGGTCTAGATAAACATGAGAAGCAAAACTGGACCATGCTTCCTCACTAAAATACTAGAATATTCTGTCTCATTTCTTTACTTACACAATCTCATTATTTAAGTTTCTTTTCCTGTTCACAGAAGTGCTTGCTTGTTTCCTAAAACCCAGGTCAACTCCTCTTCTTCTATGTAGCTCTGATACCTAATTCTCAGAATGGAATTACTGGGCTGAGTGTAGTGGTGCAATGTGC
>NW_008347659.1:0-444 GCF_000622305.1 Nannospalax galili | reverse complement strand
CAACAAACAAAAAGTCCTGCTCTTACCCTTGATCAAAGAAGATCCTCTTTTCAGCAAGCAGTAGTCATTTAAGAGACTCAAGTCTGGTCAAGGTCCCAAGAATAAGTAATTGATGTGTGCTCGTAGTTAAACAGGACACCCATATCACCCTGTCCAAGGCTCCTAGAATACCAGAGTAGAGGTTGTGGACAGAATGTGAGAGTCATACTTTGGGACTTAGGGTCATGGAACACTGTCTTATGGGCATGGCATGGCTGTGGCACTTATAAGCTCTCAGCAACTGCAATTGTGTCTTAATTTGTTTCTCCATTGTTGTGACAAAATACTCTGACCACTACCAACTCGGGGAGGAAAGGCTTTATTCAGCTTACATCTTTCAGGTAACAGTTCATTAGGGAGCCCAAGGTAGGAAATCAGGGCAGGAACCTGGAAGCAGGAGCTGGA
>NW_008347658.1:0-713 GCF_000622305.1 Nannospalax galili | reverse complement strand
GATGGCACACTGGGACCATAGTGTTGGTACATTGGAGCATTGTGATGTCACGTTGCAGCATTGGGAAGTCATACTGTGGAATATTGGAACAATATACTAGCACATGGACCTATACTGTTGGCAGATTAAAGCATTGTGATGTCATATTAGAGCCTTGTAATTGCACATTGGTGTATTTTGCAGTCAATATTGTAACACGGTGATATCACCAAGGAGCATTGTGATGTAACAATGAAACACTGTGAAGTCATATTGTAACATTGTAATGGCACATTTGGGACCATAGTGTTATCACATTGGAGCATTGTGATGTTATAACGGAACATTGAAAAGTCATATTGTACAATCTTTGATGGCATATTGGAGCAATATATTGGCACATGGGGTGATAGTATTGGCTCATTGGAGTACTGTGATGTCACAAAGGAATACTGAGAAGTGATAGGTTAGCATTGTGATGATACATTGAAACAAGAAAATGGCACAAGAGGCGATAGTGTTACATTGGAACATTGTAATGTCACAAAGGAACACTGTGAATTCATATTGTAATATTTTGATGGTGCTATGGAGCAATATATAGGCACATGGGGCAATAGTATTCACGTTCTGGAGTATTGTGACATCAAAATGGAGCATTGTGAAATGACAAAGGGACATTATGAATTCATCTTGTAAAATTTTGCTGGCAGTATGGAGCAATATAATCACAC
>NW_008347657.1:0-385 GCF_000622305.1 Nannospalax galili | reverse complement strand
ACCACAAAGGAATAAAGTTGGACACAACAAAAAGAGAAATGGGAAAAAGCATGCAAACTGTTGAATATAAAAAACACTACTGAATGAAAATTGGATCAAAAAGAAAATTTAAAAATTCCCAGAATTGAATACAAGTGAAAGCACAGTATATCAAAATATATGGGACACAGGAAAGGCATTCCTAAGACGGGAGTTTATAGCATGAGGTGTCTACATCAAATAGCTTGAAAAGTTGCATAATAACAACTTAATCATGCACTTGAAAGCCTTAGAAAAACAAGAACAAGAGCCCCACACAAAAAACCTAGATGAGAAGAGATAACAAAATTCTGGATAAAATCAAATAGAAATGAAAAAAAATACAAAGAATCAATGGGATGAAGAG
>NW_008347655.1:0-252 GCF_000622305.1 Nannospalax galili | reverse complement strand
AGAATTAGAGAAGGGGGTGCTGGAGAGATGGCTCAGCAGTTAAGAGGACTGATTCAATTCTCAGCATCCACATGGTGGCTAACAATTGCCAGTAACTTCAGTTCCAGGGGATCTGACACCCTCTTCTGACCTCTGTGAGCATTGCATGACACAGCTGCAGTTACACACATGGAGGCAATACACTCATCCACATAAAAAAATTTTTTTAAAAGAATTAGAGAAAGAAGCAGAGTGTGGCGGCACCTTCTTGTA
>NW_008347654.1:0-527 GCF_000622305.1 Nannospalax galili | reverse complement strand
GTTATTTTTATTTCATTACATTCCATTTGTAAATTGGAATTGTTTTCCTGATTGGAGTCCTAATTAGAAAGTCCTTGCCTCCGAGTATATCTTGAAGTGCTTTCCCTACTCTTTAATATCTTCAGATCTTATGATAAGATCTTTGATCCATTGGGATTGGTTTTTATACAAATAAGAATACTTTGACTTTTTCCTTTGCTATATCTACCTCTTTCATTTCATTCTTCTGTCTTAACTGCTATTGTGAAGACCTCAAGAACTATTTTGAATAACAGTAGAGAATGTAAACATCCTTGTCTTGTTCCTGATTGTAGTGGAAATACTTTGAGTTTCTCTCCACTTAACACTGTCTAAAATTTTTGTCATATATAGCCTTTCTTGTGTTGAGATATGTTTCTTTTATTCCTGTTTTCTCAAGGTTTAAAAAAAATTAGTATGATATTGAATTTAGTCAAAAGTTCTTTTTTCAATATGTATTTTGTGCAGTTCATATGATACATTGTAATCACATTTAGACTCCCTCCCAT
>NW_008347653.1:0-794 GCF_000622305.1 Nannospalax galili | reverse complement strand
CTCCTGTACCATTATATTGTGCCAATGAGCATTCAAAATGTTACAATATGACCTCATAATGTTCAATTTTCACATCACAGTGCTTATTGTGAAATCGCTATGTGCATATTTGACATTACAATGATCCACTCATCGCAATGCTCCAATGTGACATCACCATGGCCCAGTGTGACATCAGAATGCTCCTATGTGCCATCACAATGTCACAATATGACTTGATAATGTTCCATTGTTACTTCACAATGTTCCAGTGTGATTTCACAATACACCAGTTTGCCAACACTATCGCCCCACTTGCCATCACCATGCTCCATGTTGCCATCTCAATTTTACAATATGACTTTACAATGTTCCACTGTGTCATCCCAATTCTCCAGTGTGACATCGCAATGCTCCAATGTGCCAACACTATTGACCCATGTGCCATTATATTGCTCCAATATGCCATCACAATGTTACAATACGACTCCTCAATGTTCCGTTGTCCCCTCACAATTCTCCAATCTGACATCACAAGGGAGAATGTTGCCACCACAATGTTACAATACGACTTCTAAATATTCCATTGTGAAATCACAATGCTCCAATGTGCCATCACTATGTGCAATTGTGTCATAATCATGATCCATTGCGTAGTCACCACGCTCAATATGCAAACACGGTGCCCAATCCCCTCACAATTACCCAAAGTGACATTACAATGTTCCATTGTGCCATTAGAATGTAAAAATATGACTTCACAGTATTTCATTTTGCCATCACAATGCTCATTGTGCCATCACTATGTGCAGTTG
>NW_008347652.1:0-687 GCF_000622305.1 Nannospalax galili | reverse complement strand
AGCAGCCATCCATTTCCAATAGTTACTCAGGTAGGGCTGGGGCTTCTTACTCACTTCCCCATGTCTATGCTAAGATTTTATCTGGCTTGAGCTTACAAGGGACTTATACGTGCTGTCTCCATTGCCTTGAGTTCATATGAGTAATTTTCTGACTGTATGGAAAACTTTGTTTCCTTGTGGTCATCCTCTATCTCTGGCTCTTACAGTCTTTCTACCCCATCTTCCACAATGATCCACAAACCTTCAGAGCCAGAAGTTTAATACAGGTGTCCAATTCAAGGATAATCACTCTGTGGTCTCTTATTCGCTACACTTTGGCCAGTTGTGGGTTTCTGTATTAATCATCATCTTCTGCATTAATCTATGGGTATAGCAATAACTCATTAGGAATCACTTTAATACTATATCTATTTAGCAGAATAATAGTATTAGGCTCTCCCCTATGTCCAATGAACTGTCTAGCCTCAGGTTCCTAGGCTTGATATCACTGTCAGTTACAGACTCCATCTTATGAAGTGGGCTTTAGATCCAATTAGAAAGCAATTGTCTGTTCCCATAATATCCGTGCCACTACTGCACCAGAGATCATACCTTGCCAGGCTAGTTGCTGATAAAACAAGCAGGATTCACAGCTTAGTGAGGTTAATGGTTTTTGTTTTTTTCTGGTGGCATCCATTACACCTTCTA
>NW_008347651.1:0-336 GCF_000622305.1 Nannospalax galili | reverse complement strand
ATGAGTCCAAGAAATTGTTCTCTGACCTACACATGCTTGTACACACACACAGACACACACACATACACACACACAGACTTAATTAATCAGTATTTTAAAAATTCTGACATACAAAATGAAAAATTGCTCCTTTTGTCTATAATATCAATAGAACAACCCCTTAAGAATTTTTCAACTAATATGTTCTGTACACACATATAAGTATCTACATATGTGTGTATGTAAATTTGAAAAAAAAAATAAGAAAATATTTCACCACTTTATAAAAACAGTCAACCAGCTGGGTGTGGTGGCACAGGCCTGTAGTCCCAGCACTCGGGAGGCAGAGGCAGGCGG
>NW_008347650.1:0-375 GCF_000622305.1 Nannospalax galili | reverse complement strand
TTTCACCTTTAGGTCACTCTACAGCTGACATTCTCCCTTATCCTCATTTGGAGGAGAGGGCATGTTTATGTTTTTTCCGCAGAATGCCGACAATGCATGTTGGGTATCTAAACATCTCGTCCGCTCAGCAACATCTCCTGAGTCTATGCCACCTGTGTCATCACTGCACCATCCATCATCGCATCCTGTGTTCCCAGTGTTTTTTTTTTTTGGACTGGGTTTTTGGACTCTGTTCGTGTTTCCTATGGACTGTTTCCACTGCCTGGTACCCACCATTCCCCTCTCTCGACTTTGCCTGTGATCGTTGTGAACAACACATGGGTTGAGATTGTCTAGATTATGAGAACTACATTCAGCTTCCTGAAAGAATGGGGA
>NW_008347649.1:10731-13121 GCF_000622305.1 Nannospalax galili | reverse complement strand
ACAGCAGGGGGCACATTCTCATGGAGGTACTGCAGGGCCAGGTCTGTCCACTTCATCTCCTGCTCCTTCACAGACTCCGTGGTGCCACCATTGTCTTGTTCGGGCTCAGGGAGCTCATTCTGAAAGGCACATGGACAGAACCACTATCAGCATTTCCTTTTTATTTTTGTATTTTTGAGATAGGTTCTCATGTAGCCTAGCCTGGCCTCAAATTCAGTCACTTAGAACTCTTGATCCTCCTGTTTCTGCTTCCCAAGTGCTGGGATCACAGGTGTGTAGCTGGCCTTGAATATTTACTTCTTAAAATGCAAGAGCACTTGGAACTGAAGCCTGTGAGTCCTTAGGAAGAGGCAGCAAAATTGATATGTAGATTCTACTGAAAATGTCAAAATCAACAATGTATGGAGCATTCTAGAGGCAGTGCTCAGTGTGGTTGGGTTTCCCTTTCAGCAGGGAATGCTAGGCACTATGACTCTGGCAGTGTGGCCGGAGGGCTACGGGCGGAGGGCTCTGATGACATCCAGGGTCTAAGCCCAAGGCCAGCTTACTTGGGCAAGGCCACTCAAACCCTTGAGGACTTTGTTTCCCTCCTGGCAAATGGAAGAAAAAAGCATCCATCACTCCCAGATTGGTAAAGACTGAATAGAGAAACATAGTCATTGCTCAGCACTGTGTGGGGCATCTAGCATTTTAGCACATTTTTGTTTGACACAGGGCTCCACTATGTAGCCTTGGATGGCCTGGGACTCTCTAAGTAGACAAGTCTGGCTTTGAACGCAGAGATTCTCCTGCCTCTGCCTCCAGAGTGCTCGGATTAAAGGCCTGCACCACAATGCCTGGCACATTCACTGTTCTTGTTAGTGGATGAGAACAGAGTGTAGCCAATGCTAAATCTTCTTGGAACTGTGCTTTAAAGGCACACCAGATCTTCTGTCATATAGGAAATGTATGATGTAAAAAATGCTGCACCCAAAATGCTAATGTTACAGCAAAGGGAGACTGGCCTAGAGATGCTAGAAATACAACACAGCAGATGAGTGCTCCCTCTAGTGGTAATGCAATGAACACTCACACACCCTACCAGCTACACTGTAGAATCTAACACTTCCCTACACTTTCTATGTAACTTCCTACTACTGAAGCTGCCCTGTTCCAGAGTCCACTGACAACAGTGTATTTCTTTGCAATCATTTGAAATTACACTTTGTTTTAGGGTGAGCAAACTGCTCCTTAATATTTAGACTTAGGATTTCCCACTGAATTTTAATTTATAGTGTGTAGAGATGTTTTTCCCCTTTAATATTATGTTCAGCATATATTAAACATTTATCTACAATCTGTACATGTATTTGAATCAGGACTAGTGAGATGGCTCAGTGGGTAGAGGTACTTGCCACAGAGACTGATGACCCGAGTTCTCTCTCCAGGACCCACATGGTAGAAGAGAACTGATTAGTCCCAGGTGTCCTCTGACTTCCACGGCATGCATGCACACATGTGCGCACACACATAAATAAATGTAATAAAAGCCAAACGTATTGGAATCATACATTTTGCTTTAAAAATACAAAACCGAGATTCAACATTATTTGTACAGATTTGAAAGCGCTATCATTCTCTAATCAACTTAAGAAATCTGATCCTCACAATTATTTATAGCAACCAGTTCTTGGTTAATGAATTAATTTAGAGGCAAGAAACCACTTACTTTCATTCCATCTCTGGGGGTTGTGCTATACTTTCTAAAATAATATACCTTTCATTTGGTGACTATTATTTCTTAATGAGTACAATTCATAAACTGTACATGCACCTACAGAACAGGAAGTATCAAGCACTGTCCATAATGGTACACTGCACCAACGACCAGTTCTCAAGGCTACTCCTGTCACAGTGGAGTCTAGCTCCCTGGTCTTTCCTTTGAATTGACCATGTGACTTGCTCTGGCCAGCAGAATGCAGTTATGGTGCCAGTAGACTCGGCAGTACCCTCTGACACTGCTGCTGAACCTGAGGCTGAGATCCTAGAAGAGCCTGCAAGGCCTAGTTGCCCCCACCTCCTGGGGGCATCCTACCTGCCAGATATGCAACATCGCCCTGGATCACTCAGCTCCAGCCAGTCTGTTGACTTGACAGCACAGTACTAGCAAGTCTAGCATTAATTAGCTGAGCTAGCGTGGACCAGAACTCCCAGCTGAGTTATAAAATTGTGAGACAGATAGTTATTTTAAGCTGTTAAGTTTCAGGATAATTTCTTATGCAGCAAGAGCTAACTGATGCATATATTATTTTAGAAATTACAAAATGGTATGGATGGGCAACAGGGCAGACTTCCTTCTTCCTCATTCCCTATCACATAAATAGTCCCCAAATCTTTATTTATTTTTTTTT
>NW_008347649.1:8992-10721 GCF_000622305.1 Nannospalax galili | reverse complement strand
TGGGAGGCAGAGGCAGGTGGATCTCTGTGAGTTCAAGGCCAGCCCGGTCTACATAGTGAGTTCCAGGCCAGCTGGGGCTACATGGAGACCCTGTCTCAAAAAGAACAAAAAATATTTCATGAATTCACTTATGTATGTGAGTGTACTGCCTGCATGTATGTAAGTATATCCATGTCATGCAGTGTCTGTGGATGTCAGAAGAGGGTGTTGGATCCCCTGGAACTGGAGTTATGGACAACTGTCAGTTGTCATGTGGGATTTGAGCCCAGCTCTTCTGCAAGAGCAACCATGCTCTTAACTGCTGAGCCATCTCTCTATCCAGTCCCCCCAAATCTTGCTGTAGAGAATTTGGCAAGTTGTCACTGTTTTCTTGATGTTGCTGTAGCCTTCCTCCCTTGCCTAGATCGCAGCGATAGCTTCCACTTGCCTCTTTCTCCTTATCAGGCTGTTGCCATCAATGCTGTGACTCTGACCTTCTGAAAGGCAAACTGGAGCAGGGGGCTCTTGTTTTGTAGATCTTTCCTTCTGAGATCTCCAGAGGAGGAAGACTAAGTGTGGCAACAAACACCCTCTAAAACTTGTGCCCAGCTTTTCTGCCTACTAACCACACATACGTCTCATTATTCCTCAAAACCTTTCAAAACCCTGGGCCTGTACCTGCCTCTCCTCCCCGCTGCAGTGCCCATGGCTACCTCCACTAAAATGGTTCTTCCTTATGATCTAGCTTAAACATTATATTCCCTGGAAGCATTTCTGCTACATGCCAGGGAACCAGACACTCTATATGGCTGTTCACCCCCCTGATCATTTACTTATGTGTCTTACCTCTATAGACAACCCCCAAAGGAGCTTTACCTTATGTTCACAGAATCTTTTTTTTACTGTGTAGGCCTGGCTGGCCTGGAACTCTGTACATAGACCAGGCCGAACTCAAACTCACAGAGCTTCACCTGTCCCTGCCTCCCAAGTGTGCACCACCACGCCCAGCATGCTCACACAATCTTATGGGATTTAATAGACTTCAGAGAAGTGATTGTTGAATGGATAGATGAATAAATGAAAGCTTATAGGGCAGGATTGGAGCACTGCAGACTTAGGCATGAAGACTGACTTACCAGCTACCAGACTTGGGGTAAATGGATCTCCCTGGCCCTATCCTTTTTTGCAAATCAGGGATAACACCACCACCTCCCCTGCAGGGTGGTTTTAAGGGTTACAGGTGACAGAAGCCTTCAGTGTCAGTCCATGGCTCAAACTGGTAACAAATGGCAGCTAGAATTCTTTTTCCTGACTCCATTCTCCTGAACTGGAACGAGCTGTGGCTGTCACTGGAGATGTGTGGGACTCACTGAATACATTACCATCTCTTATTCTTCAATGAAAATGCAAGTGAGCTGAATATTTTATTTCTCTGCAAACAGCAGCAGCAAAGAATATTCCTGTAAGTCCCACTGTACTGACTGCTCTTCTTGGAGCTGCTGGCATGCTTTATAGAAAAACAGTCCACAGGCCCTGTTTTCCTGTTCTTTGTTAGGTGTCTATGACATAACTAAGAGGTTTTTATTCCCCCCGCCGCCCGGTCTTTTTGAGATAGGTCTCCCTGTAGCCCCAGCTGGCCTGGAACTCACTATGTAGACCAGGCTGGCCTTAAACTTACAGAGATCCACCTGCCTCTGCCTCCCAGTACTGGGATTAAAGGTATGCACCACCACGCCTGGCTCCATTTTAA
>NW_008347649.1:5700-7020 GCF_000622305.1 Nannospalax galili | reverse complement strand
GTTGATCCTCTGGGGCTGGAGAGATAGAGTGGTTAAGAGCACCAGCTGCTCTTGCAGAGGACTCAGGTTCTGTTCCCAGCACCCACACGGTAGCTAACAACTGTCTGCAACTCCAGTTCTAGGGGATCCAATGCCCTCTTTTGACCTCTGCAGGCACTGCATGACATGGGTGCACTTACATGCAAGTAGGCGAAACACTCATACACATAAAATAAGTCAAATAACATGGTGATCCTAAAGCCTGGAAACCACTAGTACCAATGGCTCTCTCAGGCACTCTGAGTTTCTGAGGTGAGAGAGAAGGCAGTGGAGTTCAGCTCTGTCATACAGCTGTGCTTGTCTCCAGCAGTACTAATGGGCAAGCTAGCACTACAGTTTGGGGTGAGGGAGGGTTTTTACTTTAAAAAAACAAAGCAAAAAGGGGTTGGAGAGACGGCTCAGTGGTTAAATTCAGATTCCCAGCACCCACATAATTCCAGTACTTGGAAGCACAGACAGGCAGATCTTTGGGGGCTCGTCAGGCTGGTGAGTCTAACTGAATCAGTGAGTTCCAGGTTCAGTGACCACCTTGTCTCAGAAAATAAAGTGGGGAGTGGTAGAAGACACCCCATGTGGACCCCTGGCTTCCATACACATGCCCATCTCACCACCTCAAACACACTCACCCCACATGCACTCAAATAGGAAGCAAAAGGTGCAACTTCTCCCATCAGGGGACCAGGTTAGTGTTTTAGGTTTAATCCAGTCCTACCCAAGGGGTAACTCAGAGCTAGTTGAAGGGTCCTGTCTGTAGGAAACTTATACACTAGTCCATCCTGTCAGTTCCAGTTACACTTGGAATCTCTGTCCTACAAGAGCTCTCCTTTTTTCTGTGCCACCCTTTGCTGCGGCTGCTGTCTCTTGGGCTACCTTCCCACTTTCCACTGCTGATCCCAATCTGCTCAGTTTTCTGAAATCGCTCCAGCTTTAGCAGGCTTTCTGTCCTTGAATGCTTGCTTCTTGCTCTAACTCATCCATTAAGCAAAGCAGGCTAGCTTTGTGACCTTGGGCTACCTTCCCACTTTCCACTGCTGATCCCAATCTGCTCAGTTTTCTCAAATCGCTCCAGCTTTAGCAGGCTTTCTGTCCTTGAATGCTTGCTTCTTGTTCTAACCCATCCATTAAGCAAAGCAGGCTAGCTTTGTGGTTGATTGCTAGGGTATGAGTCTCCAGTCCTTACATGTAAAAGTTGTACCAATGATTCTCAATGTTTCCACAACTGGCCTCAGTATTTTGCAAGGCCCCCCCCCCCCCAACGCCTCCTGTTTTTTCCCCCCCCCT
>NW_008347649.1:2104-3392 GCF_000622305.1 Nannospalax galili | reverse complement strand
CTTGGCTGCTGTGATCTTAAAAAAAAAAAAATCAAAGGCAAAATGAAAAAAACATGATCTTAATCAGTAGGAAAAAACAGAGGTTATGAGGTTTACAGTCATCCTGGGTCTGGCATGCCTGAGTGCAGCATGCCTCGGTGGCTTGGGCTGGGGGCCCATGAGAAAACAAAAAACAATAGCTCTCTTCACTGTTTTCTTGGGTTTCCTGTGGCATGGCTGCAGGCCTGGGACTGATGTCTTCATCCCACAATGGATGCAGAGCCCTTCCAGGTGGCACAGTGGCACTCCACAGTGGAGACCTCAGCTTGTTGCCATATGAACTGGAGAGAACTGAGAGAATCCTAGACTTTAATGATAATGCCACACATATCATACAACGGCTATGAACCTTGAATGAAATGTCAGTTATATAGCTGGGGATACAGCACATTTAAAAACAACAGCTCTTCCCCCAGGCTGGAAAGAGAAGTCTATGATAGCCCATAGTTCTAAGGATTTACCAAAACTGTCCATTCCCCCTGACCCACCTTCTCAGTCCATTTATTTTTAGATAGGGTCTCATGTAACCCAGGCTGGCCTTGAATTTATAGCCAAGGTTGATCTTGAATTTGTGATCCTCCTGCCTCCTTCCCCCAAGTACTAGAATTACTTCCCCCATGTACATCAGGATTACTGTTTTGAATTTTGATTTGTTATGTATAAAGCATTATCATGGTTCCTGTTAAACAAATAACCTAAAGCAAAATTTATCTACATAGGGTTAGCTTTTATCTGTTTCATCTACCCTGATTTTTTTCCCTCCTTGAAGGTATTATGATTATGATGATGATGATGATTATTATTATTATTTTTATCTTTTTTGAGACAGGATCTCCCTATAGCCCCAGCTGACCTTGAACTTGCTATGTGGACCAGGCTGTTCTTGAACTCACAGAGATCTGCCTGTCTCTGCCTCCCGAGGGCTGGGATTAAAGGCGCACATTACTACATTGGGTGAAGGTAGTATTTCTTTCTTTCTTTCTTTTTTTTTGGTCTTTTTGAGACAGGGTCTTCCTGTATCTCCAGCTGGCCTGGTATAGACCAGGCTGGCCTCAAACTCGTAGAGATCTCCCAAGTGCTAGAATTAAAGGCATGTGTCACCATGCCACCCAGCGAGGACATAGTATTTCTTGTAGTTCTTGGCTTTGTCCTTCAGTAAGTCAGCACCTAAAGCAAACACACATGCACACACCACACATCTTTTTTCAGATAAAAATACTATTTATATATACTATTTTACTTTGTTCAC
>NW_008347649.1:0-1017 GCF_000622305.1 Nannospalax galili | reverse complement strand
AAGACTTTCCTTGTGTTTTTTTTTTTTTTTTCCATTTAAAAGTTAATTTTTAAGAACTTATCTTTTTTCATTGTCTATTATTTTTTTTTATTTTGGTTTGGACATCCTTTAAAAAACTTCATTTTGAAAAATTTCTCTATTTTATTTGCTCTCCCCCCTGCCAAGTTTGAAGAGGAGCATTCTGGGAAATAAGAAACAGTATTGATTGTTCATGGGAGCCCTAGTTTATTAGCAGAGTGTATCACAGCCATAGAACTTTGTAATAGAGCAGTACTAAGGCAGGTAAGGCACATCTTTATTCTCCTTAAGGGTGGCTTAAGGTTAGGCTGACCCCTCTCAGCATCACACAGTCAGTCACTCATAAGTCTAGCCATAGTTTTAATTTTCTTCCTGTGTTCTTTTTTGAAACATGACCTTAGGCATACACTCTGGATATTTTTCCTTACCTGTAAGGTGAGGAGGTTCTATTGCAGGCCTAAAGTGCTTCCTATCATGTAAATCCCAGTATATTTGTCCTGATCGGACATCCTATTTATAGTCTTCCTCCTCTAAGATTTGAATTGTGTTTCCTGCTCCCTGAATTTGATACAAACCTGCATTGCCTTTAATCATTCCTGTCCAGATCTCAGTGACTGAGAACAGCCTCGTTGACAAGGCCTGTTGTGGTTAGTAAGCTCTGCCTGCTGATGGCCATCTCCCAGTAGTAGAAGGCCTTCCCAGTTGTGGGCTCCATTTCTACTTAACCTTATCAGCATTTCATGCTAGTGGCAAGAAGTGGCAGATTATCAACAGTTTTTACTTAAATTTGTATTTAATATCATGAACAAAGAATAATCAACGGCATAATCACGCATCACATGCCACAATCAAAGCAGAAATGAGTGACCATACATACATGAGGCCAGGCTGGGATCAGTGATGCAGCTCTGGAAACTGAGGCAGCCAGGGATCCACAGGAAATCCCCATCCTTGCAATTTGAAGGATCCTAGAGCATCAGAACCTATGGCGTTTGGAAG
>NW_008347648.1:0-394 GCF_000622305.1 Nannospalax galili | reverse complement strand
CTGGATCTGTTTCCTCATGTCAGATACTGTCACCACTGTACACATGCACATATAAGCTAGAAACATGGACTCACTCCTCAGGAGCTTCTATCTTCTCCTACTCGTGAACTAAGACCAGGTCCCGTCACCCCACCTTCTCTGTCTCAAAAACCTCCACTACTCTCTGTCTTCCCTCTTGTCCCTAGTCCAAGCCCCACACACTGGCTAACCTTCCGAGTGGCCTCGTTGATCCTCTAATTCTTGTCTCAACCATTGTCTCAGAGACGAAGTACTGATCTTTGTAAAATGCGAGCTAGGACAGATGTTACTGGTCTACCAAGGATCTCCTTGTTCTCGATATTATGGTAAAATCCAGTTTATTTCACTGCAAAAAATTTAAATACTCCATTTTCGG
>NW_008347647.1:0-548 GCF_000622305.1 Nannospalax galili | reverse complement strand
TCTTACACAAAAGCTGACTCAAAATGGGTCACAGAAATGTAAGATCTAAAACTATAAAGCTCTTAGCAGAAACGTAGGAGTAAATATTTATGGCAATGGCTTTAGCAGTAATTTCTTAGATAAAACACTAGGAGCACAGACCAAAAAAAAAAAAAAAAAGCTGTTAGACTTCAAATTAAAAAACCTTTGTGCTGGGGCTGGAGAGATGGCTCAGAAGTTAAGAACACTGGTTGTTCTTGCAGAAGACCCAGGTTCGAATCCCAGCACCCACATGGCAGCTAACAACTGTCCATAATTCCAGTCCCAGAGGATCCCACAGCCTCTTCTGACCTCTGCGGGTATTGTGTGACACGGGTGTACTTACCTACATGCAGGTAATACATGCATGCACGTAAAAATAAAAATAATAAATAAAAAATTCAAATATAATAAAATTTTAAAAAAAACAACCTTTGTGCTTATGCTGGATAGCTTTCACCCCTGGGTTGTGGGAGCCTCAGTGGGGGAATTGCCTTCATTGGACTGGCCTGTGGCCATGTCCATGGGGC
>NW_008347646.1:0-222 GCF_000622305.1 Nannospalax galili | reverse complement strand
GTTATTCAGACTAGCTTTGTGGGGCTATTGGCTACCATATTGGGTGACATAGCTCTAGAATGTTCTAGAATGCTCTTTTTTTGGCACATGTGTTGTGTATATATATGCATGTGTGCTGATGCATATGTGTGTATGGGCATGTAAGTATGTGTGTGTGTGTGTGTGTGTGTGTGTGTGCATGTGTGTGGCCAGCAGAGGTCAACCTCAGGTACCATCTACCTT
>NW_008347645.1:0-265 GCF_000622305.1 Nannospalax galili | reverse complement strand
GTGTGTGTGCATGTGTATGTGTGTGTGCGTGCGTGTGTGCCTGTGTGTGTGCACGTTTGTGTATGTGTACATGTGTGTACATGCATGTGTGTGTGTGTGTGCCTGTGCGTGCCTCTGTGTGTGCATGTATGTGTGTGTGTGTGTGCACGTCCCGGAGTATGTGTGTGCACGTGTGTGCGTATGTGTGCGGGTGTGAATGTGTGTGTGCGTGTGTGTGTGCCTGTGCGTGTGCATGTGTGTGTATGTGTGTAGGCAGAGGACAACT
>NW_008347644.1:0-717 GCF_000622305.1 Nannospalax galili | reverse complement strand
TAATCCTTATCCTAGCCCAAAACTTACCCCAAACTTAAACCTAAGCCTAAATCTTAACGTAATCCTAGCCCTAATCTTAATATTAAACTAGTCCTAACCCTCATCCTAACCCTATCCCCAATCCCAACCCTAACGCTAAACCAAACCTAAACCTAAACCACCATAAATCCAAACTTAAACCTAATCATAATCACTTGCCCTAACCCTAACCCAGAGTTTAAACTTGATACTAACCATAAACAAAATCCTAGGACCAACCTGAACCCTAATCTTAATGCAAACACTACAACTATCCCTAAACATAATCCTAGCACTGACCCTAATCCTTAGGCTAGAAAAATCTTACCCTAGTCTTAAACATTGCTGTAACCCTAAACCTAACCATAACCTTACCATAGTACAAATTCTAAACCTAATCATAACCCTAGCTTAACCCTAACCATAATAATGTTAGACCTAACCCTAACCCTAAACCTCAAGCTAACCCTCATAGTAATATTAAACATTGACCTTATTCTAAACTGTCCCTAGCCCTAACCATAAACCTAACCAGAAAATTAGCCCTATCCTTAACTCTAATCCAAACCCTAAAAGTATCCCTAGATGAAAACCAAAGAGTAGCCCTGAACATAACAGTCAACTTAATCCTAAAACTAACCATTCTCTTAATCCTAACCCTATACATAAACCTGACCATAAACATAGCCACAACCTAAT
>NW_008347643.1:0-332 GCF_000622305.1 Nannospalax galili | reverse complement strand
TATCTATCTATCTATCTATCTATCTATCTATCTATTATCTATCTATCTATATCTATCATCTCTCTATCATCTATTGTTTGTGCTCCTGTGGAGAACATCAGGTATCCTCCTCTACCATTCTCTGTCTATTGCTTTTGAGATGGTCTCTGCCTGAACTTGGCGCTGGGCCTTCTAGGCTAGGCTGGAAGCCGTCAAGCCCTGTTGATCTTTCTGCCTCCACCTAACTTGGAGCTGAGGTTACAAGCATGCATGGAACACCCAACGGTTTGTTTAGTGGGTTTTGGGATCCCAACTGCTGTGTGCTTGAGTGTACAGTGAGTGCTCTTAACCCC
>NW_008347642.1:0-367 GCF_000622305.1 Nannospalax galili | reverse complement strand
CCCCTACCCCGCCAAGCCCTCCTCTCTCTCCAAAAGACCGGCCTGAAATCCTGGCTCGGAGCCACAGACCCAGACCAGCTCACGCCCACTCTGCTCCCTGCCCCCCCCCTCACCCAGTCCGGCGTTTCCACTACGCAACCTCCTAAGCTGCTGCTGCTGCAGCTGCTGCACGTTCCAGTGGGACCCCGCCACCGCCGCCGCATCTTCCCGAGGGCTGCCACCGCTGCTGCTCCAGGATCTGGAGGGCTGCCACCGCTGTCGCATGTTTGGGAGGGCCACTGCCACCGCCGCACGATCCGGAGGGCTGCTGTCGCCACTGCCACCACCGCCGCTGCAAGTTCCGGAGGGTCGCCGCCGCAGCCACCCC
>NW_008347641.1:0-297 GCF_000622305.1 Nannospalax galili | reverse complement strand
CAGTTCATTTTTCTCCTTATAATTACTCTTTATCACTGGCTGATTGGTCAGCAAGTAGTCCTGAATGAGTATAAAACCTATCTATCCTCCTGCACAAACAAGTTTATCTATGACAGCTATTGTCTCCCTACTGAGCCACTAAGTGCTTCGTATTCTCCTGGATGGGTTACTCCTCAAGTTGTTCCTCTTTCAATCTTTGGTAGACAACCCATTCAGAGAGACCTTTGTAAACTCTTGGCTGCAACTGGTATGGTCACTCTTCTTTGCCTTTGCGGGAATCCAAAGATTACTTCCAAA
>NW_008347640.1:0-794 GCF_000622305.1 Nannospalax galili | reverse complement strand
GTTAGGACAAATGTTAATACTAGGGTTAGGTTTAGGGTTAGTTCTAGGGTTTGATTTAGGATTTTGATTAGGGTTAGGGTTAGGCCTAGGGTTAGGATTATAGTTAGATTTAGTATTTGAGGTAGGGTTAGTGGTAGGTTAGTGCTAAGCAGGGGTTAGGTTAATGTTTAGGGTTGGGGTCAGGGTACTGTTTAGGGTTAGTCTTAGGTTAAAGATTAATGTTACAAATAGGGCTAGGTTTAGGTTTAGGTTTAGGGCTAGGATTAGGTTTAGACTTAGGGGTTAGAGGTAATTTTAGGGCTAGGGTTATGCAGAGGTGTAAATTTAGGATTAGGGTTGAGTTTCAGGATAGTTCTAAGATTATGTTTCTGGTTAGGGTTAGGTTTGGGGTTAGGGTTAGACTTAGCATTAGGGATAGGGTTAGGGTTATGGCTAGTGTTGTGTTTAGTGGTAAGTTGAGGTTAAGTGTTAAGATTATGATTTCCGTTAGGTTTAGGATTCACTCTAGGATTAGGTTTAGGGGTAAATTTAGGGTTAGGTGCAGGGTTAGGGCTAGGCTTAGGGTTCTATTTATGCTAGGAGTATGGTTAGGGTTACATCAAAGTTTAATATTACAGTAAGGGTGAGGTTTAGTTATAGTTTAATCTTAAGGTTATGGTTAGGGTAACAGGATTAGAAGTACCATTACAATTAGGTAAGTTTTAGGGTTCAGTTTTGAGGTCCGATTATGGCGCCAATTAGGATTATGGCTAGGTTTAAGATTGGGGCTATGGTTAGGGTTGGTTTAAGGTTAG
>NW_008347639.1:0-1127 GCF_000622305.1 Nannospalax galili | reverse complement strand
CCAATTATTAAGCCAAATGTACCCAAAGGCAGACCTCCTTTAACGGAGGTCCTATTAATTGGGTTCCTTCAATAAGGGAGAGTATATAATCTTTATTTGCTGACAAATCCGACCCAGCACTTCCTGGAGTGGCTCTAGGAAGATAATACATAGCAAAAGTTTTAGTCAAAGGATTTAATTCAAATTGTTTGTCTTTTTCCTTACCTGAATCCACCATCTCTGTCCCTCTTTCTTTTAAGGGGCTGAGGGCTTGCCCCTCGCCTTATTTTTTGTCTCCTTTTCTTCTTCCTCTAGGGGTGTCCCATCTTTATGATACTTAGAATTACATTCATTTTTCCAATATTTTCCTTTCTTACACCAGGGACACAGCCCAGGGGTCTTACTCTTATTGCCAGTCTTTTCTATTTTATTTTTACAATCCTTACTCATGTGTCCTGGCTTTCCATATGAGAAACAGACCCCCTCATTATTGGTCTTAGGTCTGCTTTTAAGATTCTGAACATAGGAGCTAAAATGCTGTCCCTTCATTGCTGCAGCATAGGCCATTCCTTGGACCACTGCTGGTGAGGCATCTATGCAGGCTTTTATATAATCCTGTAAAGAACCTGTCTTTTTAATTGACAAGAACAAGGCTCTATTCTTAGATTGTGAATGCCCCATGATACTTTACCTACTCATCTTCTTAACCTGGTGATCCTTTACCAGTAAGCTTGCAGCACTCTGATAAGGTCCTATCCTTGCCTGAAAATTATTAAAAAAGATAAAAAAAGGGGAGAGATAGCTTACCCTCTGAGGGTCCCTGTTTGGGCACCACCTGTGATGGACCAGCACAGACCAGAGCAGTTCAGTCCAATGGGAGCAGGGTCCCTGAGAGGGTGGATAAGGATTCGGCGAATGACAAACAGACCAACACACAGGAGTTTGGTGAAGATCTGAGTGTATTTTTGCAGCTGCAGGGCTCAGATTATATATTACAGAATTACATGATTACATCCATAAGATACTGTTCTGTGGTTAATCTTTTCTAAGAGTTTTGATTTCAGAAAAAAAGCGAAACACAGGTCGATCAAAATACATTGCCAAAGCATGCTATTAATTTAACAAGCATCAGCTAATGTTAAACAGAA
>NW_008347638.1:0-652 GCF_000622305.1 Nannospalax galili | reverse complement strand
GACACTTCATCCTCATTAAGAGAACAATTGAAAGGAGGACACTACAATTCTCAGGATGTACACACCCAAGACAGATTCTCCAGTTTATAAAAGCAAATAGAACGAGATGAAAAGCCACAGATTAACCCCAACACATTATGGTGGGAGATTTCAATACTTCACTATCGCCAAGAGACAGGTCATCTGGACAATGAACAGAGAAACATTGGAATTGGATGAATCTATAAATCAAATTCAACAAACAGACATCTACAGGACATTACACTCAAAATGATACCAATTCTCAGCAGTCCATGAAACCTTCTCCAAAATAGACCTCAAGATGGGAAGCAGAGCAGGCCTCAAGAAATTGAGGATCATCCAAGCTAAGCCAGCCATGGTCAAGCAGGACCTTTGACTTATCTTCACATAGGCGGAACTGGTAAAAGAAAGGAGACAGTGGCTCCTCCCAAGCCCATGTGACCACTGAGGAACAGAACCTCAAATGGCCTGAAGAGTAAAAATAAATCATTTTATCTGGGCTAACTGTAGGGTCTTAAACACCCAAAAGGAAAGTATAACCGAAGATCAATGGGATCAATATAATTTTTTAGGAGTCCACATTTATAGCTAAAGGCCACATAACAAAAAACAATGCCAGACAGGCGATACC
>NW_008347637.1:0-524 GCF_000622305.1 Nannospalax galili | reverse complement strand
AAGGAATCACTAAGGATACATTACTAACAGAAAGTAATTAAGGACACAGTAAGTCACTCTATTATTTTACCATCACCCGATACTCACATGCAAGTTACAGATACATAATGATGTTTACAATCTCTAGGATACAATATTGTATTGCCCATGATCACTCTTAACAACTACTAGAATTTATGATTTTTATATAAAAACCAAGTAAACAGTGGTGAGAAACTCCAGTGCCCTTAAACTGAAACAAAACTCTTTAGTTATGTTTCCAAGATACCCAATTAATCAAGGAGGCATAGCCTGTCAACTCAAACCACTGAAGCAAAGAGCAGAGAAGCTCTTAAAGTGGCAGTCTTCTTTTCTTCAAGGAACAGTTTTCAATGCCTAAGCTGGACAATAAAGTCACAGCTCCCAACATTGTATGTGTATGTTGTATAATATGATATGTGTGTATGATATATATATATATATATGGTATGTGATTGTATGGTATATGTGTATGATATGTATCTTTATAGTGTGAATAATATGTG
>NW_008347636.1:0-700 GCF_000622305.1 Nannospalax galili | reverse complement strand
GCCAGAGCTGTGAGGTATCTGCCAAGAAGACCTGCACACAGGGAGTGGTACTATTACAAGAGAGAGATGTATGTTGCATGCAGGAAATCTAAAGAGGCTGAGCCATCTAAACCCTTTGGAAGTAAAGTCCAAGAAGTTGGAGGTGGAACCACTGGATTTCGTGTTTGACCTGTTGGTTTTTGGTCTTGTATTGGTCCAGTATTTCCTTACTATGCCTCCATTTATCCCTTTTGGAATGGTAATATGTATTCAGTTCCACTGTATGTTGGAATATGTGATTTGTCTTTTGATGTTATAGAGGCTTACAGTTAAGATATTTACCTAAATCCACTTTGGACTGTGGAATTTTGAATAGTATTGTTACTGATAATGACTATGGGGACTTTTAAAGTTGGACCAAATGTATTTTGCATTTTATATGATCATGAGCCTTTGGGGGCCAGGGCGTGGAATGTGGTAGTTTGAATGAAAATGTCCCCCATAGCCTCCAAGTGTTTGGACTTTTCATCCCCAGATAATGGCGCTGTTTTAGGATGTTTTAGAAGGTGTGGCTATCCTGGAAGAAGCACGTAACTGAGGTTGGGTGTAGAGATTTCTTAAGCCTTGCCAGACCTCCAGTTATCTCCTGTTTCCTGTGCCTGCATGATGATGTGAGGACTTCCCTTCTGCTGCTCCAGCTCCAGCCACCTCCAGCCACCAT
>NW_008347635.1:0-225 GCF_000622305.1 Nannospalax galili | reverse complement strand
GGTGAAAGATAAGGATCTAGTATCATTCTTCTACAGGTGAGATCCAGCTTTACCAGCACCATTTGTTGAAGATGCTGTCCTTCCTGCATTGTGTGTTCTTGGCTCCTTTGTCAAATATCAGGTGGCTGAAATTGTGTATACTCGGGTTTGAATCTTCAATAATGTTCCATTGAGCTGTGTGTCTATTTTTGTGCCAGGACCATGCTGTTTTTATAACTATAGCTC
>NW_008347634.1:0-660 GCF_000622305.1 Nannospalax galili | reverse complement strand
TTATTGAATAGGTTAATGCTGTTGTAATGAAATGCTTCTTTTAATTAAAAGTAAAAAAAGTGAATACAACCTTACCAGTACAACTGTAAAGAGTTTTTTTAGAAAATTATTTATTTTCATTTTGTGTGTATGAGTGTTTTATAAGCATGCATGTATGTGCTTATACATGTGTACAATGCCCACAGAAGTCAGAAGAGTTGTCAGATACCCTGGAACTGGAGTTACTGACCGTTGTTAGCTGCCATGTGGGTGCTGGAAACTGAACCAGGTCCTCTGCAAGAGCAGTCAGTGCTCTTTACTGACCAATTGTAAAGATTTTTAAACATTTTTATGTCTTTCAATAATATTTTTATCAAAACCACGAATATAGGAATTTAGCTCATTTTATTTTTGGAAATATCTGATGTAGAATTTGTTTTTTCAAATTTCATGATTAAATTGTAATAAAGCAATCAAATATGTAGTTAAAATATAAATTTTATGAGGCCAAGAAGATGGCTTAGTGGGTAAAGGTACTTGCTACTAAGCCTGATGACCTGAGTTCAATCTTTAGGACCCCCATGGTAAGGAGAGAATCAACCCCCAGTTGTTCTCTGACCTCCATACATGTGCTGTGGCACACACACACACACACATACACACACACACACACACACACAC
>NW_008347633.1:0-437 GCF_000622305.1 Nannospalax galili | reverse complement strand
ACATCAACGGCCTCAACTGGCCAAGTTTTAGAGAAAAAGAGACTGTACTACGTATGGTGGGACTTCTATATGGAACCTCACCCACCCACAGCTCAGGGGCCATTGTAGAAGAGGAGGCAAAGAGATTGTACGAGCCAGGCCTGGTTCATAAACATAAGGAGGTGGAGACTTCCAGGCCACTGGAGGCTTGCTCACGTGAGTCTGCGGTAGCGGTGGCATCAAAGTTGGTACCCGTGTCAGCTGAATTAAACAAGGGCTCAAAGGGGAGGTGAGAAATAGGTGGCAGGCTAGCAGTCTATTGAGAACTATTTGAGACTGATTGTTGCTGAGTGCAGGAGAGTATGACTTACATATGACCACTGAATGGGCTGACTAGACTCCAGTGCACATGTTTACACCGAAGGACATTTGGTTACAAACACCTGAATGAATAGGAC
>NW_008347632.1:0-212 GCF_000622305.1 Nannospalax galili | reverse complement strand
AAAGGCTCTGAGGCATTTCCCATTCAGACTTTCAGCTATTGGACATTAGTCAAAGATCTTCTCAAAAACTCTCCTGAAGACAAAAGTAAAATTATTTCCCTAGCTGAGGATTTCATTAAGCCCCTTTCTCGGTCTGCGTCTGTGTCATCCATTAATAAGAAAAACCTTCAAAAGGTAACTCAGGGTGCCGCTCATCAGGAGCAGACCTCGCC
>NW_008347631.1:340-620 GCF_000622305.1 Nannospalax galili | reverse complement strand
TGTGTATTTGTGTGTATATGTGTGTATGTGTGTGTATGTGTGTATAAGTGTATGTATGTGTTTATTTGTGTATATGTGTCTATGTGTGTGTATGTGTATGTATGTATGTGTGTATGTATGGGTGTGCATATGTGTGTCTATGTGTGTATGTGTGTTTATATGTGTGTATGTGTCTGTAAGTGTATGTTTGTGTGTATGTGTGTATGTGTGTGTATTTGTATGTGTGTGTGTATGTGCAAATATGTTTGTGTGCATGTGTGTGTATGTGTGTGTGTATGTT
>NW_008347631.1:0-170 GCF_000622305.1 Nannospalax galili | reverse complement strand
TATGTGTGTAGGTATGCGTGTGTCTATGTGTGTCTATGTGTGTATGTGAGTGTGTGTGTATGTGTCTCTAAGTGTATGTGTGTGTGTATGTGTGTTTATGTCTGTGTATATGTATGTAGGTGTGTGTATGTGTGTGTATGTGTGTATGTGTTTCTATATGTGTGTGTATG
>NW_008347630.1:0-474 GCF_000622305.1 Nannospalax galili | reverse complement strand
ATGCTGAATTTTGTCAAAAGCCTTTTCTACATATATTGAGATGATAATGTGGTTTTTGTCTTTGAGTCCTTTTATATGATTAACAATGTTTATTGACTTGTGTATATTGAACCAGCCCTGTATCTCTCGGATAAAGCCTACTTGATCATAGTGAATGATCTTTTGGATGTGTGTCTGTATAGGATTTGCAAGTATTTTGTTGAGAGTTCGTGAAGAGATGGGCCTATAGTTTTCTTTTTTGATTGTGTCTTTACCCTGTTTGGGTATTAGAGTGATGCTGGCTTCATAGAAGGAATTTGGGAGTTCTCATTTGGGGGTTCTCCCTCTGTTTCTATCATTTTGAATAATTTTAGTATTGGTTGAAGGTCTTCTTTAAATGTCTGGTAGGATTCTGCTGTAAAATCATATGGGCCTGGGTGTATTTTAGTTGGGAGGCTTTGTATTACTGTTTCAATTTCCTTACATGTTATGGAT
>NW_008347629.1:0-626 GCF_000622305.1 Nannospalax galili | reverse complement strand
GATATTTATAACCATATTTTCCTGGAAGTACTTCAGTAAAATCTACTTCCCTGTTTGTTCCTGGTCGAGTCCCTCTTTCTCTCTTGCCAAATGGGACCTTTGACTTAGTTGCATTTACCAGGGAACATGAGACACAATTTCCCACTACCTTTTGAACTAGTTGATTGAGGTCTGGCAGTTTGGGAAGTAATAGAATTGTTCTTCTCTTTCTAGTAGTGTTTTTAGTTTCTTGTGTCCCAAATGTGTCCACTGGTGGAGTTGGGAGATTAGTTCAAGTGCTGCTTCCTGGGGCAGTATGGTACGATTTTGATATCCCCCAAATGTGTCCACTGGTGGAGTTGGGAGATTAGTTCAAGTGCTGCTTCCTGGGGCAGTATGGTACGATTTTGATATCCCCACATCTTGGTTTCAGGATCCAAGGTAGCATTAAGCTTCTGAACAAGTTCAGTCTTGTTCGTTCAGTGTAAGTAAAAGAAGCTTCTGCTTTCTTTTCCTGTTTCTTCATCTCAGCCTTAAGGTCTGCATGTGTGTAAAGAATGTAGGTACCTTCTGCCTGACGGGCAGTTTCATCTGCTATCCGATTGCCTCGAGCAATCGGCCCCTGGTCTCGTTGATGCCCAGGGCAA
>NW_008347628.1:0-775 GCF_000622305.1 Nannospalax galili | reverse complement strand
CAGGCTCTCCTGGAACTCACTGTGTAGCCCACACTGGCCTCAGGCTCTGAATACTGGGATTACAGTGCACACCAGGCCCAACTTCAACCTCTTCTTACTTCCAGGTTTCTCTAGGTAAAATATGGATCATGTTTCATGCATTTACACCTAGATCTTCATGTACACACATTAGAAGTAGTAAGTCTTCATTAATACTGCAACCATCCCTCAATTGTCCTGTGTAACTATAATTAACAACCACAGCTAAAAGTACCAGGGCTTACAAACAGCCCTGCAGGCCCGTGGCTGAGATCTACCTCATTCACAATATTCACATGAAAGTATCTGACTTTCTCATAAGCTCTTCTGCTGTTTAAATCCTCCAAAACCATGAAATAGGTTCATCTGATTTTGATAAAAGCAAAACCCACAGCTTTCAGACGCAGTCACCTTGAGTTTCAAGGACAGGAAACAAGAGAAGCAGCAGCCCTGGGCAGCGGTGTTGTTGTGAGGAGACCCATGTGCACACGCATGTGGCACTGTGTCAGCCTCAGCACCGAAGCCTGAAGACAGAGCCGTCGGTGTGTGCAGTCAAAGAGTGTCTCACCCATCGTTCCTGGGGCCTATTTATAAAATTATAAGTCAACTGAAACAGTGTCTACAAACACTATCGATTCAACAAGACAATAATTATCTTTCCCCCTTTCTGTGCTTGTGTCTCTTCAGTTTGACTTTTTCTTTTTAAATGGGACAGGGTCCAAAAGCAAAATATAAAGAGTTTAATGGGGGAGAAAAG
>NW_008347627.1:0-715 GCF_000622305.1 Nannospalax galili | reverse complement strand
TCTATTTCATTTTAGAATTTACTGTTTCATACAGAAAAACTCATTTTTAACGCAAATAGCACTGAGATATTTGCATATAAATGTACCACATTTTCATTATCCCCTCCTCAGTTGAAGGACATCTAGGTTGTTGCTATTGTGAAAAGAGCAGCAACAAACATGGATGTACAAGTGTCTCTGCAATAGGATGAGTTTTTTGGGCATATGCCAAGGAGAGGTGTAACTGGGTCATATGGTAGGTTCATTTTTCATTTTTTAAGGATTCTCCACACAGCTTTCCATACGGGTTGAACCAGTTTGAAGCCCCACCAGCAGTGGATGAGTGTTCCCCTTTCCCCACATCCTCTCCAACATTTGTTATCATTTGTTCTCTTGATTTTAGTCAGTCTGACTGGGTAAGATGAAATCTTAAAGTGGTTTTAATTTGCATTTCCCTAATTACTAATGATGTTGAACACCTTTTAAGATGCTTTTTAGCCATCATTATTTCTTCTTTTGCGAACTCACTCTTCAGCCTCTTAGCCCATCTTTTAACTGGGTTACTTCCTTTCTTGATTCTTTGTTTTTTCAGTTCTTTATATATTCTGGATGTTAAACCTCTGTCACACGTGTCTCTGGTGAAGATTTTTTCCACTGTGTGGGTTTCTCTTCGCTTCCTTGGTTGCTTCTTTCTATGTATAGAAGCCTTTTAGTTTAATGAGGTCCCATTTGTTGA
>NW_008347626.1:0-258 GCF_000622305.1 Nannospalax galili | reverse complement strand
GCAGCAGGGTCACCTGCCACCTTGTGTGCTGGTTCCAGTTCTTACATCACAACTCTTTCTGGATTATGTATTTTCACACCTGGATAAGAGATTTCAAGTGAGATCCCACAAATACTAACCATTGCTCTAGTTGGCTGTTAGGCACAAAATGTGCTTCAAGATGACTCACATGCAAACAAAAGCACAGAACAAGTGAATAACTAGAATGAGTCAGATCCATTCTGTCAGGAATCATCTTGAATAATAGAAAAAAGAGAA
>NW_008347625.1:0-747 GCF_000622305.1 Nannospalax galili | reverse complement strand
AATGCATCCTCTGTGGATAAAGAGGGGACTGCTCTACAAACTGTCAAGTAGTGAAAGTGAGATGAACTAGATTTCAGAAGTTTTGTGTTCTATATTTTACTTGCATCTGAAAAATAAACTTGTGTGAACTCTGAGATACATGACAACTTTTGAAATATAAAAGAACACATTGTGCTGTCCTAGGTTCCTTTCCTATCACTTTATATTTTATAGATGAAAACAACCCATGACTTGAAGAGATTGGGACCTTGCCTGAACTCACAGCAAGGACTCTTTGCCTCCAAGACTCGAATTTATAAATTGTACTCTGTACCATCGAGATACACAGACTCAGAGGCAACAACGTCAGTGGGAAAATTCCCGCAGACTCTCACTAGTAATGACTAATCAATCCAGTATTATAAAGTAAATTCGGTATATGCATTGGAGACCCAGTGATGCCTGGATTTAAGATGGAAGATTAAATAACTTTCAGTGTCTATAAGATTAGTTCCTCTTAAAACAGAATCTATGGAAAGAGATTAACTCAGGAAGCTAGAACAGCCAGTTCTGACCTAACAATGTCTTGATAGCTTTATTTATCAACTTGACACACTTGGGTGGAGGGAGCCTCAGTTGAGGAATTTCCTCCATTGGACTGGTCTGTGGTCATGTCTGTGGGGCATTTTCTTGATCATTGAGGGAGGTAGGAGGGGCCAGCCTACTGTGGGTGGTGCCACCCATGGGCAGGTGGTCCCATATTGTATA
>NW_008347624.1:0-467 GCF_000622305.1 Nannospalax galili | reverse complement strand
ATGCTTCTGTTCATTCGTTTTCACTGTAGTAAACACATTGTTAAAAATACACATGTTTCTACATGAAACAAGCACTGAGATACACAAGAAACGCATATCTTTCCTAAGCAAAGATGCTGACACTGATAGCAATACTCTTTTGCATACAATTCTTAGGAAACGTGTTTTAACACAAAATGCTTCTATTCATTCGTTCTCAATGTAGAAAACACACTGTTAGAACTATGATGTTTCTTCACGAAACAAGCACTTAGATACACAAGCAACACATAGGTCTCTAGAGCAAAGAGACTGACACTGATGGCAATACTATTTTGCATACCATTCGTAGGAAACGGGTTTTAAAAACAAAATGTTTCTATTCATTCGTTTTCACTGTAGCAAACACATTGTTTGAACTACTGTTCTTTCTCCAGAAAGCGAGCACTTATATACACAAGCGACACAGTTTTCTAAAGCAAAGTGAC
>NW_008347623.1:0-930 GCF_000622305.1 Nannospalax galili | reverse complement strand
CAAATTCTCAGACGAATTCGGAGCAGACAAATCATACTTAAACCATCATATTGAACAAGGAAGGGGTTAGCCTCATTCACTTTAGGCACTCAAATTTCAGCTTCCAAGTGATGAAGCCGTATTGTATAGCTATATACCTGCCAATCTCTTTGCAGCACTATTGGATGAGGGGGAGGACAGGTAATGTAGAATTCCTTCCTTGAGTCAGACACAGTGCTACAAAGCTTCTTTCTTTTCTTCTCTTGTATCTTGATAACCAGTCCAGGAGTAGTGTGATGATGGCCTATTTGACAGGTGAGAAATGGGAAACTACCTACCAAGGTCTCTCAGCTAGTGAGAAACAGAAACTGGAAGCACTATTCTGATTCTTTGTGGTGGCATAGGGGAGATTTAAAGGCCATTGAAGAGTACAAAGAATGAAATAACCAGCACTCATAGTCCAACCATCTAGAGCTAATCATTGCTAGCATCTTAGGATATTTTCAAACCTATATCTGATATGTATTGTAATAAGTAATTTAAACTAATGAGAAAAATACAAATACAAAAAGTTATCTGCCATGCATAGAATTAGATATGTAAAAGATAGGGTTATACTGTGGAAAGGGGCAGTAAACTTAGAATCATAATCCTGAGTCTGTAGGAAGGGTGTTGGGGATCCCTGCTGCTAGGGTTGTGGTCCTCCATGTCTGGATAGCTCTAAGGGGCTAGGCGCTAGGTGGAAGGACTCCCCTTCTCAGCAGGGGGCCTCCTGCTCTCTGCCTGACTTGCGTGGAAAGTGCCACCAAGCACAGATGCCTGACCTTATTTGGAACATGACCTTTGGCATAGTTACCTGGAGTAAAACTACCCCCAGGCTTTTTCTATATGATAATTAGGCATTGCCCTGTAGTCGGATGATAGGAGCCTACTGCCACATGTAAATAAAGC
>NW_008347622.1:0-294 GCF_000622305.1 Nannospalax galili | reverse complement strand
TTATATATAGCCATTATAATATAGCCATTATGTTGCACAAATGTGCCATCACAGTGTTACAATATGACTTCCCATAGTTCCCTTGTTCCATCACAATGCACCATTCTGTCATTACAATGATCCATTGTTTCTTGACTATACTCAATATGGAAACACTGTACTCAATGTCCCCTTAGATTCCACCAAAATGACATCACAATTCTCCAATGTGTCCTCACAATGCTGCAATGAGACATCAAAATGCTCCAATGCACCTACATTAAGGACCCATGTGCCATTATATTGCTCCAGTGT
>NW_008347621.1:503-889 GCF_000622305.1 Nannospalax galili | reverse complement strand
TTGTGCAGTTTTATGTTTGTTTAATGTAGCAAATATTATAGACAATGAATTTTTTTCTGTTAATAAATTTTTCCTATTAAATCTGCTTCTTTTTGTTAATTCTTGATAAAATTTTAATTTTTTTGATGTTTTTAAGCTGATACAGTACAACATTACAATTATACACATGAATGGGGTACAAAATAATGCTTGATTCCTGTTTATATTTTATAGTATTTACACATCAGTAGACATATTCATCTCAAAATTTTAATTTCTTTAAGGTAAAAATCCTAAATTCTTTTCTCTACACTTTCTCAATATACAGTAGACTACTGTTATGTATAGTCAACCGAATGTTCAAAAAGAAACCAGAGCAGCTTATGCCTATCAAATTCCTACTTAGA
>NW_008347621.1:0-450 GCF_000622305.1 Nannospalax galili | reverse complement strand
TATGCGAGCAGCAGTTTTAGATTACACAAACACAAGTGCAAGCACACAGTTCATTATAAAACAAATGTACTAAAAAAACTAGCCTCCATAAGTACCAATGACAAATATACTAAAAAGAAAAGAGAGGAAACAATTCCATTCACAACAGACTCAAAATCATTTCTTTGACTAAACCTGACCAGAGAGGTGAAAGATCTCTAAAATAAATACTTTAAAACACTGAAGAAAGAGATTGAGAAAGAAACTAGATGATGGAGAGATTTCCCATGTACAGACTGGAAGAATTAATACTGTCAAAAAGGCCATCTTACCAGAAACAATGTACAGATTTAATACAGTCTCAAAAATCCAGTGCCATTCTTCAATAATAGAAAAAAAAAACAGTACTGAAATTTACACGCAGGTAGAAAAGGAAAGACACCAGACAGGCAAAGCAATCTGAGCAAAAAG
>NW_008347620.1:0-1326 GCF_000622305.1 Nannospalax galili | reverse complement strand
ATGCTTAGTTTTAGGTTTAGGTTTAGGGTTTGAGCAAGATTTAGGGTTAAGTTTTTGGTTATGGTTAATTTTGGTCTACAGTATATATTTTGGATTATTATTCGAGTTTGAGTTATGTTTAGGGTTATGGTTAGAATTAGGGCTAGGGGTTTGTTAAGGGATAGAGTTAGGTTGACAGTAAGGATTAGCTTTACAAATTGGACTAGTGTTGGAGTTAGGGTTAGGTTTGAGTTTAGGTTTATTTATACGGTTAGTGTAGGTTTAGGGCTAGGAATAGGGTCAGGTTTATGGATAGGGCTAGGGTTATGATTAGGATTAGTTCAAAGTTTAATATTAGGGTATAGTTAGGGCTAAGTCTAAGATGAGTGTTATGGTTATAGTTAGGGTTAGGTTTAAGACTATGTTTCTGAAATGGTTAAGAGGTAGTATTGTGTCTAGGTAATATATTGAATGTTAGGATTAGGGTTTAGGCTAAGGACAGGCTTGGAGCTATGGTTACGTGTATGTTTATGCTTAGTTTTATGGTTTGGCTTATGGTGGGGGCTAGGTTTAATGTTAGCATTAAGGCTTTCTTCATATTCACACTGTTTAAGTTAAGGGTTAGGATAAGGTTTAGGGTAAGGTTTGGGAGTTTGGTAATGGGCAGATTTGGGTCTAAGTTATATATTGAGGTTAAGGGTTAGGGGTAGATTTATGGTTAGTTACGTTTAGAGTTACACGAAGGGTTAGTGTTAGTTTTAAGGTTAGGGCTAAAGTTAAGTTTAGGAATGGGGTTACGTGTAGGTTTTGGCTCAGTCTTAGGTATAGGCTTAAATTTAGGGTTAGAATTAGAGTTAGGGGTAAGATTTAGGGTTATGTATATTGCTTGGTTTAGCACTAGGTATAGGTTTAGTGTTAGGGCTAGGGCTAGGGCTAGGGCTAGGGGTAGGTTAGGTTTATTGCTAAGGCTAGTTTTAGAGTTAGCAATAAGTCAAAGGTTAATATTAGGGTTAGAATTAGTGTTAATGGTAGGGTTTGTTTCAGGGTAGGGTTACTGATAGAACTAGCGTTACGATTTAATGTAGGTTAGGGTTAGGGCAGCGATTATGTTTAGGATTAGGTTATGTTTAGGGTTAGGCTTAGGTTTCGATGAGGCTTTAAGGCTTGGCTTAGAGTTAGGGTTAAGACTGTGTTTAGGGTTGGCATGAGGTTAAGTGTTAGGATTATGCTAAGTGTTAGGTTTAGGTTTAGAGGTAGGTTTAGGATTACAATAGGAGTATACTTAAGGCTAGGGTCAAGTATAGGTTTATTTGTAGTAATAGGGTTAAGCTTAGCATTAGGGTTAGC
>NW_008347619.1:0-270 GCF_000622305.1 Nannospalax galili | reverse complement strand
AAAACTAAACCAAGAAGAGATTAACAGATTAAACAGACCCATAACACTAAAAGAAATTTAAACAGTAATACAAAACCTTCCAACTGAAAAAAGCACAGGACCAGATAGATTTAGAGCAGAATTCTATCAGACATTTAAAGAAGATCTGCATCCAATACTACTTAATTTATTCAAAAAATAGAAATGGGGGGAGAACTTGCAAATTTCTGCTATAAAGCTAGCATCACTCTAATACCAAAGCCAGGTAAAGATATGACCAAAAAAGAAAAC
>NW_008347618.1:306-519 GCF_000622305.1 Nannospalax galili | reverse complement strand
TCTTGATCAAGGAGGCCGAGGAGACCCCACCAGATGGATTTGAACCAGTGTAAAGTCTATAAAGAAGAGGGTCAACACAGGAATCATTTCCTCAAGGCTTCCAAGTGAAGCCAACCATGGTCAAGCAGGACATGTGACTTATCTTCACATAGGAGGAACTGGTAAAAGAAAGGAGCCAGGGGCTCCTCCCAAGCCCATGAGACCCCTGAGGAA
>NW_008347618.1:0-213 GCF_000622305.1 Nannospalax galili | reverse complement strand
CGAAATATAATCTATTAAGAGTCTATATGCATGGCTAAAGGCTATATAACAAGCAGCAATGCCAGACAGGTGATACCTTCTTTTGAGGTGTTGGCCAGGGTGGCCAAAGGGACTCCCAGATAGTAACCCAGCATAGTACTGGAAAAATGAACAGCAGACCCAACTCTTATCTAAAGGAATATTGACAACTGATTACTGCTAGATGAGGAACAG
>NW_008347617.1:0-646 GCF_000622305.1 Nannospalax galili | reverse complement strand
CTATGCCTGGGGAGTGTGGGTGAGCATGTGGCGCCAGAGGGCGGCGGGTATGGCTGGTGCATTTGTCAGAAATTGAGCTCATGTGCGGGGGCTACCCGGCTCCTTTCAGTTTCATTTGGAAGCAAGTATGAAGCATGAACAGTTCAGACTGATTTTCCTGAAGCTTTGTCCGGGTTTAATTGGCAGGTCTGCTGGTGTGTACTGGAAAGTATGGTGAAGTGAAACAGTTTTGGTCAAATATGAAAAAATGAATATAGCTGATATTGGATAAACTTTACTGAGCAAGGGAGTTGCCATAGGTGGATGGGAAATTTGCTAACACTAGTATGTTATTTTATATATTTTGATTTCCTGAGACAAGGTCGTTCTCTATGCTCAGCTGATCTGGCACTCTCTACGTAGTCCAGGCTGGCTCCAGTCTCCCAGAGATCTGCCAGCCTCTGCCTCCCAAGTGCTGGGATTAAAGGTTTCTGCCACAATGCCCCGTTAACTTTAGTATTTTAAGGGAACTGAACAAGCTGTTCATTTCTTTTTATTTCCAATACATGACATTTCTCCATAGCTTTCAGTGCTCTAAGATTTTGAGTTCCTTTTCGTATTACTCTCTAAATAATTAACTTTTCATTAGCTTATCAATTTATTATAA
>NW_008347616.1:0-582 GCF_000622305.1 Nannospalax galili | reverse complement strand
TAAAAATAAAATTAAGCTCACCTCCCTGTGCTTCCCTGGGCTGCACAACCCGCCAGCCTCTCTCCTCGGTAAGTCCATCTGCACCCTAGGAGCCTTGACTCCCCAGCCTCTTTAACCCTCCCACCTCCCCCGCCCATCTCTCCTCCTAGCCTGGGCACTGTCCCATTTCTTGTCTTGGCACTCCAGACACCGGGACTGACCTCTGCTTGGAGCCACCACTGCTTCCTGATCCTTTGCATCCAGACCAACCCAGTTCCTTCTCATGGTCCCTGGAGCCCTCCGGGCCTGGGCCCGCCCTCACCTCTCTCTCTGCTTCCCTGGGCTGCACAACCCGCCAGCCTCTTTCCAGGGTAAGTCCATCAGCACCCACCCCACCTTGACTCCCCCAACCTCATTCACCTACCCACCTCAACTGCTTGGCTCTCCTCCTAGCCTGGGTACTGACCCATTTCTTGTCTTGGCACCCCAGACACCAGGACTGACCTCTCTGCTTGGAACCACTACTGGTTCCTGATTCTTTGCATCCAGACCAACTCAGTTCCTCCCTGCAGTCCCCAGGAGCCCTCGGGACCTCTTCCCGCC
>NW_008347615.1:0-822 GCF_000622305.1 Nannospalax galili | reverse complement strand
AGACTAATTTGTCTGCTGGAAGAAATTTCAAGACAGCCTAATGTAGAAAAGATGGCATAGCTATTAATGGTGAATATTATACAGATTTACAGGGAAAAAAAGCAAATGGGGCAGAAAGAAATAAAGAGTGTATAGGATGGATTGAAAAAGAGCCTTAGGAAGATAAATATTGGAGCATTGGCACTTGATGGAGAGGATCACATTGAAAGGAGGTTAAAGTGATTAAGGAGGGGCCTAGATATTCAAACTTGAGCAATGGAGAGAGCGCCTCCAGGGCAAGACCGCATCCTGTTAAGCCTCCAACTAGTGAAAGGAAAATGCTGCAGGGACCACTGAAGAGAAGAGCTTCTAAAACGGATAAAGCAGCCTGAGGTCCATCTCAAACTTGCAGTCAGACTTGGCAGTGTTGCTCACATGGTGCTGGCTTTAGAGGCATGAAAGATGGAAGAGCGAAGTGGTTGGTAATTCTTCCCCTGAGGTTTCAGAGAACCTTGGAGGCCAGGTAGCATGAATCAGAGGTCACCCTGCCTAGAACAGGCACTGGTAGGCCATTGTGTGAAGCTGTGAAGGTGAAGCCGGGTTAGCAATGGAGACCCCCAAGACATTTGTGATGCCAGAGCTGTAAGGCATCTGCCAAGAAGACTTGCACAAAGGAAGTGGTACCAGCACAAGAGAGATGTATGTTGAATGCAGCAAAGCTAAAGAGGCTGGGCCATCTAAGCCCTTTGGAAGTAAAGTCCCAGAAGTTTTATGTGGAACTATTGGATTTGTTGTTTGATCTGCTGGTTTTTGGTCTTGTATTGGTCGATATTTCCTTACTAT
>NW_008347614.1:0-682 GCF_000622305.1 Nannospalax galili | reverse complement strand
CTTACCTAAACTAAACCTAATCCTAACCATAACCCTAAATATAAACATAACTAAATTCCTAAGATTAAACCCACCCTAAAAAAAAACCCTAACCCTACTCCATATCTTAACTTTAACTCTAAATAACCCTAAGCTTAGCACTAACCATAACTGAAATCCTAACTCTTATCATAACCCTAACCCTAACCCTGACTCTAACCCTAAACCTAAATCTAAGCCTAATCCTACACTTAGCCTGAACCCTAATCCTACAACTAACCCTAACCCTAATCCTAATCCCTAATCATAATCCTAATGCTAAATCCTAGTCCTAACCTTAAGCCCAACCTTAATGTTAAGCTTTGGCATAAAGCTATCTCTAGCACTACGGAGAGCCTTAAAATTATCCCTAGCCCCAACATTAAATCTAACCCTAAGCCTAACCCTTAACCTAAACCTAACAGTAACCCTAACCCTGACCCTAACTGTAACCCTCACCCTAAACATAACCCTAGCCCTGACACCAACTCTAAACATAGCCCTAACCCTAATCCTAACCCTAATCCTAATCCTATCCCTAGCCCTGAAACCTAGCCCTAGCACTAACCCTAACTCTAGCACTAACCATAGCCAAAAATCTAACCCTAACCTAGCCCAAAAGGTAACCCATGTCATAAATCATAAACTACTGCTATACCTAATG
>NW_008347613.1:23108-23355 GCF_000622305.1 Nannospalax galili | reverse complement strand
TTTCTTGTATCACCCTTCACAATACCCAAGTCATGGAGTCAGCCTAGGTGTCTGTCACCCAAGAAATGGACTAAGAAAATGTGACATTGTATTCAATGGAGTTTTGGTCATCCATAAGCAATGACATGTCATCTGGAAAAAAAGATGCCCCCAGAGATCATCCTATTAAGACAGATATGCCAGGCTTAGGAAGAAAAATGGTACAAGTCTTCTCCCATTTATGGAGCCAGTTCTAACAACTTAGCTC
>NW_008347613.1:20068-20316 GCF_000622305.1 Nannospalax galili | reverse complement strand
ACAGATCCTCAAACGTCCTAAAGAGTAAAAATAAATTGATTTATTTGGGCCAACTGTATGGTGTTAAACATCCAAAAGGAAAGTATAACCAGAGAGTAAAGTCATCAGTATAAGACTTCAAGGGATTGCACTTCTCAGACATTAAGTTTAAGCCCATATAAAGTTATTTACACAATTATGTCTCATTGATGATTTTGTTCCTAATCAGAAAGTGCAGCTCAGATGTAACACTTCAAATCTTGGTCTGC
>NW_008347613.1:19212-19817 GCF_000622305.1 Nannospalax galili | reverse complement strand
ATCAAGAAATCCCAATGGACTCTGATATGAACATTTGAAATTTTCCCTGTTGTAACTTTTTTCAGGTTCTCTGCCTAGAATTTGTAATGCTAACTACTCTTGATTTACTTCTTTCACATCCCTCTTCACCAGTCAAGGGCCTTCTTTTCTCCCTACAGGTAAGAGTTATGCAATTTGGGAGTCTTTTAGATAGACCCACTAAAGGGGTACTCCAATTGCCTCGCCCTGCGTCCCTGTTTAGCATGGAAGAGGCCAGAGCATTCTGCATCCCGATTCCCTATCTGCAAGTTGGGTAACCCCTTCAGAGGATGGTGTGATAAGAATAGCAGGTAGGAATTGGCTAGGCAGTTAAAGTAAAAAAAGACCCCAAAGAGAAGTAGTCAGTTTCTTGGCTAAAAGTTAAAATGTCCTTAGGCCTCTTAGCAACATACTCTGTTCCAAAGCCCCAAAATGACAAAAGTGTTTGGGAGCTCTTATCTAATCTCTAAAATATTTTTGGGTTACCTCTTCAGAGGGGTAATGTTAGAACAGCAAAAGCCCCATGAAAGAAAGAAAGAAAGAAAGAAAGAAAGAAAGAAAGAAAGAAAGAAAGAAAGAAAGAAAGA
>NW_008347613.1:17023-18529 GCF_000622305.1 Nannospalax galili | reverse complement strand
AGTACTGAAAGCTGCAAGAGAGAGACAAGTCACATATAAAGGAAAAGCCATTAGGATTACAGCTGACTTTTCCGTGTAAACTATGAAAGCTGGAAGAGTCTGGACCAAAGTATTCCCAGTTTTAAATGAATACAGATGCCAACCCAGATTACTTTACCCAGCCAAAATGTTTATTATAGTCGAGGGGAAAGAAAACTCTTTCATGACATAAATAGGCTAAAGGAATTCATGTTCACAAAAGCAGCCATTCAGAGAGTTCTGGAAGCAATACAAAGAGCTGAAGAAAGGAGTGACTATACCCAAGGGATTGCAGAAAGAAATTCAATGAAGGTATAACTGTGGAAACACAAAATAGGGCCACAAACACAAAGAAATTAAAATGACAGTATACAATACACGCCTTTCAACAATGACACTAAATATCAATGACCTCAACTCCCCTGTCAAAAGACACAGGCTGGTGCAATAGATCAAGAAAGAAAACCCATCTTTTTGTTCTCTTCAAGAAACTCATTTCACCTTCAGGGATAGACACTATCTTAGAGTGAAAGAATGGGGAAAATATTGTAAGCAAATGGCCCTAAGAAGCAAAGAGTTGTTGCATTTTTAATATCTGACAATATAGACTTCAAATGAAAACTCATCAGAAGAGATAAGGAGGGCTACTTCATTCTAATCAAAGGAACAATTGACCAAGAAGATATTACAATCATGAACATTTATGCACCAAACTCTAGAGCTCCCAATTTCATAAAATCAGTAGTCCACAACTATAAAACAGAGATTAGGACCAACTCTGTGATAGTGGGTGACTTTAATACCCCACTTTCTTCAATAGACAGGTCAATTGGGCAAAGAATAAACAGAGAGACACCTGAATTAAATGACGTACTATATGAAATGGACCTAACAGATATATACAGAATATTCCACCCAATCACCAAAGAATACATTTTCTACTTAGCAGTTCATGCAAGTTATTCTAAAATTTATCACATTCTAGGGCACAAAATAAATATCAACAAATAAAAAAAAAAAGTGAAATACTTCCATGCCTTCCATCAGGCCATAGTGCAATAAAACTTATAATCAACCGCAAGGAAGCTCTAGTAAATACATCAACTCATGGAGATTAAACAACACACTCCTGAATCAAGAATTGGTCAAGGAAGAAATTAAGAAACAAAATGAAAATGAGAACAGAATATGATAAAACCTCTGGAACATCCTAAAAACAGTCCTAAGAGGTAAGTTTATAGCTCTTAGTACCTACATTAAAAAATCAGGAAAGGAAATATAAAGGACTTGAGAACACACCTCAAGACTCTGGAAAGGCAAGTGCAAACCAACCCCAAGCCTATTAGACAAGATGAAATAACAAAACTCAGAACAGAAATTAATGAAATATAAACAAAGAAACAATATAAAAAAATCTACATAGTAAGTTCCAGGACAGCTTGGGCTACAGGGAGAGCCTGTCTCAAAAAGACCAAAAAAATAAAAACA
>NW_008347613.1:6911-17003 GCF_000622305.1 Nannospalax galili | reverse complement strand
GCACCTCCAAATCAACAAAATCAGAGATCAAACTTGAAACAGCACAAAACACACCAGGAGGGTCCACAACATGACAAAGGAATAATTTTAAAACCTATACACGCCTAAAACCTAAGAGAAATGGACAGTAATCTAACAGCAAGGGAATCACCAACACTAAACCAAGAAGCGATGAACAGCTTAAAGGAACCTGGAACACATGAGGAAATTGAAAGTGTAATAAGGACACTCCCATCCCCCCTCCCCCCAAAAAAAACAACCAGGACATGATGGATTGAGAGCAGAATTCTTTACCCACTACTATTTAGTTTATTCCAAAAGGCAGAAACAGATGGAGAACTTCCAGAGTCCTTCTACGAAGCGAGCATCACCCTAATATCAAAACCAGGTACAGAAACAATGAGGAAAAATACTTCTAGACCCATATTTTTATTCAACGTTGATGCAAAAATTCTCATCAAAGTTCTCCCAAGCCGCATACAACCACACATCAGAAAGATCATCCGCCATGATCAAATTGCATTCATTGATCGGAGGCAGGGACGGCTGGATAATCGCAAGTCAACAAACATCATAAATCATATAAATGCAGCCAGACGAGAACCACACCGTCATCTCAATAGCAAGCAGAGAGGGGCTCTGACAAAATTCAACATGCATTTATGTTCAAAGTCCTACAGGGAATTGCATCGGAGGTAACATACCTCAATGCAATGAGAGCCATACACAATAAACCCAGAAACAACATCATTCTAAATGGAGAAAAACTGGAAGCAGTCGCTTTGAAATCAGGAACCAAACAAGTCTCTCTGCTATCTCCACTCCTTTTTACCATAGTGCTTGAAACTCATGCAAGATAATAAGACAAGAGAAGGAAATTAAAGGAGTAACAACTGGAAAAGAAGAGATCAAATTATCCTTTTTTGCAGATGATATGATACTATGAGACGCCAAAAGTTCCACTAGAAAGCACCTAGAAATTATTAACACATTCAGTAAAGTGTCAGGTTACAAAATTAACTTACAAAAATCAGTAGCTTTTCTATACACCAATAACAAGCAATCAGAAAAAGCACTAGAGGAAACTCTCCCATTTTCAAGAGCATCAAAAAAATTAGGAATAAACCTAACCAAAGGCATTAAAGATCTCTACAATGAAAATTTTAAAAGTCAATGAATGTAATTATTTATTGACTTGGGGGGAGGTGAAGATGGGGGAGGGGATCAAAGAAAGAAATAGAGGAAGACACTAGGAGATGGAAAGACCTACCATACTCATGGATTGGTAGAACAAATATTTTGAATATGACCATCTTACCAAAAGCAAAATATAGACTCAATGCAATCCCAATCAAAATATCCATGACATTCTTCACAGAGCTTGACAAAATAATCCTAAAATTCATATGGAAACACAAAAGAGCTCGAATAGCCAAAGCAATGTGGGGCAAAAAGAATAATGCTGGGGGGAGCACAGATCAGATCTCAAATTACATTACAAAGATATAGTCATAAAAACAGCATGGTACTGGCACAAAAATAGGCGTGTAGATCAATGGAACACAATAGAAGACCCAACATGAGTTCATATAATTTCAGCCACCTGATATTTGACAAAGGTGCTAAGAACACACAATGGAGGAAGGGTGGAATCTTCAACAAGTGGTGCTGGCCAAACTGGATCTCCACCTTGCAGAAAAATGAAAATTGACCCTCAGCTTTCACCCTGCACAAAACTCAACTCTAAATGGATCAAAGACCTTAACATAAAACCTGAAACTCAGAAACTGCTAGAAGACAACATAGGAAGCACCCTCCAAGATATAGGCATAGGAAAGAACTTTCTAAACTCTCAAGACTATCTGTCATGGTATCAGAGAATATTATGCAAGATGCCAAGGGAGAAACACTAATCAAGGTTCCTACCCATGTATGATTCCTAATAAACAACAACTGGTTCAGCAAAGTATTGCTATTGTTACAATAGTGGCACTTTCATCTTGGGGCAATCGATAGCTATGTAGTTGGAACTAAGGCCTACATAATGGAGGGGAACTTATTTGTGGTACTGTAAACATAGCCAAATGCACATGGCTGAAGAGGTCATGAATCCTAGAGAAAAACCTACTTTGTCAATGTAATTTCTTACTATAGTATAAATATGCATCCTTATATTTACAGACAGGTGTACCTCTCACCACTCATCAAAGAAGCTTATTTTTGCAACAGATGGAGACTCACACAAAGTTCTACAATTAGTTAAACATAGAGAATAATTTTCTATGAAATATTTAACTATAGGTGACACATTTTTCAATGCAAACTCTACGCATAAGATGAATGCATCTTTCACCTCTCACCAAAGATGTTTCCTTATGCAGCAGATGGTGATTAACACAGAACTGGCCCAAGTGCAGAGAACAAGAGGCTTCAAAGTGCTTATCCTTGAATAGGACAGCTATTTCAAACTTCTGCCTCCCAAGGCTCAGGGATCATTGTGGACTAGACGGCAGAAAGATTGTAAGAGCCAGAGGGGGTGGATGGCCACAAAGAAACAGAGTTTTCCAGACAGCTGGTCAGTTACACATATGAACTCACAGCTATGGTAACAGCTCAAAACAGAAAAAAAATCCAAGCATAGACATGGGGTAGTGGGTAAAAAATCCCAACCCAAGCTAAGGAACTTTGGGCAATTGATGACTGCTGGGAGGGGGATTGACAGTCTCTTACAGGGATAGGACTCTTGGTCCCTTGACCAGGCCCAGTGGATAGACCCAGGCTGAGGGACATGTGGGGATACAATCAGACTCTACAGGCCGTATTGTATACATACTGGAGTACACTGAATTGGCTGGAGGTGGGGCAGGCAGTAAGGCAGGTGAAGATGGGGGAGGGGATCTAAATACCATCAAATCATATTGTATGAAAACTGCAAACAGGCCGTATTGTATACATACTGGAGTACACTGAATTGGCTGGAGGTGGGGCGGGCAGTAGGGCAGGTGAAGATAGGGGAGGGGATCTAAATACCATCAAATCATATTGTATGAAAACTGCAATAATTCAATAAATGTTTTAAAAGAATGTACTGTACTGAATATGTAATAAAAATAATCAAAGAAGGGGACAGGAAATTGAGATGGAGTGGGGGAGACATGGGAGGAATTGGAGAGGGACAGGGAGGGATGGAAATGGTGTGAAGACTACACTCATGTATGATGTTCACACACACACAAATATGAATGAACGGATTAATTAAAAACAGTGCACTACTCTTGCAGAGGACTCACATTTGGCCCCGAGCACTCAAGTCAGGTAGCTCAAAATGGCCTGGAACCCCAGCTCCAGGGGATCCAGCACCCTCCTCACTTGGACTTGTTGGGTACCTTTACTCACATGTACACATACCTAAACACACAGAGATAATTTTAAAAATGTTTTCAAAAACAACCTGGCCCCAAATCCTCTATGTAAGTTCTACATGAAGAAATAAAGAAGCGAACCTTAAAATAGTATAGATAGTAGTTAAAAGTGACAATAAATGAGTTTTTACCTATTATATTTGATTAAGTTATACTTTAGGTACAAAAAAATAAATATTCATGTGAATATAGACATGAATAAATAATTTAAAATAAATTTATTTTTCAAGCTATCTTTACAATAAAACTTAGTCACTAAATGGATGATGAGACCAAGGGGACAAGTCTTCTTGTCTTAAATAAATGACGCACAAGTAAATATTATTCCAGAATAAGATAAAACACTAAAACATGTCAAAATCTATTTTGTATATTTAAGACTTTTATCTTGGTCCATGAGCAAAAGATGAGCTGAAAGGTGATTCCATTTAATGTGGGGTCTAGCTTGTATGGAGGAATTGATAAAGCCTATAGATTCCATGAGGTATAGTATTAGGTTGTAAACATTACTGAACAGGTGGCATGATGATGGCAATTATCATAATTATCGACTTTCTCTTTTAAGTAAGAAGGAATTATTGACCTTAATATTGATGATTAAATAATCAAAACTGTATCATCTAAGCAGTGATCTTCATTGAGCAAAATACTTCCTGTTCAGACCTGCTGGGATTCAGTTCCAGTAGACACTGTGGAGGCATTTTCTCTGTCCTTTTTTCTGAGGATAGTCTATCCATTCACATCGTGGAGTGATGTGCACTGGTCAACAGGTCTCCCTATCACCCCAGTTCTCCAGTAATATTTCATTGGCCTTAGGTGGACATCAAATTTATATTTAATGTGTACCTGCCTCTAACCCCAACACTCATGAGATTGTGGCAGGAGGATTACACGTGCAAGGCCAATCCAAGCTACACAGAAACCTTTCTCAGAATAATAATGAAGATGATGATACTCAAATCAACAGCATGTGAATTTGGAACATGGAGCCTGAACTTTGAAGCTGAGTTTTTTAATGACCTCACAGTGGAAGTTCTGTGAATTATCAGTGCTAAGACACATAGTCAGATGTTATTTATTAATATTTATTAATAATTTTAAAATTTTATAAAATATCCAATGCCTTTAATGTTTAAGTTTTCTTATGTTGGTGTTATTGTAACACATGAGTCTTTACTAAAAGGATTCATGAAAATAGACCTTAGGTAAAGGACTCCCTACAGACTCAGAAACCCCAAACACTCTTAGAGCTTGGGCCCATTATCTAACATAAATGAGAAGTAGAGACAGCAGATGGAAACAACTTGCTCTGCCTCTGGATCATGAAAATAGACCTTAGGTAAAGGACTCCCTACAGACTCAGAAACCCCAGACACTCTTAGAGCTTGGGCCCATTATCTAACATAAATGAGAACTAGAGACAGCAGATGGAAACAACTTGCTCTGCCTCTGGGCACAACATTCTGTTCCTGGTATTCATATAAACTACAATACATTTTTTAAAATTATAATAAATTGCAGCAAAAGGCCTCTTGGTCTAGACTCGCACAAACAATGTTTGCTCTTACTGATGTTAATTCTAGTTTCCATATTCTCATTTTGTGGATATTTTCAGTTTGTGGATTATGCAAAATGGCCACATTTTCAAAAGTGCTATTTATCTGGCCAAAGCCCCAAATCAAGCTCTTTAAAAATGGCTAGTTATAAATACAATGTCCTTAGATAGAGACAATCCAAAATAGATTAATTGAATAATTTGACAAATATTTACTGAGGCTTTAGTCAGGGAGCACAGTTCTAGTTGCAGGGGATAGAGCAGCAACTTCTTAGTGATTCCATTGCAAAGAGAGAAAAAACAATAAGATATGTGCTGTGTCTAAAATATAATCTACTTTGTTAGTGTAAGCACAAGGAAGGAAATGTAGCAATGTGGTGTTGCGTTGTAATTTTAGAGTGTCACCTCACAGAGGTAAATGATTTTAAAGAAAGTCTTGAAGTGAAGAAATGGACCTTGGAAAGTCCCAGGCCCTGAGGCAAACTATGTCCACTGTATGTCAAAGACAATAAAAGAGCCAGAATGTCTGGTGTCTAAAAAAGAAAAAAAAGTGTGCAACAAATTCATGGGATGAGATCAGAAAGGTGACAGATGACGACATGGATCAGGTTGGTCTCATGTCCAGTTTCCTTTGTCTTTGACTTCAGTGGATATTAATATGGGAATCTGAGGTGATACGGGATGTGACTGCACTTACGATTTAATCTAAGGCAGGCCTAGGACTGCTGAGGGCCTCTGGGGTGCAGGAGCAGACTGTGTTAGGAAGTCTTTGCAGCAATCCAGGACAGAGACAATTACGGCATGGATCAGGAAGGAGGAAGATGGGGACTATTTCAAGGATGGAGCTGATAGGATTTACTAATAAATAAATACAGGGAATCCAAAATAAATAGAAAAAACAAAACTGGTGATTACTGTCTGAATGACTGAAAAAGAGGCCTTCTGTTTGCCAGTAAATACTCTAGGATTTTCAAACTATCTCATAGACTCTGCTAAAATAAGGTCATGGCACAGGACCCTGGATTATGGACATTTGAGTAGAAATATCCTGAGTGTTTGTCAGCAGCGCAGACATCTGTGGATCTGCATAGGAAAGCGATCCCTGATACGCCTGTTCTTAGCACACATTTCTGAAGGGCGCTCAGGCCACCTGGAATTGTACACGGGCACCTGCTGATTAGTTTTCTGCACAAAGTAGTGAATTATATGATTTGATTGTTTTTCGTTTTGTTTTGTTTACAATGTGGTCAACTCAATCAGAAGTATTTGCCTATTTATTAGTGATTTTCATATCTTAGCAATTTGTGAGTGAAAATTATTATTCAAATGTAAAATTTCTTATTAGATAGAATTAAGGTTGTTAAGTAAATTTGCAACACAATCATTTTACCAGTGTTTCTTGGATGATTAGTCATTGTATTTAAAAATAAAATTTACTCTTTATTGTTATTTTGCTAAACACAGCAGAAGAGCATTTGACTAAGAGTTAACAGAAAACATGAGGATCAGGGCAATTGCTTCAGACTCAACATGTTCTCCTTTTCCTACCAACTTCTAGTACCTCTGTGAACATGAAAACTTTCTCCACAAATAAAACTGATTTTAGGTGCAAGGCTTATTTTGTTTTACCCTGCCCCATGGTAAACCACCTGTTCAGTGAGCCTGACTTTCCATGAGCGTGCACCACCACCATAAGCAAGAACGCAGGGATAATTCCTTCCTTCCTGTTTAAAGACGTGGTCCACTTCCCACACACTAGCCATCCTTCCCGTGTCCCGTGACCCTCAACACCCGTTGGTTTGTGTGCAGAGTGGAGTCTTCCTCCTGGTGCCTGTTCTTGCAATTTTGGTACCACTATTTCCAATTTTTAAGACACACACCTGCGCCTCTCACTGCAATCATTCAGAATTCTTCCCTTTCTCTTTAACAGTCATTGTTCCAGAAGAAATTTGCTCCTCCATCTTAGTTTCTTTTCATTAGATTTTAAATAATACTAAAGCTCATTATTTAGTCAGTAATCACTCTGTTATAATTTGAACATGAAGTATGTTCTCAGGATGTTCCCTCGCCCTGTGGGCGAGGCTATTGAAAAATGATTGGATCATGAGGGCACACACTGGCTTTATTAGGATATTAATCCAGTGCTAGAGGGATGGCTTGCCACCAAACCTGCTGAATGAGTGCAATCCTAGAACACATGGAAAGATGGAAGGAGACACAACAAAGTAGTCTTCTCACTTCCTCATGAGTGCCATGGCATGTACACCCATGCCCTACACACACACACACACACACACACACACACACACACACACCACAGTTTTGTAGACATAATAATAATAAATATATTTTAAAGAGATTTATCCATTGACAAGCCCCTGCTGAAAGGCTATTTAGAAGAAGGTCCTGGCAGGAGGAAGTAGGACACTGGGTGTGTCTTTAAATGGCACATGTCGCCGACCATTTCCTACCTCTCTGTTGCCTGCTCGTCATGAGGCGAGCCGCTTTCCTCTGCTATCCCATTGCTGGCCATGATGTTCTCCCTCACCATAAACCTGGAACAAACCTGGAATAAGTGGAACCAGTTGACCATCAAGCCTGAGATCATGAGCTGATAAAACTTTCCTTCTTTCAGCCTGTGTTTGCCAGAGAGGTCCAAAGAGACTAGCATTCCCTTCCTCCCTTCCTAGTTTCCTCTCTCCCTCCTTTCCTCCTCCCTTCTTCCTTCATTAAGCATTTGCTTAACAGGTATTTATTTATTTATTTATTTATTTATTTATTGTGCTACTCTAGAATCTGTAAGAAATGAACAAATTAAAATCTTTCGTTAAGAAATTTACAGTTTGAAAAACAGCAGCTATGAATAAGCACATGGAAGACGAACTTTAAAAGTAGATTAGATCATACAAAGCCTGTGTCCAAACCTTCCGATGGCTTCCCAGCACACCTAAGTTCCCAAACCTTTCCTACAGCAAGGTCCTAACAGAAGATTCTGCATGATTTAACTCAGCTCTGACTTACCCCCCCAAATTTCTTAGAGTTCTCAAACACATTCCTGCTTTGGGAACAATGAAAGTGTTTTCCTATGATTGGAATGACTTCCATCTTATCATCTAAGTCTCTGATCAAACGGCATCACCGAAACTCCTTCTCTGACTGTCACCCTTTCTATAGTAGTAGGGACTCTGGGAGGGAATCTGGAGCCCTGCAGAGTTCTACTTTTCAGAGCATTCATCACTGTTCAACATCATCTTTATTTGTGCATTGACTCATCCAGTCCTCAGGCTGTTTCATGGTGGAAGATACTTACATGTCCCCTTCTGTTTGGTTTACATTTTCACTGCCAACCTCTGGAAACATGTTAAATGCATATTTAACCAACACTCCTTAAGTGATTTCTTAATGTAGAGGAGACAATTCAATAAAGAACATGTGAATGTGATGGTAATAGATAAGCGTGGGCTGGCTGTAATGGTGTCCCCTGTAAGATCAGGAGGATCAGAAGAATCAAGTTCAAGCTCATCCTTGGCTACATAGCAGGTTGGATACCAGGCTGAGTAACAAGAATCCCTGCCCAAAACATTAACAAAGAAAAAAAAAACCAAAACACCAAAACAATGAAACAGAACAACAAAAAGGTGGATTTGATTGATAGGGAGGATTGGGGAGAAGAGAAAAGGAACTTCATGAAGAAGCACATGTGGAAGACAGATCCCCACACGGTGATGAATTAAAGGATCCATAGCATCACTATGCAGGGGAAATAAGCAAGCTCGGCGTGCCGGCAGGCAGTCATTAAGTCACTAGCAGTGCTGTTTCCTTGAAGTGAAACAAAGGGAAAATCCAAGAGGCATTCTAATACAGGGATAACGCTGTGGTTTCAAAATCATTCCCACCACCTAAATTCTTCATCTTTGGCTAGTATTGCCTCAAAGAATTGGCACAAAATATTATCGAGCTCAGCATAATGATGCAGTTCTAAAAAATGAATCCTCCTGTCTTTTCATACGAGTATGATGGACGTGCAACGATGCTCTCCGCAGACTTTAGGCTAAGGCTCACTTTATCCTTTCACCTCAACTTCAAGCACAGTGCTGGACACATATTTAGGGCTTTAGTCAATGATGACTAGAGCAAGATTTTCTTTCTTCTTTTCTTAATTTTTCTTACTCTTCAGCCAGCATGAACAGAGATGTGCTTCACTGTGTCATTTTCAAACAGATACTGAATGCTATTTGGTTCATGTTTACCCCGCCACTCTCTCACTGTCCTCCCGTTTCTCCTTCTCTTACTCATTCTCTCTTTCATCCCAGTCGCTCCCTCCTACTTTCATAGCCTTTAATATCTCGTTTGCTTCCTTTTAAATCTCTTCCTTCCCTTTTGTAGTCTCCTTCCTACTTTCGGGACACACACACGCACACACGCATGCACGCACGCACGCAAGTACGCGCGCATGCACACAAGGCGTTTAAATTTAAACGTTAGAAGCCACATGCGAATGAAAGCGCATTTGTCTTTTGGCATCTGGCTTATTACACCTACTACACATCACCTGATACTCTCCATTTCCGTCTATATTTCTGCAGATGTCATACCTTCATATTTCTTTAAAGCTGAATACAATCCCATTGTAAGTATCATATTTCCTTTATTCGTTTTTTTGATGGGCCTCTTGGCTGGTTCCGTATCTCAACTATTGTGAATAGTGCAGCAACAAATATGGACGTACAAACATGCTGACTATGAGTCCTTCAAGTATCTACCGAGAAGTGTTATAGCTACATCATACGATAGCTTTACTTTTTTTGTTGCAGCACCATATTAATTTCAACAGATTTTATTCCCACCAGCAGTGTATAAGAGTTGCCCTTTCTTCCTACCCTCAGCAGTGTTTCTGGCAGGATTTTTCGATACTAGCCATTCTGACTAAGGTGACATAGAATCTGAAAGTAGCTTCAGTAGCATTTCCCTGATGGTTAAGGACGTTGAACAGTTTTTCAAATATTGATTGGCTGTTTGTATTTAGCCCTTTGAGAACTGCCTACTCAATTCATTTACCCAGTTATTGATTGGTTTCTTAGGGGGATGGTGTTTAAATCTGTAGTTATTTAGAGG
>NW_008347613.1:4619-6734 GCF_000622305.1 Nannospalax galili | reverse complement strand
AGGCCTTTAATGCATTTTGAGCTGATTTTTGTGCACAGTGAAGGATACAGATCTAGTTTCACTCTGGGGGTGGATGTTCACTTTTCCCAGCATCACTAGTTGAAGAGACCTTGTTTTCAGATGTACGTTTTTCACACCGTTGTCAGAGATTAGGTGGCTGTAGCTGTGTGTTTTCTTTCTGGGCACTTTCTTCCATCCCATTGGTCTCTCTGTTCCTCTTTGTTTCTGCACAGTGTTGCCTTGGTTTTGTTACTATGGCTCTGTAGTATAAATTAAGTCAGGTACTGTGCTGTCTCCTACATTATGCTTTTTAAGATTGCTTTGGTTATTCAGGGTCTTTTTGGCTTACATATGACTTTCAGGATTGCTTTTCTATTTCTGTGAAGAATGTCATTAGAATTTTGTTGAGGATTATAAATCTGAAGATTACATTTTCAATAATATAGTAATTTATCACAATATTAATTCTGCCAATCAATGAATATATTTGGCTTTATGGTCTCTATGTCTTCTATTGTGCTCAGCTTTTTCCTCAATATCTTAAAATTTTTATTGGAGAGTTACTTCAACTACTTGGTTATGTTTATTCCTAAGTCTGTCTGTCTTTCTCTTTTCATTTGTTCATTACTTCCTTTCTTAACATTTGAATGCAGCTTTTCCTGATTTCAGCAAGAACGTTGTTGGTATACAGAAAAACTACTGGGTTTTCTTTGGTGGTTTTGTATCCTGCTACTTTGCTAGAAGTGTTTTTATCATTTCTAAAAGTTTTCTAGTGGAGTTTTTAGGGTCTTGTAAATATAGGAGTATGTCATCAGTAAATAGGAATATGCTGGCTTCTTTCCTATTTGTATACCTTCATTTTCTCTTAATTGTAAATTCAAATACTTTAAAAATTAATTATAATAATTAATTTTGTGTGGGAGGGATGCTCGCAGGCCACAGCGTGTATGTGGAGGTCAGAAAACAGTTTATGAGAGTTGTTTCTCTCCTTCAACCATGTGGATTCTGGGGGTTGAACTCAGGCCCTCAGACTTGGTGGCAAGCACCTTTAGCTACTGAGCCATCTTGCAGGACTTAAACCCAAAAGTTTTATATGAATCAGTCCCATTGTTTAGAAAATTTGTACAGAATTTCTGTATTTGAAAAGAGTAATTTATTTTCTACATGCAGTTTTGGATACTGTATTAAACTGGATGATAGACGATGGTTAAATTCATTTGCGTAATGCAATGCTATAGTTTTTGCCATTATCCAGTGACCAGCAGAGCAACCCTGTGCTCTTAAGGGTGTGACATTTCATTCTGAATCTTTGAACCGCTGAGCAACAATACTATGGCACAAGACCTCTTGCCTCCTGGTAACAACTAAGAGCATACATATCTTAGAAGTTACGCCTACAATATACTTTCTACACAGGAGCCAAATGAATTGCAGATGTAGATTACATCGTATCATTTTTTTTATACAAAACCCTTTAGTCACTTCTCAACACTTTAAAATAAATTCCCAAGTCCTTTCCTTAACACAGTCACATCAGAAAGACTACATGACTGGATTCCACTCCACCTGCTCTCCTCAGGATCAAGGTGCTTCTCACGTGTTGGTTTTCTTGCTTCTTAGAGCATCCAAAGAACAATGAGGCAGAGAAGTTCACGTTTGTCAAAAGGGGGCTTGAAAGTTAACACAAGATGATCTGAACAGGTTTCAGAAAGAACACAGCCTTTGTAGGAAGGCCTCAGGAATGTAAGATTTTATATTTTCCTCTTCTACAGTTCATAGTTTGTTCTCAATTCTGAGGAGTCCAAGGTCAATTGCCAGATTTTCAGTGTCATCTCCTTTGAGTACTTTTGCCAGAGGGAGCACACATACTCCCTCAAGCCTCTTTCCTAACACTAATCTCGTCGTTCTTTTGTGTTGTGTTGTGTTGTATTGTGTTTGAGACCAGGTCTCCCTCTAGTCCCAGCTGGCCTGGAACTTGCTATGTAGGCAGGGTTTGCCTTGATCTCACAAAGATTCACCTGCATCTACCTCCTGCCTGCTGGATTAAAGGCCTGTGCCACCACACCTGGCTCTAATCTCATTCTTGATGGTACAGCCCTTAGGACCTCAACATCC
>NW_008347613.1:2077-3563 GCF_000622305.1 Nannospalax galili | reverse complement strand
AAAAGTCCTCAATATGTCATTAGGCTAGCCTTAAACTTCTGGACTCAAACAATCCTCCTGCCTTAGTCTCCTGTGTAGTGGGATTACAGGCATATAACAACATACTAGAGTTCTCCTATTTTCTGTATGTTTTTAATGTGTGAATTCAGAAATTTTCTGTACCCATATAGATTAAAAAATATATTGTCTCAGGGGCTGGAGAAATGGCTCAGCAGTTAAGAGCACTGGCTGCTCTTGCAGAAGACCCAGTTTCTTATCCCAGCACCCACATGACAGCTATGACCATCCTTGACTCTAGTTCCAGGAAATCCAACACTCTCTTCTGGCCTCCGTGGGCATTGTCCACACAGGTGCACTTGCATGGAGAAAAAACACCAATACATATAAAATAAAAACAAAATATTTTTACAATATATATTCATTTTGCCCCTCCTTTCTTTTTTAAAATATTTTATTTATTACTTTTATTTTATGTGTATAAGTGTACTGTCTGCATATATGTGAGTGTACTTATGTCATGCAAGGCCACAGAAGTCTTCAAGACTGATAATTTAGAACTCTGGAATTATGTGTTTCTTTAGTTTTGATAGTCTATAGTTCTGTGATTTTAAGTTCACAAGGGGCCTATGGCCTGGTACAACATCCATGGGAAACACTAGGATAGAGCCTTAGGATGTAGGATGAGACTCACTTTCCTTTTTTATTTTTAAAATATTTTATTTATTACTTTTATTTTATGTGTATAAGTGTATTGTCTGCATATATGTGAGTGTACTCATGTCGTGCAAAGCCACAGAAGTCTGAATTAGGATTAGCTACTTGGAACAATGTCAGTGGCTATAGGGGGTATCTCCAGTTGTATGTTGTGACTGGGGTAAGTGGATAGTGGCTCTTAGTGTAAAAACCCTGAGAAAGCAGATAGGGATGATATGTGGGGCATGGAGTCTGAATTGGTTGGTTTGCATACAAAGGTGCTTGCTGGCTATCCCTGTACTGTATCTTGAACTGGCTAGCTCAAGACAGAGCACTCACTCCAGGGTCATTGAAGTCCCAGGCATCCAACTGTCCACAAAGAAATCAAATCTATGGAATCTAGGCCCTGTCTCCAGAAGAGCTTGTGTCTTCTGAGCACAGTGGCAAATAATCAGAAACAAAATGAGTCTCTCCAGGGTGTAAAGCCCAACAGCAAAGCAAATGGACTGAGGAGTTTTCAGCACATTTCTTTCAATATAAAAGAGAAAATTTCATTCCTTTTGATACAGAATCTGGCCTTCAAATGGCCTGAAACCTGCTCTGAAGACTAGGCTGGCCTTGAACTTGTGTCAGTATTCTTACCTCTGCCTTCAGGATTCTCAGATTTGAGGCAAAAGTCACCAGACCTAAAGAGAAAAGAGATTTTTTTTAAAAAAATTATGTGTATGAGTGCATTGCCTGCATGTACGTAAGTGCACTTGTGTCATGCAATGTCCATGGAGGTCAGAAGCAG
>NW_008347613.1:881-1713 GCF_000622305.1 Nannospalax galili | reverse complement strand
TGTATGAGTATATTGCCTGCATGTATGTGAGTGCACCTGTGTCCTGCAATGACGCGGAGGTCAGAAGAGGGCATTGGATTCCCCTGGAACTGGAGTTAAGGACAGTTTGTAGCCACCATGTGGGTGCTAGGAGTCGAACCGAGGTCCTCTGCAAGAGCAGTCAGTGCTAAGGATCTTTGACTTCCGTTGTGATGGTAGTAAGTGAGTTGTGATTTCCAAAATAATAATCCAAGTTATCTCTGACTCATACATGTGCCCCTAAATGTCATGTATTTTCTAAAACTCTCTTCATATTGGGAAAATGTGTATTGCAGATTACATTCAAATTACACCAAAACCACTACTTAAAAATGTGTCAGAAGACCATACTGCAACAGACATTTTAAATTCTCCTCCTTCCTATTTACTGCAAATGCTTGTTTCTCTAAACAATACCTAGGCAGCTACAAATTTGCATTTTTATAGCAGTTTTCTCAATTCTTCTGCACAGTACAGGATTACACATTCTGACAGTTCCCAGGCACCCTTCAAAGCAGCAATGATAGAAGGCAGGAGAAAATAGTGAAGGATTTGGATTCACTTTAAAGCATCCCCTGTGGGAACTGCCAAATTCCTACTATCTATCCCAGACGTGGTCCTCATGCAGAAACCCTACTGGCTAATGATTTATTGATTAAAGACAAATATTCTGGAGCAGTCATCTATTACTCTTTGAATGGACTTTAAACATGTTTTCCTATGTTCACCCAATGAATTGCTCTTGCATCCACACCAGACATAGTCATATGAAATTTTTTTCTATTCTAATTTTCAGTTCATTACTTAGATTACT
>NW_008347613.1:0-754 GCF_000622305.1 Nannospalax galili | reverse complement strand
ATGTGGTGTTAACAACAGAAAGTTACTTCTTTTTAATTTTAAAGAATTGTACGTATGACTATTGTAGTTGCAACATTTCCAACTCTTCTCCCCCTGCTCCAACTCCTGCCATGTCCCCCTAATCGCTCTCATTTTGTTGTCCTTTTCCTTGATTATTAATGCTATGTATTTACATATGTTTATATATAGAAATATATGCACTGGTCCATTTAGTGATGCTCCAGTGTATAAGCATTTAGGGCTGTCCATTTTGGATTAGATAACCTACCAGGTAGCTAGTTCCTGAAGAACATTGATTCTCTCTCCCTTACAAAGGCGAACACCCAGTGCTTCACAAAAGGCAGACAACACAACCCGATCAGCTTTGTGGCTCAGCGGCCCCGCCATCCCAGATCACTTCCAGGCCATTCCCATAGTCACCATTAGCTTTCTGCCATGCCTAGTGGGCCCGCAGTCTGTCCAAGATGGCACCAGAAGCTCCTCCCTCCACGGCTAACTCTAGTCAATTCTCTACATCAGGCCCCACCCCTCTGAGGAACCAGGTCCTTTGACCAGGCCATTCCCATAGTCACCATTAGCTTTCTGCCATGCCTAGTGGGCCCGCAGTCTGTCCAAGATGGCACCAGAAGCTCCTCCCTCCACGGCTAGCTCTATTCAATTCTCTACATCAGGCCCCACCCCTCTGAGGAACCAGGTCCTTTGGGGACACAGCATGTCGACTTGTTTTGTCACTGCAGAGATCTTGTTAGGCTAC
>NW_008347612.1:0-305 GCF_000622305.1 Nannospalax galili | reverse complement strand
AACTTTGCTCTGAGGAGTGATTTTAATGTGTCCCAGAGGTTGTATTGTGTTTGATAGGTAGAGAATGGGCGGGAGCATGTGGCGCTGATGGAGAGCACGAGTGGATGGATGAGGCACGGAGGCTCAGATGGAATTCTCAGTGGGACACAGATTTATTTCTCACAGGGCACCTTTCCCTCGGTAAGGGAAAGATGTCCACGAAGGGAAAGATGGAAGGGAAGGGAAGGGGGAAGGTGGAAGGGGGAAGGGGGAATGGAAGGGAGTCAGGGAAAGATGTCCAGGAAAGATGTCCACGGGTTGTGAGC
>NW_008347610.1:0-341 GCF_000622305.1 Nannospalax galili | reverse complement strand
TTTCACTGGAAAAAGGATTGTAGATCTAAAAATGACAGAGATGACAAGCCTCTGCCACCTTTAAACTCCTTTCGGGGCAGCCCTCAGCCCCACTAACAAGAGGGAAGCCATAAACATTATGGGTAACCAGTATTACAGAAAATGCCCATCCAAAATTAACCATAAAAATAGACAATAAACCTTTCAAATGCCTCCTTGACACTGGGGCTGATAAAACCATCTTAAGGCGATCTGAGGTTCCCCCACACTGGGAATTAATACCAGGACCCCACCTAATGGGAGTAGGGGGTGCCTCCCAAGCATTCATCACTAAAATCCTCTATAAATGGGAGGACCCTGAT
>NW_008347609.1:0-2714 GCF_000622305.1 Nannospalax galili | reverse complement strand
CTACATAACTACATAACCAACACCTTAATCAACATGCAGGAGAAAATTCTTCATACTCCTATACAGTCAACTTCTCCCCACACAATATTTGGCAATCACTGCTCTGTTTATTGTCTGTTTTAGTTATTTTTCTTGTCACTGATGGAATACCTGACAGAAGCCACTTAAAGGAAGCAGGATTTATTTTGGCTTGCGGTTTCAATTTATCTCATTGTGGGAAGCATTCCACAATGGGGGTTGGGGGACTTTCACATTCACATCGTAACAGTGTTTCTACAATCACATCTTGACTCTGCAGAAAGGTCATATGAATAGATGTATGCTGCTCACATTTGACTCTTGACTGCCCCCCATGTGTTGAAGACTGGTCTGCAGATTTATGTAGTTTGGAGACGGCAGAAACTGTAAAATGTTGGGACTAATGGGAAATCCTCAGGCCACTGGGACCAGGCTTTGTAGGATCTCCAGATGTTAACTTCCTGCTCTTTCATTCCCTGCCCATGAGGGGAGAGCTTTTACTCAGCCACCAGTATGTGCCATGATGTTCTCTGTCACCATAAGCCCAGGGACAGAGAGCCAAAGGAGCATGGACTAAGGCCTCTAAATCTGAATCAAAATGAACTTCTCTTTACAAGTTTATTTAGCTTAATCATTTGTAATAGTAATAGAAAGATTTCCAAGCGTGCAGTATTCTGCCTTTTGGTGCCAGGTTCTTTAAGCATGAAAACATCTGTAATTTATCTACTTAACAAATTATATCAATACTTCATTTTTACTATTGGATGTTGCAAGGCAACAAATGGATGTTTATCCATTTTCTAACATCTCCTCCTCCTTCTCTTCCTCCTCCTCCTCCATCTCCATCTCCTCCCCCTTCTCTTCCTCCTCCTCCTCTTCCTCCCCTTCCATCTCCATCTCCTCCCCCTTCTCTTCCTCCTCCTCCTCTTCCTCCCCTTCCATCTCCATCTCCTCCCCCTTCTCTTCCTCCTCCTCCTCTTCCTCCCCTTCCATCTCCATCTCCTCCCCCTTCTCTTCCTCCTCCTCCTCTTCCTCCCCTTCCATCTCCATCTCCTCCCCCTTCTCTTCCTCCTCCTCCTCTTCCTCCCCTTCCATCTCCATCTCCTCCCCCTTCTCTTCCTCCTCCTCCTCTTCCTCCCCTTCCATCTCCATCTCCTCCCCCTTCTCTTCCTCCTCCTCCTCTTCCTCCCCTTCCATCTCCATCTCCTCCCCCTTCTCTTCCTCCTCCTCCTCTTCCTCCCCTTCCATCTCCATCTCCTCCCCCTTCTCTTCCTCCTCCTCCTCTTCCTCCCCTTCCATCTCCATCTCCTCCCCCTTCTCTTCCTCCTCCTCCTCTTCCTCCCCTTCCATCTCCATCTCCTCCCCCTTCTCTTCCTCCTCCTCCTCTTCCTCCCCTTCCATCTCCATCTCCTCCCCCTTCTCTTCCTCCTCCTCCTCTTCCTCCCCTTCCATCTCCATCTCCTCCCCCTTCTCTTCCTCCTCCTCCTCTTCCTCCCCTTCCATCTCCATCTCCTCCCCCTTCTCTTCCTCCTCCTCCTCTTCCTCCCCTTCCATCTCCATCTCCTCCCCCTTCTCTTCCTCCTCCTCCTCTTCCTCCCCTTCCATCTCCATCTCCTCCCCCTTCTCTTCCTCCTCCTCCTCTTCCTCCCCTTCCATCTCCATCTCCTCCCCCTTCTCTTCCTCCTCCTCCTCTTCCTCCCCTTCCATCTCCATCTCCTCCCCCTTCTCTTCCTCCTCCTCCTCTTCCTCCCCTTCCATCTCCATCTCCTCCCCCTTCTCTTCCTCCTCCTCCTCTTCCTCCCCTTCCATCTCCATCTCCTCCCCCTTCTCTTCCTCCTCCTCCTCTTCCTCCCCTTCCATCTCCATCTCCTCCCCCTTCTCTTCCTCCTCCTCCTCTTCCTCCCCTTCCATCTCCATCTCCTCCCCCTTCTCTTCCTCCTCCTCCTCTTCCTCCCCTTCCATCTCCATCTCCTCCCCCTTCTCTTCCTCCTCCTCCTCTTCCTCCCCTTCCATCTCCATCTCCTCCCCCTTCTCTTCCTCCTCCTCCTCTTCCTCCCCTTCCATCTCCATCTCCTCCCCCTTCTCTTCCTCCTCCTCCTCTTCCTCCCCTTCCATCTCCATCTCCTCCCCCTTCTCTTCCTCCTCCTCCTCTTCCTCCCCTTCCATCTCCATCTCCTCCCCCTTCTCTTCCTCCTCCTCCTCTTCCTCCCCTTCCATCTCCATCTCCTCCCCCTTCTCTTCCTCCTCCTCCTCTTCCTCCCCTTCCATCTCCATCTCCTCAAGGCAGGAGGGCAGGAATTCAAGGTCATTCTTGGCCAGATAGTAAGTTCAAGACCAGTCTGGGCTACTTGAGACCTTGTTTTCAAAAATCCTTCTCTCTCCCCACCCAAAAGAGATTTAAAAAAAAAAAAAAATCCTCTTCTCTTTCCAAACTCTGTGGTAGGGTACACACTTGTCTATGCTTCCTGGTCACTTCTTCTTGGTCAGGTTGGCCAGGTTTAACACGAATCATAGTCCCTTTCTCATGTCCTGCTGACACCTAGGATCATCCTGCTTATTGATGGTCTTATGGTGATGAATTGAAATGGTGATTCCTTGTTATTTCAGTTTTTATGCCTCTACTTACTGATGAAGAAAGTTTTTTTAAAATATGTTTAATGCCTGGGGATGGTTCAGCAGTCAAAGCATCACACAAG
>NW_008347608.1:0-219 GCF_000622305.1 Nannospalax galili | reverse complement strand
GGTTTACAAATTTAGTAGCATATAGGTTTTTAAAGTATTTCCTTATAATGTCCTGTATCTTTCTGGTGTCTGTTGTGAGGTTTCCCCTTTCGTCTCTGATTTTGTTGATTTGGAGGTGCTCTTTCCTTCTTTTGGTTAACTGGGCTAGCGCTCTGTTAATCTTGTTTGTCTTTTCAAAGAACCAGCTCTTGGATTCATTAATTCTTTGTATTGTTTTCT
>NW_008347607.1:2676-9466 GCF_000622305.1 Nannospalax galili | reverse complement strand
TCAGCAAGAATTCACTTCACTTCTTAGTCTGCAAATAGCCTGCCAAAAGGAGCCCATACCTCCATGCTCTGCTTGTGAGCCCAGTGACTGCTGACAGACTGTATGGCTTGGGCCAATCAGAAAATGATACACTGACTAAAGGGACTTGCAGGTGGAGAAAAGGGAAATATAAGGCATGCCCCTTCCTGCATTAAACGAGCGTGCAGCACTTCGCTAGTGCTTGCTTCTACCCGACTCCTGGGGTCTGTGTGTTGTGACTCTGCAATTCTTGCCCCCCGTAATCGGCAGGGGTCCTAATCCAGCATAGGGTTTTTGCAGCTGGCCTGTGGAGAACCCATAACACCTGGCGCCTGAACAGGGACTCCTGCCCACAGTGTTGGCGACACCCAGAACTTTGGTCCTTTCAGTAAGTAGCCCCCTGGCTTTGTCTGTTTCTTCAGCTGCTCTAGGGTAAGCGAGTAGCCCCCTCCTCTGTCCCCTCCATCCTGTCTGTCATCTTTATTGTTGGACTAGTTTGTTGGATCAGGGAGTCACACTCTGCCACGTGGTCCTAAAGCCCACGTCAGCACCTCCCCCCTCTCGGCTCATCCCAGTGAGTTCACAAAAGGGCTGATCCACCCTGAACTCAGAGCCCCGGCTTTGGGTCACCCTTGTGCATGTCCCAGAGATACCGTGTGAGCTTACGGCTTGAGGTGTCATGGACTCCAGAAGTCCCTCAGTGAGCACAAGACATTTGGATCCGATACACCTATACATGTCAGGGCGATTTATATACGAGTGGCTCACAGTGCTCCATTGCTTCCTTTGTGCACTCTAGGTAGTCACCTTACCTTCTAATTTTGAGGTGAATTCCCCTTCCAGAGACCCTCCCACAATGGGAAATTTACTACCACAATTCAGGGAACAACAAACAGCAGAACTCAAGGTGCTCCTTAAAACCAGAGGGTTAAAAGTGAAACCAAAAGATACTGAATATTTTGGGATGAAGCCCCTAATTTGGCTCCAAGGGTCTCCCCTGAAAAGATGTGGGACGCTGACACATGGATACAGGTCCTCTTCCTGGCCCAAAAAAGGGAGGTCAGGTAAAGGATCACTCCCCCCGCATCGTTCGTACCAATCCTCCTAGCCATCATTGCTAGCCTTAAATCCTCCTTTCCTGAGGAAGGCATCTCGGCCCACAACAAATACTGCCAGGAGCAATCTAGTGTAGATCTGGCTATTACCTCGACCTCGGACCTTCTGGACCCCCTGGACCCGGAGGTGGATGCCGCCTCTGCGCCCACTTCCAATAAGGAAGATGATCCTTTGCCTATATCTCAGGATACTCTCCTAGAGCTACCATGCTCAGAAATTACCCTACCCCAATACCCGTGGAAGGAGTTACTCTCTCCCCCCCCATAATCATCCCACCTCTTACCCTGCTAACGTGCTCCTCCCTTCTATGCCACCCTCCTTAAAGCCTCACCAACCTTTGTCTGCATTTCCAGTTAATGTTGACCCGATGTGGCACAACATCCATGGCTGTCCACCCCACTTGCTGAACTCTTTCTAATGCAGAAGGCAGCTGAGCAATCAGGCCCTGATGCCACATACTTCGAACAGATTCTTCACCAGTGGTCCTTAGAGTTACAAACGCACTATAACTGGTATAGCTTACTAAAGGCTGTCTTAGAACCCTCAGTCTTTCTAAACTGGCATGCAGCCTATGACGATCAGGCTGAAAAACAGGAAAGCCTAAATCTCCAATATGGCCTCAACATCACATTGGACATGCTCATGGGACATGGACAACATACTGACCCCATCTCCCAGTCTACTACTGGCCTCACTGCCTTTGACCCATCTCTCAATGCAAACATCTGAGCAGATCTTGCGTTACATGTGCACCCCTTGCTCCCTTAGGCCCCCTCAATTGATGTGGAGTTATCACACGTGGTCTCCTACCCAAAGCCCTCTGGCAAATAGTGGACATGCTCATGGGACATGGACAACATACTGACCCCATCTCCCAGTCTACTACTGGCCTCACTGCCTTTGACCCATCTCTCAATGCAAACATCTGAGCAGATCTTGCGTTACATGTGCACCCCTTGCTCCCTTAGGCCCCCTCAATTGATGTGGAGTTATCACACGTGGTCTCCTACCCAAAGCCCTCTGGCAAATAGATGTCACCCATTATAACTCCTTTGGTAATCTTAAATATGTCCATGTCATTGTTGACACGTACTCCTCCTTTCTTTTCGCCATTGCTCAAACCAGTGAAAAGGCCTCACACACCATTAAGGCGGTCAAATCAGCAATGCTGGCAATGGGAGTGCCATGGACCCTAAACACTGATAATGGGCCAGCTTACACCTCTCTCTAATTCCAATCATTCCTGGCAACATGGAAAATTAGCCCCTCCCTTGGCATCCCTTATAATCCACAGGGACAAGCCATTGTGGAGCGGACAAATAGGACCCTGAAATAAACATTACAAAAATTTGCTACCCCTGAGTCTAAAAGGGACCCACACCTGGCTCTAATTGAAGCTCTATTCAGCATTAATTTCCTGTCCTTCAATGAAAATGGGTTGAGCCCAGCTTACCAACACTGGACTACCGTACCTAAACCTACACCTCTGCCACCTTAACCTGTCAATACCAACTGCAACTGCCCCCCCTTGTTAACAAAGAGCATGAGGCTATGCTTGTGTGTTTCCTCAGACAGAAACAAATCCAGTATGGGTTCCAGCAAGAGATGTGAGACCAACAACCATCCAACAGGACCCCCAGGACCCAGAGACCTCACCGCTATCCGGATAATTGGTTTGCTCTTCCTTGCCCCTGCCACGGCCATGAACTCTGGGCCTTGGTCCCCTTCCCGCCAATACTCTTGCCATTATCACTTCATTCCCCAGCCTCTCCACCATAGACCCAGTTACTTCCTGGGAATCACTCAATTGTTCCTCACCCCTAAATACTTCTCTATGCTTCACTACCAACAATGCATCCTCATGCATTGGGCTGTTCAACCTGGCTGTCCAAGATTATGCCAGCAGTTCCTCTAACCTAAAACCACTGTTTGACCCATCTTGGATCATCACTTACCTACTCCTGACAGGCATAATTATTCTCCTCTTTCTACTTTTTAAATGCCTTGTCCTTCATTCCTGCAGTCAGAAAAAAATCAGTCACTCAGTGTATCAGGCCCTCAGAACAATACGCGAAGATGATTTCAATGCTCCCTTTGGAGCCTGACAGACTTGGTTTTCACTAATGAAGGAGGCCTCCTACAGATAATTCCCCACCTCGACTGATCCCCCAGGATCATACCACTTGGAGGGCTGGTAGCCAATGATCCTGTTGGGCTGAAACAACCTAAGCCAGGACATCGATGTGTATGCCCATGTTCAAATGACGGGTAAGGTTCAGGCCCGAATAGGACAACCTAAGAAAGGCACACTCCATGATCCTGGGGTCATCCTGAGGTGGAGCTCCCTACAGGCTCTCACTTTACAGTCATTTTTAGAGAAAAATTGTGGAAATGTAGCAGGAGGCCTCCAAAGATGGTGAGGACCCAGAGCCCTGGGATTCAGTGAGAATTCATTTCACTTGATCCACAAATAGCCCTCCAAAAGGAGTCCACGCCTCCATGCCCTGCTCGTGAGCCCAGTGACTGCTGACAGACTGCGATACACTAACTAAAGGGACTTGTGGGTGGAGAAAAGGGAAATATAAGGCCTGACCCCTCCTTCATTAAACAAGCCTGCAGCACCTCACCTAGTTCTTGCTTCTACCCAACTCCCGGGGTCTGTGTGTTGTGACTCCATGCCTTTTGCCCCCGTAATAAGCAGGGGACGTGATCCAGCTTAGGGTCTTTGTAGCTGGCCTGAGGAGAACCCGTAACACCTGGTGCCTGAACAGGGACTCCTGCCCGCAGTGTTGGCGACACCCAGAACTTCGGTTCATTCAGTAAGTAGGCCCCTGGTTTTGTCTATTTCTTCAGCTGCTTGAGGGTAAGTGAATAGCCCCCTCCTCTGTCTCCTCCACTCTGTCTGTCATCTTTATTGTTGGACTACTTTGTTAGATCAGGGAGGTACACTTTGCCACATGGTCCCGAAGCCCACATCAGCACCTCCGACCTCTCGGCTCATCCCAGTGACTTCACATAAGGGTGATTGACCCCGAACTCAGAGCCCAAGCTTCGGGTCACCCTTGTGCATGTCCCCCAGACACCGTGTGAGCATACGGCTCGAGGTGTCATGGGCTCCAGAAGTCCCTCACTGAGCAAAAGACATTTGGATCCGATACACCTTTACATGTCTGGGCGCTTTACATCTGAGTGGCTCACAGTCCTTCTTTGCTTCCTTTGTGGCCTCTTGGTAGTCAACCTTGTCTTCTAATTTTGTGGTGAGTTCCCCTCCTCGAGACCCTCCCACAATGGGCAATTTACTAACACAATGCAGGGAACCACAAACAGCAGAACTCAAGGTGCTCCTTAAAACCAGAAGGTTGAAAGAGAAACCAAAAGATATCAAACACTTTTGGAATGAAGCCCCTAATTTTGCTCCATGGGTCTCCCCTGAAAACATGTGGGACGCTGACACATGGATACAGGTCCTCTTCCTGGCCCAAAAAAGGGAGGTCAGGTAAAAGATCACTCCCCCCGCATCGTTCATACTGAACCTCCTAGCCATCATTGCTAGCCTTAAATCCTCCTCTCCTGAAGAAGTCATCTCGGCCTACAGCAAACACTGCCGGGAGCAATCTAGCATAGATCTGGCTATTGCCTTGACCCCATACCTCCCGGACTCCCTGGACCTGGAGGTGGACACTGCCTCTGCGCCCACTTCCAATTAGAAAGGAGCCCTTTTGCCTATATCTCAGGATACTCTCCTAGAGCTACCATGCCGAGGAATTCCCCCTACCTTTAGCCACACTAGCCTTCTCGGATGCCAATAAGTCCTGTTATGGCGTTGTCATTCAGCACATGGGAAAGGATTACACCTGTTACGTACAAGCCAATCTTGGCTCTGTCCAGTTGGGGGAGCTCCTGGCCCTGTTAAAAATCTTCCAAGTCTGCCAGACTGAGCTGCTCAGTATATTCTCCGACAGCCAGTATGTGGTTTAGGCCCTCAGATGTCTTCCCTTCGCTCAAGTAAAAGGCCATAAGGATCCCACCACTAGAACATGAGAGCTCTCCAGATTATCTTAGATAACAGACAATGGCCCTGGCACATCTCCCACGTAAGATCACACACCAAGCTCCCTGGGATCTTGGCAAAGGGAAATGACAAAGTAGATAAACTTATTATGTCTGTAGAGATTCCTCTGCTAGAACAAGCCAGAGCCTTACACCAACAATTTCACCTTTCTCCCCGTAGTCTGCACCGCCTTCTACCCGACCTACCCATCTCTCAATGCAAACATCTGAGCAAGTCTTGCATTACATGTGCACCCCTTGCTCCCTTAAGCACCCTCAATAGATATGGAGTTAACCCGTGTGGTCTCCTAACCAATGCCCTCTGGCAAATGGATGTCACCCATTATAGCTCCTTTGGTAATCTTAAGTATGTCCATGTCATTGTTGACACCTACTCCTCCTTTCTTTTTGCCCTCGCTCAAACCAGTGAAAAGGCCTCACACACCATTAAGGAGGTCAAATCAGCAATGCTGGTAATGGGAGTGCCATGGACCCTAAACACTGATAATGGGCCAGCTTACACCTCTCTTCAATTCCAATCATTTCTGGCAACATGGAAAATTAGCCACTCCCTTGACATCCCTCATAATCCACAGGGACAAGCCATTGTGGAGCAGGCAAATAGGATCCTCAAATAAACATTACAAAAATTTGCTACCCCTGAGTCTAGAAGGGACCCGTACCTGGCTCTATTTGAAGATCTATTCAGCATTAATTTCCTGTCCTTCGATGAAAATAGGTTGAGACTGGCTTACAAACACTGGGCTACCATACCTTGGCTTATACCCGTGCCACTAGTGAGATGGAAGGACCCCTTAACCTGTCAATGCCAAGTGCTCGCCCCCTTGTTAACAAGAAAGTGAGGCTATGCTTGTGTGTTTATTCAGATAGAAACAAAGACAGTATGGGTTCCAGCGAGAGATGCGAGACCATCAACCATCCAACAGGATCCCCAGGACCCAGAGATCTCACCGCTATCCAGATAATTGGTTTGCTCTTCCTCGTCCCTGCTACAGCCCATGATCTCTGGGCCTTGGTCCCTCCACGCCTATGCTCTTGCCCTTATCGCTTCATTCCCCAGCCTACCCCATCATCTATTCACCTAATTCTATGCTTGGCCTCTCCACCGTAGACCCAGTTACTTCCTGGGAATCACTCAATGGCTCCTGGTCCCGAAATAACTCTCTATGCTTCACTACCAACAATGCATCTTCATGCATTGGGCTGTTCAACCTGACTGTCCACAATTATGCCAGCAGTGCCTCTAATCTAAAACCACTGTTTGACCCATCTTGGATCATCATTTACCTACTCCTGACAGGCATAATTATTCTCCTCTTTCTACTTCTTAAATGCCTTGTCCTTCGTTCCTGCAGTCAGAAAAAAATTCAGTCACTCAGTGTATCAGGCCCTCAGAGAAATACACGAAGATGATTTCAATCCACCCTTTGGAGCCCGACAGACTTGGCTTGCACTAATGTACGAGGCCTTCTACAGATAATTCCCCACCTCGACTGATCCTCCAGGATCATACCCCTTGGAGGGCTGGTAGTCAATGACGGGTAAGATCCTGTTGGGCTGAATCAACCTAAGACAGGATGTGGAC
>NW_008347607.1:0-478 GCF_000622305.1 Nannospalax galili | reverse complement strand
GCTCTATTTCCTCATATTAGTATAAGAAAAATTGAAAAGTTAAATTATATCAGTATTAAATATTCTAAAATGCATGGTCTCACTTTCGAAGCCAAAGCTCTTATGCACAAATATATTATACATTAAATATATGAATATATAAATACAGAAACACACACAAACATATATATATATCCATAACACAAAGGGGTAACAATGGCACTGTTTTGTGAGATGTATGACAAGAATGTGTGATGGTTGCAAATAGGAAAGTACGGTGATGTAAATACATAAAACATGACAGTCACAATAGTTTCTGTTGTTAGTACAAGTAATTCAACTAAAATTTCTTCATACCCTGATTTTTTATACACAGATAAAATGCAAATAAAGGCAATAATTTTCATAAATTCTCCTTATGGAAAGACCATGATTGGCAAATGATTCTAGCAAGGTCGGTGCTCCGAGGTACTCCTAGTGAATACAGCACAGAGACACA
>NW_008347606.1:0-445 GCF_000622305.1 Nannospalax galili | reverse complement strand
GTTTTTATTTGTAAAGAAATATAAATTAGAAAAGAATGTGTAATTTAGCAAAAATAAAAAAAGACAGTGTTATATATTTAATTTTCAACTCTGAAAATTTGAACCCACAAAGAGTACAAATAAGGAAATGTATTAAATTCTTACAGTGGTTTTATTAAAACACAATAATTATGAAATTTTAATTGACTAATTTTCTTATTTATGTTATTAAATTAAAATTGTTTTATAGATATCATATTTTAGCTTGACCAACAGGATATAAAATATTAAAACACTTGAGAAACTAAATTATAAGAAATTTCACATAAACCATATTTATTTGGGGGTAATAATATTTGTGATTACAATGTAAGGAGAAGGAGCATATATTACAGGCAGCTTATAGTAATAGCTATGTGGAGACTCAGGTTTGCTTTGCTTAGCGGGGGGCCTGCTGGCTTCAGGG
>NW_008347605.1:143326-218305 GCF_000622305.1 Nannospalax galili | reverse complement strand
CACAGCTGCCGGCCTTTGGAATGATCACACCAGTCTTTGCCTCATAATGCCTTCATCAGAGACCTTGACTATGAAGCCTCTTTTGGTGTGTTTTCATGTTTAACTTTCATCCAAGCCGGTCTCCCCTGGAAGGACTCCACTGCACACTGTTGCATGCCCAGCCAGACTTTAAGACTCAACTCACACTGCCTTTCCTGACAACCTTCCTTACCAGCCTTGAGTGGCTGCCTCCCTGGAATTCAGATGCTGGAAATGAAACAACCACATGGTTGTCATTATTATCTGCGTATCAGTACTTACTGACATCTGCCCTTCACATATTTGTTTTCTTGTCCTGGTTACAGAGCTTGTTCCTGAGATCGGAGATGGGGTCATACATACTTCCCTTTTATCCCCAACCTCTCAGGGCTCCCCCCAAGGCCAGCACATGGTAGAGTATTTTGACTCCTTGAGTCCTTATCTTTACCTTTTATAATCCAAAGTGCTCCCAACAGCCATTGTTAAATGGCAAATTAAAGGCAGAGCTACCATAAATTTTCTCTTTATATTAACTCTCCAACATCCACCCCCAGCACAATACAGCAAGGATTTGTTTATATTACCTTGAATTGTGGGAAGGGCTTCTATATAGGACTGGGGCCCTGTTCTTCCATCAAGATGTGAATCCACAAACTGACAATGGTCTTCACCTCTTCCCCAGCTGTCTCCAATGCTGTAGAATGTGTCTGCACAAGGCAATATTATGGGTCAGTGACTAATCAATACCAGTCACAGCTGGCTTAGAAGTTAGAACAAGCTTTAAATATGGTTTGAATTGGGCAGATTACTTAAATTGTTTATTCTATAGTTTCCATGTCAGAAAAATGTTTACAATGGCACCAATCTCATTAAGCATTGTAAGGACTCAGCCAGATTGTGTATACTAAATATTTAAGATATATTCAGAAGGAGAAACCATGAGCAATACAGGCAGTTCTGCCCTGAAAATGATGGAATGTTTTCATTCCTTAGTTTGAAAAGAAGAATGAAGAAAAATATTATAGGGAAGAGGTTATGAAGTCAGGCAGGTCTCTATAATTAGAAGAACCTGTTTCTACACAAAGCTAAAGGGAGACACCAAGTCTAAGACAGGAGACGCTGTCCACGGTGCTGAAACACAGCAGAGAAGTTTGTCAAGGCTGTGTAAACTACCTTGGGATCCTGGAGATGGCAGGGCTATCTCTCCTAGAGATTTAGAAGAAAGAGGACAAAGAGAGAGAGAGAGAGAGAAAGAGAGAGAGAGAGAAAGGAAGGAAGGAAGGAAGGAAGGAAGGAAGGAAGGAAGGAAGGAAAGAGGAAGAAAGGAAGGGAGGGAGGGAAGGAGGGAAGAAGGGAGGAGAGAAAGATAAAGAGGGAGGGAAGGAGGGATGGAGGAATGAAGGAAAGAAGGAAGGAAGAGAGAATATGAATTAGCCAGTAGTGTAGGGAAGATGCAGATATAAACAGAAATTGCCAGAGTTGGGGTGGCAGAGTTGGGGGAGGGAAGACTTGGTTTAGACATAATGGTCCTTGATATTAAGGGAAAATTATAAACTCACGAGAGATAAAATACAGGTGAGTTGAAGGCAAGTCTAAAATTTTTATAAGATATTTAAATTGTGTGAATTTCAAAAACAAAATTAAGTTGATGTAGGTAGCAGAGTCAAAGCCAGCTTGGGGAGGTGGGGGGAGAGGCGGCTCATCAGTTAACAGCACTTGTTGCTTTTACAGAGGACCTGGGTTCAGTCCCAGCACCCACATTGGAGAGCTTGCAACTGCCTTTAATTCTAGTTCCAGGGAATCCAACTTCTTCTAGCCTTCATAGACACCTGCATGAATATGGTGAACTTACACTCGGTCACACACACACATACATAAATAAGAGACCGCTGGGTAGGTATGACACTTTAAAGTGCCAGTGATTTAAGATCTTCGTGTTGTTTTATTCCCTGCTATGATAAAAACAATGTGATTTTTATTCTGACTCAGAATGAACAGTGCTACTGAGGATGTTTTGCCCTCTACATTTTCCTTTGTAAAGCTGTGGTGGTAGCAGGTGCTGGACTAGGGAACTTTCTTTCAGATCTTCCAGTGAACACTCAGCTCTTACTAGTAAATTAATATAAAAAATAGGCCTTTAAATTTCTAACAGAATTTTGGACTTCATCCCAAAAATGTAGTTCTCGTTCTCTCTCTCTCTCTCTCTATATATATATATATATGCACATATAGACATATATATATATATGGTTAAAACTAGTAACTCCAGAGTACAGTCTGAAAACCTTATTTGCATTACAGCCCTTGCAGCTCCAGTCTTCTTTATTTTATTTATTATTTTTATTTTATGTGTTTGAGTGTATTGCCTGCATGGGAGTGCACCTGTGTTGTGCAATGCCGAGGAGGTCAGAAGAGGGCATTGGATTCCCCTGGAACTGGAATTAAGAATGGTTCGTAGCCACCATGTGGGTGCTGGGAATCGAACCTGGGTTCTCTGCAAGAGCAGTCAGTGTTCTTAACTGTTGAGCCATCTCTCCAGGCCCCAGGCTTCTTATATATCTTGAAGCACCTGCTTTTCCATGTCAGTACCAGATAAAAATTAAAATTCTCCATAACCACCCATGTGAAAGACCTACCTTTCAGATTGTCACTGAGGTAGATTTTATACCTTAGTGAATTACAAAGGACAACTCCCACAAATTTCCTGTACCATGTCCGCTTCACATATTGCCGGCCATGACAGTCTGTGTAGCCAGGGTCATGCTTGAAAGCAAATGGGATCCAGATGGGTTCACCACCTCAGCAATACAAACAAACACATGGTCTAAGTTGTGGTTGTTGTGAGGGTTACTCTTCCACACGAACTATCAGAAAACTAAACTTTTTCATGGGCCTGCCCGTCTCTCAGGGCTTCTCTGAGCAAATGTCCACCTTGTTAGTGCCCGCATTCTTTTTCACTATTAAAACCCAGGTGGGGGGTATTGGACCTAAAAATGTCACCCAAAGGCTCATGGGTTCAAGAGCTGGTCATGGAGAGATGATTGTGAAGGTTCCAATTTCATCATGGGTTAACCTACAGATGGACTCATACCTGAATGGAATGTTAGGGGGTAGGGTCTGGTTGAAGGAAACAGGTAAGTGGCATATGGCTTTGAAGGACTCCCCCCGCCCCCGAGCCTGCATTTCATAAAATGAGCAGCTTTGGTCACCATGCCCTTCAGTCATACTATAATACCTCACCTCAGGTGCAGGAGTAAGGGAGCCAAGTGACCATGCTTTGAAACGTCTGAAACCATGAGCCAAAACAAACTCTTCCTCCCGTTTTCTTAGGTGTTTTGTCACAGCAACAGAAAGCTAACTAACATGCTTGAAGAGTGCGGTGCTTTTCACCCTAGAGTGCTTATGGCATTGACAGTTCAACAAAGGCCTCTCTAGGCTAGTGAAAGGCTTAAGCTCAAGGAAAACCAGTGGCGATGGCATATTTGATCCTTGGGGTGCGACATCCCACCCCCAGGTCCCTCAGCATAGATCCCTGTTTCAGACACTTTTCCTGCCTGTCTTTGACTTAAAAACAGAGCTTGCTCATTTCCTTAAAAAAAAAGGAAAAACTTCCTAGATGCATTTTGATGTTTTTTTTTTTTTAAAGCAATTTAAAATATTCACAGGAGTCATGTAAAGGAAGTGCCTCTTTTATAGGTGTTAGCTACTTCACCATGTTTTTTTTTTTTTTTTTTTTTTTTTTTAGATATCAACAGCTATGTTCCTACTGAAACATTTCCAGGATGTTGTCTTCCACAGATGAGGTTGAAGAGTAGATGGAGGATGGAGCAAAGTTATTAGAAAATCATTAAGATGTAAAATGTTCCACCATTTCTTCTTGTGAGTAACCACAGTGATCCCACATCACATATTCACCATTCCAGAACATCAAAACCTCAAGATGAGAAACTCACCTGGTGGCCTTACCACAAGCAGAGGATTGTCTGTGGATGAAAAAGAATGAATTGACTTTAGCTTAACACGCTTTGTAGCTGCACAAATATTGGAATACTTACTGCATTGAAAGCTAACCAAATTGGAATAGAGAGAAAAAAAAGGTTTGTTTATCAGAAAACAAAGTTTTTCCCTAGGTTTCATTTTCTAAGAACTTGTTTTGGAGAAGTACTATCTGGTCAACTGCCTTGTTATTGAAGCCATGAGGTTTTTTTTTTTAATAATAATGTTTTAAAACTGGGTGCTACAAAAATAATTCAATACTCTGGGCTGGTGAGATGGCTCAGTGAGTACGCAAGCCTGACAGTTGTCCTTTGACCGCCACATGCACACTGTGGCATGCATGCATACACACACCGAGAGAGAGAGAGAGAGAGAGAGAGAGAGACTCAAAATAAACAGAAAATGTAAAATAGTGACATCAGCCTTAGAAGAAAAGGCTGAATCTGCTTTGGACTTCTTCAGTTGTAACAGTAGCCTGGAAAAGTCTCAAATACTCCAATGCAGGGCAGGGAGGAACCAAAATAAAACAACATCCACAGCAAGGACAAAAATCCTTATCTCCCAGCACACCTGGCACACCCACATTTACTTCACACATTACTTTTAGATTATACTGATTGGGAAATACCACGCTTCATTTGGTAATTTTCCTATCCTAACCTAACTTTCTTCATCAGGGAAGCACAAAATAAAAAAGAGACTGAACATGACCAGAGTAGATCACTGTCATATGTCTGTGTGTGAGGGTCTCCTGGGACCACACTGAAAGTGCACTGTGTGGGTCACACCACAGACATCCTTACTCAGAGGCTAAATAGGGACTCCCCTTGTCATTGCCTACCCAGAGAGACCACAAAGACTAGGCCAGGAGCTTCATGCGGGGGAGAGGGCAGAAGACCTGGTGTTTCAGAAGCTTGTCTTTCATTCCCCCAAATTACACGCAATGAGCATCACTTTCTCCTCTCAAATTTCAGACCTGAGTTTCTTCTTTTCAGGTTTTGGTTTGTTTGTTGTGATACCAGGGGTGTCAAACCCATGACCTTCTTCAAGCTATGTCAGTGCTCTCCATGACCCCCTACATGCTAGGTCAGTGCTCTCCATGGCCTCCACATGCTAGACCAGTGCTCTCCATGGCCTCCTACATGCTAGACCAGTGCTCTCCATGGCCTCCACATGCTAGACCAGTGCTCTCCATGGTTTCCTACATGCTAGACCAGTGCTCTCCATGGCTTCCCACATGCTAGGTCAGTGCTCTCCATGGCCTCCCACATGCTAGGTCAGTGCTCTCTATGGCCTCCCACATGCTAGGTCAGTGCTCTCCATGGCCTCCCACATGCTAGGTCAGTGTTCTCCATGGCCTCCTACATACTAAGTCAGTGCTCTCCATGGCCTCCCAAATACTAAGTCAATGCTCTCCATGGTCGCCTACATGCTAAGTCAGTGCTCTCCATGGCCTCCCACATGCTAGATCGGTGCTCTCCATGGCCTCCTACATACTAAGTCAGTGCTCTCCATGGTCGCCTACATGCTAAGTCAGTGCTCTCCATGGCCTCCTACATGCTAGGCCAGTGCTCTACTGCTGAGCTACACCTGCAGCCAATCGAAGGGTTCTTGATAGATTTTGAGTTTGAGCTATTTTTTATTATTATTAATTTAAATTTTTTTCATGTATGAATGTATTGCCTGCGTGTGTGTAAGTGCACCCATGTCATGCAATGCCCACAGAGGTCAGAAAAAGGGTGCCGGATTCCCTGGAACTAGAGTAATGGATGATTGTTAGCTGCCATGTAGGTGCTGGGAATCAAACCTGGGTCCTCTACAAGAGCAGCCAGTGCTCTTAAGTGATGAGACATCTCTCTAACCCAAGCTATTTGCTTTTTAAACTCACACTGATTGTGCTGATCATGACAATTGTTAAAGGTCCAGTTTGCTTTTAGAAAAGTGCAGCCATAAACTCACACACAATCTTATTTTAGCAGATTAACTGTTGATATGTTTTTCTTCCCTCTTAATTACCAACAAGAAACATATATCTAACAAGTGGAAACACTTCTGAGGTCCTTTGCCTACATTTCTAGTAGAAAGAGAAATTCTCAAGGGATATTTTCCCACATATTTTGATTCCATAGATTTTAAATTATTAAACTTAAAACTATCCTCCAATGATAAATTTCCCAGGTTCAGACTACATATAGGAAATAATGATGCCTCCTGATGGTTAAGATCCTGTTCAGAGCTGGCTCAGCAGGAATGGCCTAGACTCTAGCTTGGGCTCCTCTCTGGAAAAGTTACTGACCTAAGAAGTATCTCAGTGGGGTCAACTCTGTGAGGACTGCCTCAGACCATGGGCTGCAGAGGCATAGTACTACAGAGTTTGAGATATTTGCCCACCAGAATCCCAAAACACAAGGGCATACATGAATAGCATATTGAATAAGACTTCTCTGCCTCCTTGTAAAGGGGAGATCTTAGATCTTGGGGGCCTGGCTACCTGGAGAATCAGCTGCCTCTCAGGCCATCTGAGGTGAATGCTTTCCAGCTTTTTGGAATAAAAACATTGTTTTTAAATTAAAAAAAAATTAAAGCCAGGAGTGGTCACTGATGCCTAGAATCCCAGTACTTGGTAGCCTGAGCCAGGAAGTACCACATGTTCAAGGCTAGTCTGGGCTAGACAGTGAATTCCAGGTCAGGCTGGACTACAGAGTGAGACTCTGTTTCAATAAAACCCAAACCAACCAACCAATCATCACCAACAAAACATAATCCAGCAACAAAGAAAGCTAAAAGTACATTTTGTACCAATACAGTCAAACTTTCCTACCTGTTTAAAAACTAGATCTTTTCCCCCCTTTCATTCGAATTGGACCTCAGTGGTCCCTTAACCCAGCAGGAAAAAAACGTTTACTTTATAGAGAGAAATGTAGTGTGAGCTCAGGCAGTAGAAAGGAAGGGATTTTCCTGCTTCAGTTTCACTCTGTTGCAGCTCTTGTCCCGGACCATTTATTTCATTTTTCAGAAAGTAAAACAAAGAAGGGGAGCCACCGCACCTGATTCTGTAACAAATGAGACGGAAGGACTGACGGGGCCATAACCATGGGGATTCTTGGCTTGAACTTTAAAGTAATATCTGAAATTAGAAGAAAACATCTTTTAAAAGAGAAATTTATCTGATTTCTGTGTAAAGAAATAGACTCTCAATTTCTTTTTAAATATTTTACTATTTTTATTTTTTGTGTGTGAGTGTATTGCCTGCATCCGTGTCACGCAATGCCCATGGAGGTCAGAAGAAGGTATCAAATCCCCTGGAGCTAGAGTTACAGATGGTTGTTAGCTGCCGACATGTGGGTGCTGGGAATTGAACCCCAGTGCTCTTAACTGCTGGGCCATCTCTCCAGCCTCAGATTGCCAATTTCTGAGTACCTTTCTGTGGCAAACTTGGAGTCCTGCTTATTTATTTTATTGATTCTATCTTTTTTTTTTTTTTTACAAATTCACACATCACTGGTCATCCTTACATTTTTTCTGAACTTTCTCATTTCTAATAACCACTTGAAATGATACAGTTAACACAGCACAGACACATGGAAAATGGGAATGGAGCATGAAGCAAATAGTTGCTTGGCGTGCTTTTCCCGGAGCATCAAGTAGTCACGGGGTGGTTCTCTCAGTCCATCCTTAAAAGACCTGCCCAAGACTCAGATCCCTGTCTGAGTTCCTAGAAGGAGAAGCTGGACCAACAAAACACACAGAGTAGAAGTCAAACATTGACCTAATCGTCATTGCTGGGGATCATGAAGAGAAGTAGAATGCGGATGGCAGCTTTGATGCAGCTTGTGACTGGCAGGAAAGGATGGACTGAGCAAGAGGCTGGTTTCTTTGGCAGAGTTAAGACAGCCATGTCTTGGGCACAAGTACTGCAGTTGTCCCTGGAGCTAGGAATGGACAGCCTTACTAGATGCTAAGTTTCTATACCTCGAGGAAAAAGAAGCAGCTCCAGGAAGAGGAAGTAGGAAAAAAACCTAGAAAGGCTTTCTGCAGGGCTCAACTTTGTCTTACAACAAAGAATGTTCTAGAAAGAAATAGGTTCGATTCAACCAGTTCATCAAGATTGAGTCTCTAAGTGTGCTGCTTCCCAAAGTGGTGGCCAAGAAGTGCTGAAGATCAGCACCATGGTGGGGCCCAGTGTTCATAAGTTTTATGACTTCCTCACCCTGGGATCCCACAGATCACACAGATCTTCAAGGATACTGTCACTTCCAGATAAATGGGAGTAAAGGCTTGGGGAATACGGCTCTCTGAACTTCAGAGTCTCCTCTGGCTTTTGACTGTGAGAATGTTGCGCTTAAGTATTCCAGAATTCTCTCTTATTAAATCAGGTACATAGATGCATGTACCAATTAAAATGCACTAAAATTTTAAAAGAGGGAATTATCTACATTCAGAGGATGAAGGGTTTTGCCTATTGGCACTGACCAGCCTGGCCAGGAGCCTTCAGAGGGTTAGTAACATCACCAAGGCAGGCTGTCCCTGGTCTCACAGCATGCAGAAGGGGTCTCCTGTGGTTTGACTAACCAGTGAAGAAAAGCCACTTGGGAAATCTGTCTTCTCAAGTCATTCACATTTCACTTAGGGCAGTTCATTTTTCATTTCAACTCTTTAAGAAACACATGCACAATCACGAGCATGTTTCCCAGTCTCAGTTCACCCAGCAGTGTGTGTTTCTTGATTATGCACACTTTCATTCAGTGGTTGTGGAGTAATTTAAGGCCAAAACCTGCAGGCATTCAAACAGTGGGTTTGGCACATACCAGTGATCCTGGTTAAATTTTGCAGATATTTTTTTTCCTTAAAGAGAGGCAATTTAAACATTAGGAATGACATTTATGCTCAGGAGCTACATGGGACATTTGTGCTAAATGCTTCCTTATGTCCCTGCCAGCACCATCCTAATACCCTGCCCCCAGCACCATGGAGGAAGCACTACTGTGCCAGTGGAGGGATGAGACTGTGCAAGGGGAGTTGTTTGTATCAATGTTATTTCACTGCTGACACCCAAGCATTTTCCAAGTCTATCGTCCCTTCCAACACTCAAGTGCCAAATCCTGAGATCTCTTTTCATCTAGTGCATCAAAGTTAATTTCAATTTGTTAAGCTGAAAACAACATGAATTTTTTTAAAAAGGTAAACTTTACATTTTTAAAAACCTTACTAAACTTTCTACTAACCTAAATATGGATTTCATCCTCTCAATAACAGTCTGTCACACCCGAGCAATAACGTCTACCCAAACCTTGCCTTCTCGCATAAATTTGACAGCCCTTTTGAAAAGCCTCAGTGGTGGCAAATCTTTTTACTGTAGAATGGATTTTAAAATACGCAAAGCCCCAAAGAGTGATTGATGGGAGTTATGTTTAGCAAATAAGGTTAATTGCACTCATTTGAGTAGAAACCAAGATCTGACCTAAATCACCAAGGCTGATGGTTAGACTCTGGCTCCTCCTTTTAGTAGAATGACTCCTTGTCTCTCCTGGGGACCCTGAGGCTGATTCTCAGAGGCTCTGAGCACAAGAATGGGCCCCCAAAGAGGCTGCCTCAGCAAGATGTTCCCCTGGGCTACCAAAGCAACTTAGGGAGCCATTCTGTGGTCAGATGGTACAGAGAAAATGAGTTTCTGCACACTGCATCCGCGGTGCTCTGGCAGTAAGATGCAGCTTCTCTTCACAGGACTTCTGAGGAAATTCGATCAGGAGAATCTTGTGTGTTGCATCCTACCTGTTTTCTCCATCCCAAGAGCCAACACCCTGTGCTTCCTGGGAGGAGGTGGAAGAGCCCTGGACGCAGGGGCTGAGAGTGGAGAAGATGGAGCCTGTAGTGTCCGGACTCCTCACATGCTCGCTCCCCTCTCTTTTGAGACTTCTCTTCGTAGAACAGTCCAAGCTTTGGGGCATCTTCTTCCTAAAGCAATTTCACCTCACCTCACCTCACCTGCCTTTCCTCCATCTTAACCACTCTTATGCTTTAGACCCAACTTTCCCAGGGAGTCTTCCCCGACTAACCCCAGGCTCCTAAGAATTCCCCCTCTTGTGCACTATCCAAGCATCACCTACGCTTCCTCCTGATGCTGACCGAGGAGACCTGTATCTGTACTGGTTTTCCTTTCTAAAATCTGTCTCCCCAACCAGGATATAAGTCCATGAGGCCAGCACTGTACACTCTATGGGAACCATAAGTATTTCGTCTGCAAGCCCCAAACCCCTGTGCCCTTCTCATGGTGCCTGGCTCAAAATCAGCCCCTGGGAAGAACAGCTTGAATAAAGCATGGATCCAGTATCTGTGGTAAGGACAGCCACCAGACAGCCATCACCTTACATTCAAAATGGCAGAAGTCCAACATGGCAGCAAAGGTTGTAGAAGGAACAATGGACTAGGGTGAGGAGGCAGGGTCAGGAGACTGGGGTTCAACTTTCACTGCAAGTAGCTATGTAGCAAAACATCTGGATGGCGTCGTCAGCTTTTTGAAATGGTGGCTGGGCTATGAAAGTAGTCGCTGCACACAATAAAAAAGGATGTTGAGCCCTTTTGGTCTAATTTTGTGGATTATGTTCCTTCTGATCACATTGTTGTTACTATCAAAGGGAATAAAGTGCTTTCTTAGTTTCCTGTTTTACTGTTTGCTTTCATTTACCAAATCCTGAAATTCATAACAGTTTACGAAAGCTTGGTTCCAGTAATGTTCCAAATGACACATTAAAATGTCAGGGAGAGAGCTCCCAGCTTCGGGGAAGTCTCCTGGTAGGCAGGCTCTGGCCGGATTCTATCCTCTCTAGCACACGTCTGTTTACTCAGTCATTTCTTCCAGCCTTCTGCGTGTTCCTCTGCTTGTGTGGGAGCCCCTTGGAGCTCTTTCCCAAGTGAGCCTGGTGGCTCTATGCAACAGTGCGGTGCTACAGCTGTCTGGACAGGACTGTGGGAGCCAGTCATAAGCTATTCAGGAGTTCTGCAGGCCCACTGATAGTGTGAAATTGGCCAGTGTGAGTACCTATACCAAAGGCATTGGAAGCAATATAAACAGGGATTTCTTTTTCCCAAACAGTTAGTTTACCAACACCCACTGCCTGGTCTGGGCCATGTTCAAAACCTCACCCATGTTCACTCAACAGGGAAGCTTTCTGATGGTTGCTACCTCCATTACCAGACAGTACAACCGAGGAATGAACACAACTGGACACTCGTCACTGACCACCATGAACTTTGACTTACAGAACGGTACTGTCAGCCAGCCACCGCTCAGCTGACTAAGACAAGACACATTTGTAACCTTTTCTAATGTATGAGTTGCATCTTTCTAGAATGGTCGGAATTGCTACATCACAGAGCTTAAATATCAGGTGATTGCTAAGCCACTAATATCAAGACTGTACTGTTTGATGTAACCACATAGGTTAAAATTGAACTGATTTCCTTTCAACACATAGACCTCTCTTTCTTTAGTGGTAGGAAATGGGGAACAGATATAAAGACAATTGTTAAGTAACAAGTATAGTACATGTAGTAATTATTCTTGAGGAAAAGACATGGTACATGGTAAGCCTTCATTAATATCCCATGAGAAATATATTGAAAATTCAAGGAAATCATAAAAAAGACCTGTTTAATCCTTTGTTTCCAACCAAATGATATCTGTAACCAAGCTCACAGGTTTCACGTTCCATTTATACACAGCTGCCACATCATACCTTGTGTTTGGCTTCAGGTTCTCAATGGGCAAATGGGTCACTGATGAAGCTTGAGTAGACCACTTATTCCTGATGAAGTCCTCGTAGGAAGCACTGTAGACCAAGTACCCTGGAAGTGGAAGAGGGAAGAACAGTGAGCACCGAGGTGCCTGTTCTAGCTTCCTCTCTGTCGCTGTGACAAACACCATGGTCAAAAGCAACTCAGGAGAGGAAAGGGTTCACTGGCTGATAGGTAACAGTCCATCATCAAGGGCAACCAAGCCAGGAACTCAAAGCAGGAACTTGAAGCAGAAGCCTTGGGGGAACGCTGCTTCCTGGCTTGCTCTCTGGTTTTTGTTCAGCTACCTTTCTTATACAGCCTACGTCCACTTGCCTAGGGATGGCACCGCCCACAGTGGGTGGGCCCCATCTCCATCAATTAGCAATCAAGAAAATGTCCCACAGACCAGTCTGACTGAGGTCATCCTCCACTTGAGCCGCCCTCAGATCACTCTGGACTGTGCCAAGTTGATTGCCGAAGTTAACTAGGAGAGGACTAAATCACACAGAGCTGTGACAAGACACCTCTGTGGGAGAGCCTCAGGGGAAGCGAGTTGCACTGTGGGACAGGATGGCGTGACTTTGGTACATCCTGGTGAATCCAGATGTGGACAGCAAACTTAAGGCACTTCCTTATGATTTGCTTTTTCCTTTCTCTCCCTTCTCTGAACCACCCTCGTTCGCTAGGCAGAACTGATCTTCCCGAACAGAGAAGAAAGAAGCAGAAAAAGAGTGGAGTCCTGCTGTCAGGACTTACTAGGGTAGACTCAGAGAGACAAATGTGTTTCCCTATCATGTGGGGAATGTATGTATCCGTCGTATGAGTGACATGAACTTAGAAGGGGAACCATTTGGGAAAAGGAAGAGGTTTAATGGGAGAGGAAATGGGAGAGGGAGTAAATACAGCCAAAGTATGACATACTTGGATTAAAATGCCACTGTGAAACTCACCACTTTGTATACTTTGTATTATGAATATATACTAATAAAAACTCAAAAGATGGATACAAAAACACCAAGCAGGTTTCCTAATAATGTGATACAGTTGTCCTTCACATGAAATGAGGAATATTGGTAGTGAATCCTGGGCATGTGAAAGTGGCCCAAAGACCTCAGGCTCACAGTGGCCCTCACTCATCTGCCTTTAATTTTCAGTTGTTGATCTGCACATGCCCTTGACACAGCTCTAAGAGCACTTGCTGCACAAGCGTGAAGACCTGAGTTCAAATCCTGTGTAAAAAGCTGAATGTGGTCCCATGTGTGCCTGTATCCTGAGTGCTGGTGTTAGGAGGATAGCTGGGGCTTGCAATCCAACAGCGTAGTTCCATGTTCAGTGAGGGAAAAAGATCCTGTCTCAAGGGAATAAGGCGGAGTGCTAGAACAAGACACCCAATATCCTCTGGCCTTTGTGCATGCATGAATGTCCACTGGCACACACCTGCATATATACCACACACACACACACACACACACACACACACACACACACACAAGATGCCGTTCATAAACCACATTCAATCAATTAACAGATTTGTGGCTGTTTCAATGATATATATCTGCCTCTATTGATTTACATGCTTTCTGTTAGGACCATGCTGTACTTCACAGAAACTGGTCTCAACATGCACCGTGGAGCAAACAGCTATTTCAGTTATGCTAAAGACTCAGACCCCTTAATCCCACACTTGCCCTGTGCCCCCTCAACACTTCAGCCACATCTGGCAGGATGTATGGTAGGGGCATGCTTCCTGTTTCCCTACAGCAGAAGTACAAGAAATGTAGGGTTACACAAAGGACACTAGTGATGGGTATGCTCAGCTCCAACCCGACACTACCCTCTCCTCTCAGAGACACAGACATAGCCCACATGTATACTCCTTCTCACACAGCTCACAGGCCCACCAGGGATGTCTCTAAAGGAAGGGTCGATTCACAGAATGCATGAATTTTTTCTGTAAACACTTATTTCAACAGACTCATCCTCAAATATATGCTTGGCAGAGTCACAGAAACTCACAAACATTTCATATGCCAAGACCCAGAGGGATGGCATAAGATCCTTAGGGATTGTTCCATTATGTCCAGTTTCTATGTAGGAACTGGGAAGCACCCAGCTGGTGTGGGACCATCCAGCAGGCATGGAAGAAAGGGAGAGACAGTCATGATTTGTTATAAGCTTCTTCACCATCCTTTGTTACAGAGCTTCATCTTAGAAATGGCTCCCTAGCTACTTTCCAGATTAAAGGTTAGCGATACAATAGTATTTTGCATATGAGGAAACTAAGACCCAGGGAGATATAGCTAGCTTAAGGTCATACAAACCATTCTGAGACTAGGATCCAAGGCTTCTGGCTTCCATCCAGTACTCTTTAATATCCCATGGGGTTCCCACTGTTGCCTGTGTCCCCTGCCACTAAAGAAAGACATCAGCGTTCTCTTCCCAAGCCACCCATTCATCTGCCCATCACAGACCAATGGCACTCTGAGCATCCACCTAAGACACACCTGTTACCACATCTCCAGGGATGGCTTTGTCCCAGTCCACAATGACAAACGAGTGGCAGCCTTCAACGGCCACCACAGTGATGTTGCGGGGAGTATGCTGAGGAGGAAGCTCACTCTTCGTCAGGTCCTTTGGAATGATTTCATCCAAGCTCTCCACTTGGAAATGATCCAAGGCATCAGTCAGAGAACAAGGGGCTGATGGATCTTTACTGAGGTATGTCACATAAGGGGCTGGAAAAAAACAGAGATGCCCAACTGAGCTTTTCTGGAAGCAGAATCATAGCATGTGCTCTGTGGAATCAGACCCACAATTTAGCTTCTCCCTGCTGAAGACTGCAGTGCCATCTGATGCCAACTCAAGTGCACACCCCTGGGGCTGGGGAGATGGTTGGGTGCATAAAACATGCTGCACAAGCTAAGGACTGATTTTCGAACCCCAGCACCCACTTAAAAGCTGGGCAGGTGTGGCGGCTACCCCTAATCCCCAATACTCAGGAGGCTGAGACAGGGCATCCCCTAGGGCAAGCTGTCTAGCTAAAAATAAACTAGCCAGCATTAGTGAGCTCTGGTTTGGTGACAGATGCTGCCTCAGTAGACAAAGTGGAGAGTGACTGAGAAAGACACCCAGTGCCCATCTCTGGCCTCCACACATGTGTCCACATACATGCAAACACACAGGGGCCAAACCCCCCAAACAAAAACCCCACACTCCTGCCGTTTCTTAATGGATATGTGTGTTAGTAATGTACAGTGTGATGGCTGCAAAAGATATTTTCTCAGCGATATTAATGACTGTGTCCTCAAAGTGATTTAGAAAAAGCCCCAGACTGCAATCCACTGTGACATAGGCCTTCAGCACTCTGCTATTCCTGCGTCCCCACATTTGGAAAAGTATGAGTCAGTTAACTAGATGCTGTCATTACAACTCATTCCCTCAACTATCTTGGAACTGGAAAAACTGTCCACTGGTCATGATGAAAACCTCAAGAGTTAGCCCTAGGTGCCTTTCCCTACAGCTTCATCAACCCTATAACCCTCTTGGAAATTGGTCCATGAAGCAGGACCCAAACAGCCCTCTGCAACATTACTGCTTAGCTGCACACTTATGGCATGTCGAAGCCCTTTCCACACACACAATTTCCATGGCTATGAGGGCCTGGAAGTGGTGCAGGTAGTGGACTGGCACCCTATTACAGCTGAGCCTCGGACATGAGAACACACTCACAGGTGAGGCCGAACAGCAGACTCTCTGCCTCCATCCCACAGCTCTTTTGATTTCATCCATCCTATAAGAAGCTAGGGACACCAAGGAATTGAGGTTGGGACTTTATCCGTGAAAGGCCCTCAAGTGCTCACAGCTGAAATGGCTTGGACTTACAAAGGGTCCATTGCATCTTGCGCTAAGTTCTCCCTCTAAGCGGCTGTTAGGGCTGAATGCGATTTTGAGCTCCCTCTACTTTCTAATAGCTTAGCAAGAAGCTGAATCTTTTGGCCTTGTCCATGGATCTCATTGGAAAGTTTTGGAGAACGGGCTATTGTGCTCCACAGACATGAGAAAATACCTTCAGCAGTGCTCTGTGGAAGGGCTAATAACAGCATGGAATGCCCTTCTCTGCTGTGGAACTGCAGGGAGGAAAATGAGCGAGTGTGGTGGATTTGGCCAGGCTGCCACAGGCCCCGGCAAGCACTGGCATTGGCCCCAGGAATGCTGCCCCAGACCAACAGGCTTGCTCTTCAAGCTCATGTGGTGAAATGCTTATTTACTACATCTTGGCTGGCAAACCATGGTCTCTGCTCATGGCAGGACATGTGTTTTGGAAATGGAAAAGTGTGATGTTAATTTAAGCTGTTGTTTGTCTCCACTTAGTGATGTTTTAATTCAACTGTCTCATTAATGAAGTTCATTAAGGGCATGGGAAAGACGATTTGGGAAGAGAATGAACACAGTTTGGCTATGTAGAATTTCCTATTGAAATGGTTTTCATTGTTGAGAAAGAAGAGGGAGACATGAATCCCTATCCCAATCCTTTGAGGCTGGTAAAACTGTAGATAATAACTGAAGAAAACAGCTTTGGGTCTGTGATATTATTCTGGTTAGTGTTGGCATTCACAAAGCTGTACTTTTTAGAATGCAGCAAACCACATGCCTACAGAGAGGCCTAGTGATAAAACTTGTCTTCAGATAACTGGCTACAGGGCTAGGGAGATGATTCAGTGGGTAAGAGAGTGTACAATCACAAGTACCCAAGTTCAAATCCCCAGCACCCATGTAAAAAGCTGGTCATGGTTATATGTGCCTGTAACTCCACGGGGTGAGGGGTGGAGACAGACAGATCCTGAGGTCTCACTGACCAGCCAGCCTATATGAAATGGTAGGGTTCTGGTTCAGTGAGATATGCTGTCTCAAGGGAATAAAATGAGGTGTGACAAAGAAAGACACCAGATGTCATCTTCTGGCCTCTGGATGCAAATACATGGGTAACCCCCTTCCACATACTACAACACACACATACACACACACACACACACACACACACACACACACACCAGCTTGGCTACAATAAAATACAATGCACATCCCACAGTCCAGGTGCCTTTTAAGTGTCTCTTGGTCTATGCAGGCAGACCTGCTGGCATCCTCTGTTGGACACTAACTGTTCTGCCTCATTTTCCCCTTGCATGACTTTTGCAAATTAATGTGCATCTAAATAAAATAGACCCACTAAATTAGTCCAAATGGAAATTTCATCCTGGGAAAACTTTTTCTCAAAAGGCACTGCCTTAGCCACGCCAAGAGATTAGTTACACTCATCTTCAAAAGGCAAAATTTAAAAACCCACATTTCTCTGATTAAGGAAGTTCTATTTACCAACAAATCGCTTCTTTCCAGCCAGATCAAATTCTTCCTCAGGGAAGGAGCTGACCGTGCCTTCCTCTGGGATGACCTTCTGCATGGCAGCAGTGGTCGAGGGCATGGTGGTGGCCGGTGGTCTTGTGGTCTCAAATTCATAATCTGAAAGGATACAAAATCTTTCTACTTAGATGCTACCAGAAAAGAAGCACCGCTTGCAATCTAAAGAATCTTAAGATACAACTATGGACACACACACACACACACACACACACACACACACACACACACATACACAGGAACCACCGCTATAAGCAACTGCAGGTAAGAAAAGAAAAAAGAAGCACGTGCTCATAAATAGGAGGTCTTAGGGCCTTGACAGATGGCTCTGCAGTTAAAAGCACCAGCTGCTCTTGCAGAGGACTCAGGTTCTGTACCCAGCACCCATGTGGCAGTTAACAACTATCTATAACTCCAGTTCCGGAGGATCTGATACCCTCTTCAGGCCTCCTCTGGCCTCTGAGGGCACTGCAAGCACATGGTGCACGTACATACATGCAGGCAAAATACCCATCTACAAAAATAAAAACAAATAAAATATACTGAAAAAAGGACGTTTTAGGAAAAGACATAGGAAGGCCCTTAGATCGTGCTCATGCTAATGGCCCAAGGCCATTCTTTTTTCCTGTAAGAGCCATGAAAGCTCACATGAGATTGGACAGGTGGCTCAGTAGTTAAGAGCACTTATTGTTCTTACAGAGGACCTGTGTTCGGTTCCCAGAACCCGTATCAGGTGGCTCACAACCACCTGTAATTCTAGCTCCAGGGGATCCAATGCCCTCTGTCCTCCACAGACACCTGCATACACATGGTGCACATAAACTCATGAAGGCACACATATACACATAATAAATAAGTGAATGAACCTTTTTTAAAAAACACATCACAAAATAAACTTAAATTTTTAAAAATCTAGATATAGACTTTTTCTGGGAGGAGGGTAGAATTGATGCTCTAAACAGAACTAATCTTTTTAACATTTAAAAAAGAAAATAATACCATACCCTTTTCAAATATTCAAAGATGCTAAGAAAGGAACTGAATGTTTTCCAAGGTGCTAAGAAGTCTTCTTGGCTCCCTAGCATTTGCTGCTTTTCTTTAAAGTCAGTTCTGATTTAGAAACTGTAATGGATTAAGCCACTGCATTAAACTTGACTGTGAATAAACAAAGCCTCAAAGGCAACATGAGTCACCGGACTGTGATTCCAGACCCCTGAAGCTACGGCTATTAGCACATGAGGAAGGCATCCTGAGACCGTCCTGAGCTCAGTCAGGCACCAAAGGCCGGCCGCCAGGTGGGGACAAGCTCCCCAGTGAACTCAACTGCAGAGGTAACTTGCAGAGGACACAGTGCAATCCCAGGGTCCTAGAAGCACTGACAACAGCTACTATTTATTGAGAGACTGTTGTCGCGTGGTCAGGGGTGTTTTGGATTCCTGAACTTACTGTGCTTGAAAAGATTCTCTGATAAGAAATCAGCACAGGCAGCATCACCCTTGTTGTTTAATTAGGGAAGGAAAGAGTGAGAAAGAGCAGCGTCCAGCTAGGAGGCTCCACACTGATTTAAACCAAGTGGCTTTGCAGATAGAGACGCTGGAGTCAGGGCACCAGGACAGCGACAGCCCCAGCGTAGTTTCAGCAGCAAAGGGGATTGAGAGGGACTTGTTTGGAAGATGCGTCCGCACATCAAACCTGCTGTTTTTCTTTAGCTCAAACATGTAATTGGGAGTGGCTTGGAAGAGGGGTTAGTTACAACCACTGTCTTAGCTAGCCCAAAGGAAAGTGCAATTAAGAGCATCTACTGAAGCCAGAGTGTGGTGGTATACACCTTTAATCCCAGCAGGGAGACAGAGGCAGGTGGATCTCTGTGAGATTAAGGCCAGCCTGGTCTACATGGGAAGTTCCAGGCCAGCTGGGGCTACAGGGAGACCCAGTCTCAAAAAGGACCAGAAAAAAAAAATCATCTGCTTATAATTAAAATAAGCTCTTGAGATCAAAACCCAAAGTGTGTGTTTTGGATCAGTTCCATACCGTCATCATATACAACATAGTCCTCTTCCGTGGGTACCGCTGTGCCAGTCTCCAAACCTGAGAAGTCATCTAGGGAGGAAGAGGGGAGACAGGTCATCACATGCCCACGGTTCCTCCCAGGGCTGCCTCCGTATCCGGTCCCTGAGAATAGCAATTTATTCACTCCAAGCAGCTTCCAGAAACAAGCTGCCAACACTATTGTCTCCTCAGTTTCCAAGAAGGAAGATAGATCATCAGAACCCCAAACGGAAGGCAGGTTTTCTCTTCTCTGAGATGAGAGAAAAACAGTCCAAATTCCCTTTGTTCAGGAGCAAACACCTAGCTCTGACTTCCCAGAATTCTCTGCCACTCTCCCAGCTACCTCCACCCTCCCATGGGCTTTGTTTTAGACTTGGAGGGAAAGTTTCCGATGCTAAGTCTCAAGCATCAGAAAGCAGCCAGCAGGGTGAGGCACTGGATAGTGACAAACTCCCTTCCCCCTGGACTCACGTCATCAGTCTTTATTCCCCACCCACCTCAATCTTGGCTGTTAGAATGTTTCAGTAATGGCCTGTCACAAGAGAGACTTATTGATCACCTAACATTCTTTAACTGACCACTCACTGGTCTCCCCTTAGCAATGGCCAACTGTAAACCAAAAGAGGCAGCTTTTTAACCTCCTTCCTGATCTTCCCTTTCTTCTCTATAACCACCTCAGACTACAAGTGGACAGTGGGCTCTGATTCTTGCAGAGACACCCCTCTGCAGGTTTTCTCCTTGAACAAAGGCCTGCATCGTCTTAAGTCACTTGATGCCTTGTCTGTCTCCTTTTCACTGACTTTTCACACTGTCTTTAGGCTCCTAGTCTCTGACTCGGGAAATAAACTGTTAATCTCTCTTTAAGACGTTACTAATCACTAGATCTCTTAAGATTAGAGAATAATCATTTCAATGTGATTTATAGAATTGTAGATGGGTTTTTAATGTCTGCCATCAATCATAGCTGAGGTCCAGGAAGATGAATAAATTATGGAAAAATAATAATTGGCATTTTTGCATTATCTGGCTAGTTCAAGCAGAAGCCTTCTTAGGAGACATGCAAGGATAATATTTCCCTACTTGGGGGCAAAGAGCATGGTCTCCATGGTGGGGACAATCTTGACATCAAAGCTTTTCTAAAAACCTCAGAGGAACTCCTTCCCTCTTTTTGACCTGAAGCCCACAGCTATAACACAGAATTCTAAGCACAAAGCCCCCTTGAAAAGGGCTCAGGGGACGACAGGAGGAAGGAGCTGTGAGTTATTTGATGCCTTCTGCACATGGGCACTTTCCTGCATACACTATTTGACTTAATCCTCACAAAATACCCTGGGGATTATGGGGTTTATCACACCTATGTCTGGGGCTGGGACATTGAGGCTCTGAGAAGATTTATAACAAGCCTGTCATCACATAGCTGGTGAACGACATAACGTGAACTTCAAGCCCTTTGACTCCAAGGACTATATACTTTGTACTTCATAAAACTGATTCGACTTTTTAGATGTTGAACACACCAGTCCAATTCTTTTTTAAACCTTAAGATGCTGTTTGACTCAACATTCCACAGTGAGATTAAGGGAAAACAATGTGGACAGTATATAAACTCCCTTCTCCAAAGACTCATGTGCATCCATTTCGGCATTTTTAAAAATTGTTAGGAAGTCATTGCTCTAATTTACCCAGAAATAGTCCCATATAACAATGCTACTGGCTTCTTTGGTGCTTTTAGTCAGATTAACATGGCGAGTTGCCCTTCTGAAGATCACAGCACAAAGCCCCCTTCAGTTGCCCAAGACAGGCTCCAGAGCCTGCTCCACCTGTGAAGTGACCGCCTGTTCTGATGGTGACTGTTAATGAGAGACATGTTCCAGATTATCTGCTTTTCAGGTGCAGCATGGTCATTTTGTGAAAAAATGCCATCATGGCTTTTCCAAAGGCCAGGCCAACGTCAATATATCTGCAACCAACACAAGTTACTTCCAGTAACGTTTCCTTTGTGGATGGTAATTCCTTGAGCTGTTGAAACAGTCAGAGACGCAGTAGATCACAGATGCGTGTACCTGCAAATGTAGATCACGTCTCCAGATGAGTGACGAACAGGGCCTCTGGCATAAATGAACATCCCACTGAGTGACAATACATTTTTCAATCAAATAAATTCAGCCATTTTTTTTCTAAATTACCACCATCTTGTCTCCAAGAAAACAATTTCCAGATGTAATGCAGTATGTTCACACTTTTAAAGGACAGCTGACCACCTCACTTTGCCCCTCCAGAATGCCATTCTAGACTGGAACTATGTAAAACTGGATATTCTATAAGCAGTCCGGCATCCATGGAAGAAGTTTGAACTTCATATGAAAGTAGCTTCCAATCTTCAGCATGGGAATGCAGCGTGGGTTTCTTAGTGCTTCATCCACGGCCATGAAAAAAGTGGATGCAAAATGTCACCCAGGAATTAGGACCACAGCTCCAGGGATATTAAAAAGTATTTTTCCAAAGTTCATTCTCAGTAGAAGTTTAGAGGAAGCAAACGACAGCCACGAGTATGGTTCCACATGGTAAGGTGGGTCCAGCTGAAGGAATTTCCAGTTATTCTCTTTGAATTTTCTGTCAGGAGTGTGAGCAGTGGGAGGGTAGAACCATTTTCCATAATGACAGATGTTTCTCAGCAACATGTAATGAGGTCACATCATAAATTGCTGAATGTTCAGCTGGATCAGAGCATTTCCAAATCTATGCAACTTCATCCAATCTGCTGTAGAGAGGCCCTGAAATACAAAGATCCCTGGCTTACACCTCCCAGTTAGAAAACGGAGAAGGCCTGTTTCTTAAGATGTTTAGACCATAACATGGTACCATGAGGCATTAGAGATGTGACGGGAACCTGTCATCAGTCACAGATGGTCATTACATGGTGGAGAAGTCATATTGAACTACAGAAAAAACTAACAGAGCTGGAGAGATGGCTCAATGGTTAAGAACACTGGTTGTTCTTGCAGAAGACATAGGTTCGAATCCCAGCACCCACATGGCAGCTAACAACTGTCCATAATTCCAGTTACAGGGGATCTGACCGCCTCTTCTGAGCATTGCACGATACGGGTGCAATGCCTCCACGGGCATTGCACAATACAGGTGCACTTACCTACATGCAGACAATACACACATACACATAAAATAAAAATAATAAAAATTTTTTTTTAATTAAAAAAAAGACAAAATTAACAAAACAACACACTGTGCTTATGTGGGCATATACAGATGTACGGTCCCAGCAATGCACGTGTGTGTGTGTGTGTGTGTGTGTGTGTGTGTGAAGATGAGTTAATACGTGGTACATGGGAAACACGCCATGTAATATGCATCTCTGGCTACATAGTACAGCATCCATAACAAACAAAGAAGTATTTATAAATAGCACACATGAGTGAAATGACTGAACAGCCCAAGGTTATTTCTAAAGCACTGCTTGAAAGCAGTATTCAAAGGTAAGGAGACATGCATTAACCAAGGGAGCCAAGACTTGGAGATTTGAAAAGATGCTTTTAAAACTGGAGAGCTAGAACAAAATGCTAGCTTTCTGTCACCCAACAGTCGTCAGTTGCCAATAGTTCCTCAGCTAAGGTTGGGGCTTCCTGCCCGTTTTCCCAGTTCTATGCTCGGTTTTTGACTAGGACTCTGCAGATGAAATGGAATGTCCAGTGACCAGCTGAGGAAGGGTGACGGGAGGATTTGGAAGAGCCTCTCACTGACATTCATGACTGACCACCAGTGCAGGCTCCAAGTCACAACCACTACAGCAATAAACACTTAGGTTCCTAGCCAGGGTGTTGCTTGGCTAGTCTTAGATGCAGATAGATTCCCAGCATCTGTGAACGCAGGCTATGGATTGAACTCTAACACCGCAAAGGAGATTATGTGAGGAAAGCACGAAGCAAAAGGCAGAGCTAGGGGTGTCGATGGGACTCAGGTGTTTCTGTGGGTTCTGTAGGGGACAGGGACAAGTCTTCCTCCTCTGATGCTAGAGGCTGGACTGGGAGCATTTCTGTTCCAAGGGCCATTACAGCATTCTGTGCTGCAGAACACCCTTCTATGTACTGAGGCCAATACAAGGTGCTGAGCCAACAAACAGCAAGTATATTTTCTAATCAAGGACAGGCTTTTTTTAGAGCAATATGATTACTACTTTCAAATCTCAAGCCCTCTTTGGAACCAAATTCCCACACAAGAGGCAACTGTTGTGTCTGGCCCATGGTCCTATTTGATGACGGCATGTTGAACAAGAAAAAAGTGAAGAGGAAGCCAGTGGAGCCTGCTATAAGAAACCCAGTAAAAGGGACTGGAGAGATGGCTCAGTGGTTAAGAACACTGGCCATTCTTTTAGAAGACCCAGGTTCAAATCCCAGCACCCACATGACAGCTAACAACTGTCTGTAACTCCAATTCCAGGGGATCCAACAGCCTCTTCTGTCTTCTGCAGGCATTATACAACATGGATGCATTTACATACATGGGGCAATACACACATACACATAACATTTTAAAAAAAGAAACCCAGTAAGGAATAAGTATATGAGTACTGGGCCAGAAGGGCCAGCTTTAGAGAGGGAGAGAAAAAGCAGCTCCAAGACATGGGATGGAGAGAGGAACGACAGAGGAATTCTAACAAGAGGGAGGAGAGCTCTGAGCGGTGATGGCGTGTCTGCGGCCTTCATGGTGTGGTGGTGTCACAAAGGTATTCTCATCCCTAACTCCTTGGGCTGTGTAGATTAAACATGCACAGCTCTTTTTATGTCACTTACACCTCAGCAAAGTGGTTTAAAAATAAAATAAATATGAATAGAATAAATTCAAAGAGGAAAACATGTAGTACAGTTTGTTAGAAGTAAAAAAGAAGATAGGTTAAAGCTGTAATGAAATGCTCCTTCTAATCGTGTGGTTATTACATTTTTAAATTTTTTTAAAAATCAGAGAAAAAGAAGATAGATCACACTGAAGAATTTTAAAAATAACTCATAGCCCATTACAATATTAGTAAGATCTGCTGTTGTTGCTGAATTTAAATTTTTCACAACATTTTGTGTTTATTTGTACTCGATTTTGAAATGCTGCCCAGATGTACATTGGTCTTTGGGTTGGACTAAGGAGTTCAAAGAGTGTATGTAAATAAAATAAAATAAAATGAACACAAATGCATCATGATTGGCAAAGAAAATAATTGACACAAATGGTAGGAAAATCTATTGGCTTTTATGCCAAGTTTAAGTCCAGAACATAAAAATCAAATGAAAACAATTGGTTAGAAGTCCTTTAAAAGCAGACAAAAGAAAATACAAAACAGCAGTGATTAAAATAAAATCCTAAGCAATTGTCCTTCTGTTTATAACCAATTATAAGCAATTATGCTTCCATTGTTTCTACTTTTAAATTTTATTTATTTTATTTGTATGAGTGTTTTGCCTGCGTGTAAGTGCACCTGTGCATGCAATGCCTGTGGAGGCCAGAAGAGGGTGCTAGACCCCTTGGAACCAGAGTTATGGATGGTTGTTAGCTACTATGTGGGTGCTAGGAACCAAACCTGGGCCCTCTATAAGAAGAGTGCTCTTAACTGCTGAGCCATCTCTCCAGGCCCCCATTTCCATGTTTAAAACAGACATATTGATATATGCTGAAGGAAGAAGTAACTTTAATACTACAAACTCAACGGTAAATTTATAGGCCAACAAGATGGCTCACCAGGCAAAACTCTTGCCACCAAGTCTGAAAACCTGAGTTCCATTTCCAGAACCCACATGGTAAGAACCAACTCCCGAAAAATGTCCTCTGACCTCCACGCATGTAGGTACACACTTGCCTACCTTCCACACAAAACAAATGAGTGGTGTTTTTTTTTTTTTTTCATAAAATCAGATTTGTACTCACTGAGTGAACAGCACATCGATCTTCTCCCCAGTGGCTTCTCTCCCTCCATACGTTTCCTTTTTCTTTGGTGTGAACTTTCAAGGCGTGTCATATTTTCCTGCTACTTTTGCAGCTTTCCAAGTAAAGAATGACTTCAGAGGGAATCCTCATTTTGAGTATAGTGCTCATGTTCCAGTGGTTCATAGACAATTTTTTCACGGCTTATCACAGACAGCATTGTTATGTAAGAATTCCAGGGCTACCAATGACTCCTAAAAGGAAGGGTCTTCCCTCTGCATTAGCCTAAAAGGCAGGCTTTACAGACGACACATGACTCATTCCAACCTAAGGGAAGGAGGTGAATTTGTCTCCTCTGTGTCTGATGTGGAGCTAGGTTGGCTTTGTCAACCAGCACAGAAACCTGAGGAGACAGGACAACGACATGCTGGTCCACCACGACTGGGCCACCGTGGCTCCCACTCTTCAGTAGGAAGACAGGCAGGGGCATCTGGAGTGCCCAAATCAAGTCTGGCCAGGCAAGAGAAGTGGTCTATTCTTACCCGACAGAAAGCCCAGGCTCCCATGAGAAGCCACTGAGCACTGGCATTCTTCGAAGGGAAGACTGATCAAGGGCAGTTCAGCTGCTCAATGTGAGGGCTGCTGGGGGAGCACAGCTTACCTGGAGTTCATGAGGAGACTGTTAAATGATCTAAATGGTCCACCCAATAATGATTCATCAGACCTGTTTAAATCACAGTCACAGAACGAACCTACCTATATAACACACACACACACACACACACACACAGACACACACACAATCTACTAATACACAGTGGAAAGCACTTCAGAAAACACTAATCCAAACCAATAATATCAAGGTTCAGGTAAATTTCTGACTTGGGTTATGACAAGGGCTGCCAGATAAAATACAGGACACCCTTATTTTAGACAAACAGCAAATAACTTGTGTGTATAGGTGTGTCTCATACCACATTTCTTACTTGCTAAATCTGACAACCCTATGACGTGTGCCAAACAAACATGCTAAGGGTCAGGACATCTCTCTCTGGCTGCCATTCTCCCTTGCACAGAACTTACCCCTCTCTGGCAGGCTCAGTAACTCTCCTCTGACTTCCAGCATACTAGGCAAGTGAATCGGTTACATTAAAACAAAGCTGGTTGGTTACCTTCCTCCGGGTAGCACTCTGGGATTCCATTTGAGCCCATTATCAGGTTCCCATCTTCATCCTGTTGTTCCAGCATCCCAGGGGGACAGGTAGGGGTAGGGGTGGTGGGTTCCGGGGTGGTGGTGGTGGTGGTGGTGGTGGTGGTCCTCCGAGTAGCTCGGACTGTAGTTGTAGGACGCCTGGTGGTGGTTGTGCGGCGGGTGGTGGTACGGCGGGTGGTAGTGGTGGGCTGTAGGGTTGTAGTGGTCAATGGGGTTGTAGTGGTTGGCGGGGTGGTAGTGGTTGGCACGGTGGTGGTCGTTGTGGTTGGTGGCATGGTTGTGGTAGGAGGATGAGTGGTTGTCCTGATGACTTCCAAGCCCACCAAGGGCTTCCCTCCAAGACTCAAGATGGGTTTATCCTGGGCACTGGCCAGGGGTTTGCCATGTCTCCCCTGCCCGAAGAGGGGGAGGCCATCAGGACTCACCACAGGGGTTCCTCCCAGATCTGAAATGAAACCAACCAAGATCGATGTGACAAGGTAAAGCAGTCTGGAAGACAGAAAACACAGGGAGAAAGTGTCTTCTCGAAGCTTGTGTATGCTTATGCTTTAATCAGTAAAATGTGAAGGAGTGGAGGAGTGATTAAATATTACTGAGGTAGTACTATTTGCTGCTGTGTAGAGACCAGTGGGCTTACTTGCTGTCCAGTGCTCTACCTCATACAATATATAAAACTCCTAAGTCAGTATGCCCCGTTATCCTGATTAAACTTGGTATCTATTAAGGGGGACAGTATTTTCTTCATTTCTACTCTGAAGACGAAAATATTAGGTTGGGCCGGGAATGGCAAACATTTTCCATAAAAGGCCAGAAAGTAAATATTTTAAGCTTTGTAGGCCAGATGGTCTGTGTTGCAACTACTCAGCTCAGTCCTTATAGGGCTAAAAACACAGTAGGAAACACATAAACAATACACAATAGATGAGCTGGACAATGCATAAATAAATGTTTCTTGTGTTCCAGTAAAGCTTTGTATATGGACACTGAAATGTTGAATTTTATATAATTTTACCACATGTCACAAAATATTCTTTTTTCTGGGAAGCTTCACTTTTAAAAGTATAGAAACTGTTCTGGGGTTAGAGGGTTTATAAAAATAGGCAGTTCAGAGATTGGCCTGCAGGCCATAGTTTTCAGATTTTTGTTCTAAACGGTCAAGTTCAAGAACAGAGTAAACATTTCTAGAGGGGTCTGAAGGAATAGCATAAGGGGAAATGCTGAGCTCTGGCTCTGTTGAGGACCTTTCCACACCATTGAAAGTCATAAGACAAATGGCAGCCCTTAAAAACGAGGGGAGCGCTATCCACAGTTAACTCAGCGCATGTGTGTCTCTTAGAAACAGTCTCACTCACCCACAATGGTGCGACCATCTCCCCCCAGTTTCACCCGAAGAGGATTTCCATGGGAATCTTGGAGGTACCTCCCTTCTGCATTCAAGACTAACCCGCGATCAAGGTCCACAACCTAAACCAGGACGACACAGATGGAAGAATGCACTGGAGGTTCAGAAATGTTCACATCTACCCAGCTACTTGTACAGTCATGCGAGGCTCCTGCGGAAGAAAGCCTGGAGAGAAGAAGGAAACCTTGTCCCTACCTGCAACATTTACAAAATGAGCTATAGTCCCATCTCATGTCACTTACTCACCCATATAATGCATAAGCTGGTTTGTTTCCCAAATATGCAAAAGATGCTCAATGTATTTTTTTTTTTACCATTTAGTACACTGTGTTTAATGTCAAAAATCTAAGAAACAACCCAAGGTTCCATTAATGAAGTTAAGTAATGGCCCATTAGCAGCTAATAAAAAAAATGGAAATTTTGTATACATTGGCCTAAATTGATCCATAGCCAGATTGATTACAGGGCTATTTTGAAAAAAAAATTTTTTTTGTATGTAAGCTTAAAATTTTAGAGACACATATTCTAGAAGAACATATACCGAGCTGTTAGTGGTGGTTACCTCTAAGAAGTGATTTGGGATTAAAAAAAAAAAAAGCTTGTATTCTTGGATTATTTTAATGATTGGATGAACATGTATTGCTAGGACTTAAAAATATAAGATGGGGGCTGGAGAGATGGCTCAGCAGTTAAGAGCACTGGCTGTTCTTATAGAGGACACAGGTTTGATTACCAGCACCCATATGGCAGCTAACAACTATCTGTAATGCCAGTTCCAGGGAAACCCAACAACCTCTTCTGACCTTAGTGAGCATTGCACAACATGACATGGGTGCACTTAAATACAGACAGGCAATACACTCATACACATAAAAATAATAGTGCCGGGTGTGGTGGCGCATGTCTTTAATCCCAGCACTCGGGAGGCAGAGGCAGGTGGATCTCTGTGAGTTTAAGGCCAGCCTGGTCTACATAGTGAGTTCCAGGACAGCTGGGGCTACAGAGAGACACTGTCTCAAAAAGACCAAAAAAAATAATAATAAATAGTAAAGTACTTATATAATGTTCCTTTTATGCTTTTATGTCAAAATTAAATTTTTATTATTGAATTTAAAATTTTTAATTTATAATATTAATGGATGCAAACTGTCCTATTCTGAAAAATTATAAAACTAGAAAAATATTATTTTTCCTATCAGGAAAGAATTCATGTTCTTCACTGATGGTCCCTCAAGTCCTGTATTGGCAACTACTCCATCACCTAGAGACTTGTCCAATACACAAATGGCCTGGTCCTGCCCGAGACCTGTGATTAACCAGACCATGGTGATCTCAAGCTGGTCTACATGATCGTGCCATGAAAGAAGTCCCGTTTTGACAGTAAGATTTGTTTATTATAAATCCTACTTTTCCAAAGTTGACTCCAGTTGCTTCCCAACCGTTCAGCTAAGATGATACAGAAGTATCAAAACCCAGCCAGAAAGTGCTTTTTCTTCCATTTGCTTTGCTTCTTTACAAACCTACATTCTGATCTTCAGGTCATCTGTGATAAAAATGTTCAGAGATACTCAATATATTTTTCTAAACATTTTCATTGTCAGTGGAACACTTGGTAATTAAACAATATTTTTTTTATCCTTTCCAAGAATATTTTCCGTTCCTAAACTGTGCTTTCTGTTCATTATCCTCAACCCACAAACATCTCCTAAACATTTATCTTAACGCCAGGCTGGACTTTGGCATATTCTTTGTTTAAATGCAAGTACTTAGGCATATTTTTAATTTCAGTCAAACAGCAATTGTTGAGTGAATCAAAAGCTGATCTGATAGAAATGATCTATTTGATTTAGAGTTTTGGTTTTACCCTTCTTTTTACACAACTAGCACAAAATACATCTAATATCTAATTACACAGAAAGCTAAAAATAAAAGTAAATGGGGTTCTCAGCTACATGAGGAATAAACTAGTCTTTGGAGAACCAAAGACTTTCTAAACACTGAAAGCAATTATATTTAAGCATCTTCAAACAAAGGTAGTTAAAACTAAAGATGAAAAAGAGAATGTTTTCTATAGTGTAGTAGTTTTGCATTTATTTAACATGAGAGAGGTCCCCAGTTTATCAAGTAGAAACATGTACCTTTTTCTCTTTCTTAAACTGCTAAATTTTGAGATAGATAGGATGGGACACACTTATAATTCCAGAACCTGGCAGACTGAGGCAGGAGGAGCTCAAGTTTGGGGCCAGCCTGGGCTCTATGGCAAGACTTTATTCAGAAGACGGAAGTGTGGAGAGGAGAAGAAGGAAAGGAGGGATGGAGGGGGGAGGGGCGGGGGGGAAAGAGGAGAGGAAGGGGGAAGGAAAAGAGGGGAGAGGAGGGGAGGCAGTGGGGGGAGAAAGGAGGGGAGGGAGGGGACAGGAGAGGACAGGAGAGACGTGCGGAGAAGAGAAGACAGGACAGAGGAGAGGAGGGAGAGGAGCTGACTGCCTGGTTTATGGCATATGGTGTCCGTGGTTTTTCTCTTCCCAACAGCGTGAGAACAACAGAAGTGTGTGGAGAAGTGTACCCTACCCACTTTGTTCCTTGAGGACCATGGATAATTCTTTGTCCACTGGGTTTTCCAATACTACCAGGAAGAATTGTCTCTTCTGCATTTGCTCTGCCATTGGATCCTACACAGTGGGGGAAATAAAAGAAAAAATAAAACCTGCTGACTTCATACCAAAATAAAGGCTCTGACACACCATTTCCAACAAACACAGAACAGAATTTAAATCAACAGCTGCTATATGTTAATTAATCTTACACTATGACATCTACATGACAGTAATGTCTACAGTCAAGTGACAGTTTTCCGACAATGGTGGGGGCCTGAGACTGTTCCTCAGAAGTACATTGCTTATGAAGTTTAAGGCCTTGCTAGTCTTAAACTAGTTTAAGGTAGTCCATTTTAGCCAATTAGAGGGATGTCAGTGGAATGATGGAGAAAATTATCCTGAAAGTATATTAAATGCTGTCCTGTCCAACAGAACAAGTCTTTCAAGCTGATTCTAGACCCAGTCCTCAGGTGCCTAGGAGTCATGCGTGCTCCCCAGCGTTCTGGACCCTGCTGTGCTGCTTGGAAAGTATTTGCTGAGGCTGAGGCAGGGGCAGGAGTGGCCCTCAGAATTGTATCTATTCTCAGGGACAGTTGGCCTGGGCTCTCGGCTGGGAGGTTCCGTGGCCCAGCCTCCCCTAGGGATGGAAGGCTGGGACTTCTTACAACAGTGCTGGTCAGACTTACTTAGTTCATTCTTTCCTTATCCAGCAAACATGTATTGAGTTCCTACAACACACAAGGCAAAATTAAGCTTTACATCTATTAATAGGGTCATGCTTTTGTACAAAATAGTCTTAATGAAAAACTCTCCTCAATATGGGACAAGGTATCATGCAAATTAACAAATCCTGCCAAGCATGATGGTGCTCCAGAAGCTGAGGCAAGAGGACTGTTTTGAGTTTGAGGCCAGCCTGAGACACATGGCTAGTTCTAGGCAAGTCTAGACTACAAAGTAAGACCCGTCCCAAATAAATACACAAATACCATGCAATACTAATACATTTGTTCAAGAATGTTCTAAGAAATCCATTATATTCAAGAAGAGTATATGGTTAAACAAAATGGAAATTTATAGTAAATACCTTAGACCTTGCCCTGGGTGTACAGATAGATCTTAGTTCACAGTTGGTCTATTTTCCAGCCTCTGTTACAGAATTTGGGACACATATTGTCCTGATGCTACTGTGTGATAACTGTCTACCATGTGTTTCCTGCAGGTTATAGACACTATCTGTTGATTGTAATGCCTGAGCACTATGAATCAAGACATTTGAGTTTGATCTGGGGTGTGTTAGGTCGAGTTTTGGCTATGGAAGATAGAGGGGCGGATAAGAACAAGATAAGCTTTCACACCTACCTAACATATCGTGTACTGCAAACGAACAACCGAAAGGGGACGGAAAGATGGCTCAGCGGTTAAGAGCACTGTTTGTTCTTGCCAGGGACCAGGGTTTGGTTTCCAGCACCCACATGGTGGCTAACAGCCATCTGTAACTCTAGTTCCAGGGGATCCAATGCCCTCTTCTGACATCCATGGGCATTGTATGACATGGGTGCACTTACATACATGCAGGCAATATAATACACTCATACACATAAAATAAAAATAATAAAATATTATTATTTAAAAATGAATAACTGTTGGAAAATGTTGGCTGTGACCCATTTACACAGATGTCAAGGGATTCAAAGAGGAAGTTTGGAGGGTGATGGGATGGTGGGCTTTGTGTTAGGGATACAACTGCAGCTCTGACATCACCTAGAAATGTGATTTAAAGTCAGCAGCTCTGATCCTTGAGTGTCAAGCTCATCTGAAAAGTGGGGTCCACATGCTGGCCCCAAGAGACTCAACAAATAGGAAAGTGATTTGCCTTGTTTGCAAATCTCTAAACACAGTGCTTGGATATGGTGGTTGCTTAGTTACAAAATAAACTTGTTGTTTGTTTGTTTTGTTTTTTTTCATTGTTAGAGGAACTGGAGAGATAGCTCACTGCTTAAGGGCACTAGCTGTTCTTGCAGAGGACCTAGGTTAGGTTCCTAGCACCCACATGGTAGCTAACAACTGTTGGTAACTCCAGTTCCAAGGGGTCCAACACTCTCTTCTGGCCTCCAAAGACTTTGCACCACATGAGTGCACTTACATACACATAAACAAAGCACTCATACACATAAAATAAAAATAAATAAGAAAATTTAATGCTCAGAAGTTGTGGTGATCACGGAGCACTGTTTAGGAAGAAAATAAAAGGTTAGGTAGCTGTTGGTGAAAACCAGTTACCTTGACTGTGCACAGGTCTCAGAGGCGGAGACTGGCGGGAGACAGGGGTCCGGAATCTGCGTTGCATCCTCTGGCGCAAGGAGAGCATGGGCGTGGTGGAGGAGAAGCTGGGAGGGGCATGGGTGGCGTGCCTTGGCCAGGAGTGTGTGCTCGGGATGGGACTGACCGTGGCCGGGTTGCGAGGCAGGTGTTCGGTAGGCAGGTGTGAGGCCCTTAGAGGGCTGCCTGGTGGTCTCTTTCCATTTTCCTGCACAGGGCTCCGCGGGGCAGCCCTATCCTGGGCAGCATATGTGCTGCCCCGAGCAGTGGAAGAAAAAGGCCGCTTTGGAACAGTGGCAGCCACAGGGTCTTCCTTGCCTTTTAAAAATTCCTCCTCCTGCTCCTCCTGCTCCTCCTCCTCCTCGGTGGAGACCAATTGCCGAGACTCAGATGACTGGGGACGCTTAGAAGGCGAGGTCTTCTTCCCTGGTGTGGTCTGGACCCCAGCCCTGCCAGGGACCTGGGCCCGGGGGTGGAGGCTGGCGGGCCGGCTGGGCCTCCCAGAGGAGCCTCCGTGCTCTGGCTGGGGTCTGCTGTGCTTGAGCAGGGACGGGGTGGCATCCTTGGCACGCGTGGAGTGCGTGGGGGCCCGGGTGTCTGGGGCCTCGCCTTTGGTGCTGTTGTCGTCATAGGTGTTCTGGGATTCCTCATCCTGGCCCTGGGGAGGTGAAGGGCGCACCCCACGGGAGCTTGCTGTGTGCCGGTCTGAGTGGGTGCTACCCTGTGACAAGGGATCGTCATGCCCTGCGTGAGCAATTGCTAGCCTGGGCTGGGAAAGTGACCGGTCCGAGTCCTTGCTTTGGGGACCAGGGACCTCGTGTTGCTTTTCTGCGGTCCGGCCAGGTGCCATCCTTCTGGGAACACTGGACCCAGGGTAGGGCTGTGGCCTCGCTGCTGGAGGCCGAGCAGGGGACCGAAGCCGACCTGTGGACACTGGGTGCGTTTGGGGTGCTTCGTCCTCGGTACTCTGTTGAACGTCCTGTGCCTTGGAGGATAGTGAGGATTTGCCCTGGGGATGCACATCTGCTCCGACAGCTTTGGGGTTCTCTGGGATGGGCTCCTTCTGGTACAAGCTGGCCCCTCGCTGGGAGCCTCTTCTTAGGGGGTCGGGGCCCCCAGAAGCTGGGTGCCTGGAGGAGGAAGGCAAGTGGCCATTGGCCACAGTGGCTGGAAGTGGTTCCTCATCCTCACCATCTCCATGGACATCTGAACCAGGTCTAGGGTAGGATGCTGGCTGTGAAGGAGCCCTGGTGAAGATTCTTGAGGCTGGTGTAGATTGAGGGGACCCAGAGGACTGCAGCCTTAGTCCCCGGCCACTGGGGAACCTGTTCGGAATCCTGCTGTGGGCGGTGAAGGGCTTATTCCGGAGCGAACTGGAGTGTCCAGAGGCAGGCCGGGCCTGCTGGGTCTGGGCAGTGACCTCAGCCTGCCTTCCGGTGTCTTCTGCGACTCTGACACTGTTGCCCCCACCATCAGAAGTGTCCTCTTCCTCCGGACCCTCTGTCCTAGAAGAGCCAGAGGATGGCGTGGCTGACCCAGACCGTGAGGGCACGTGGGAACTGGCTGCAGGGGCTTCGTGCCCACCCTTCCCGCCCCTGGAAAACGGGGATCTGGTATGTGTTTGGGCCGGCAGGAGCCGAGAGGACCCTCTATGCATTGGAGAACGCCTCAAGGGTGGGGTTGGAGCACTGGACTCTTCCACACCAGTGGCAGATTGGGGAGGCCTCAGTGCAGATGAGGCTGGGTTTGTGCCTGGGTGCACTGGGCTTCTAGAGTTGGAGTGGCGGCTGGGGGACAGGGCTGGCCACGCTGGGGTGGGGCTCTTGGGAGACAGCTGCTGGGGGGAAGCAGTCTTGGGGTGGGAGGAGCCTGTTTGCTCATCTTCGCCTCGGTTCAGAGCATCATTGTTTGTAGAGCTGGCCTGGTGGTGGGCAGAAGAGGCCTCCACTGAGGGTGTGATCCCTGGGTGAAGGTGAGAGGCCAGTGGGGGGCCACGTCTATCCATGCCTTCCTTCCGCTGCAGTGCTGGTAGCCCCGGCCTCCCTGGAGTCTTGCCGGCAGCTGGGACCCAGTGGCCAGATCTGCTTGGTAGCCTCGGGGGTCGTCTCTGGTCTTGGGCTGCTGACTGTGAGGACCGAGGGTCCTCAAGGGAATCCAGTTCCTCATCGTCAGTGAGTTCTGTGGACTGAGGATCCAATTTTCCTATCTTAGGGCGAAGCTGGGTTTTTCTGGGCACCCCGCCATTGGCCAGGATTTTGTTCTTTAAATCAAGGAGAAGATCCTTGACATTTCTGCTTGGGGAGGTGTGTTCTGAGGCAGCTGTGGTTTGGGGAGCAGGTGTGGAAGGCTGGGCTTTTTCCTGTTTCCAACTCTCCTTTGTGTTCTGCTGGGTGTTGACCTCATTGGAACTGGCTAGAACAGATTTCAAAGAATGGATGTCAAAGAAAATTTAAAAGTAACTACCATGTAGTATAGAGGTGTGCCAAATCGAACATCAAAAATGATCACTTCTAATTCCTTGGAACACTAGCAATGTGTATTCACAATTATAACAATTTTTTTTTGTCTTTTTTGAGACAGGGTCTCCCTAGAGCTCCAGCTGTCCTGGAACTCGCTATGCTGACCAGGCTGGTCTAGAACTCACAGAGATCCACCTGCCTCTGCCTCCCAAGTGCTGGGATTAAAGGTGTGCACCACCATGCCTGGCTATAACAATTTTTTTTAAGTTCTATTTTGCTTTAAGTAACAAACGTGTTTAAGAAACTAGAACATGTGTATGGATTGAGTCATGGGTTGCCACAATTGACCATTTGAAGAAATTCTGAAATGGGTACTTTGATATATAGTCAGTCCCTCATATTGATGGATTCTAGAACTGCAGATTCAGTGGATCTTGTTTGGAAATGTTTGGAAGGGGACCCAACTCTGTCTGTACTGAACATTATACATATACTAGCTCTTCTTTTTTCCCCCTAAATAATATAGTATTCATGTAGCATTTCCACTGGGTTAAGTTTTGTAAGCAAGCTAGAAATGGTTTAAAGTATACAGGAAAACGTGCACAGGTTCTATGCAAAAATCTTCTATTTCATGTAAAGGACTTATCTTTAGATTTGGGTATCCCTGGGGGTCTTGGAACCAGCCTCCCAAGAACACTGAGGGATGACTGTAATTCACTGGTTTTATAAGTGCAAAATAGTAAGTAGAAGGTTCTTAAAATAATCATCAGTGTGTTAGAAATGTATTATAGCTACCTTAGTGTCAAGTGAGCTACACTCAAAATTCTATGGGAATATGTGTCTGGACCTTGCACGTAAGAGAGGTGATCAGCAAGCTTGTAAATTCTGCAGCATCACAAAGAATCTCCTATTTTCCCAAATACCCTTGTTTTTGCTTCCTCTTTCTGGCTTGAAATTTTTTTCATAATGGATGCATTTGTAATTCCAAAATAATGCTTAAAATAAAGATTCCTGAGGAGGCAAACTACTATATTAAATGCACCCTGCAACGCAGAACTGACGGAGGGAAGGGAGGTTGTATTGGGAAGGGAATTTACATAGCAATGGGGAGACTTTGAGGGAACAAACATCTTTTTCAGTTTCTCTCAACATAAAGCTGTGTAGTATTGCTATAGTCTGTGTATCCTCACAGCCTGCATGAAGGAGAGAGGTGCATATGTGTGGAGAAGTGGGAAAGAAAGCATGGTCCAAAAACAGCCCACACATGTTTGGATCTTCATGAACTTGCTGGCTGGTTTTAACACTGATCAGATAAGCCAGACAAATAAAATTCTTCTGAATAAAGAATTGCATTCTAAAATAATACAGTACAAAGTGACCTTTTTAAATGCTGTGTAGGGGCTGGAGAGATGACTCAGCAGTTAAGAGCACTGGCTGCTCTTGCAGAAGACTGGGGTTCAATTCCCAGCACCCACATGGTGGCTAACAACCATCTATAACTGCAGTTCCAGAGGAATCGGATGCTGTCTTCTGACCCCCTCAGGCACTGCACAGCACGGGTGCACTTACACGCATGCAGGCAATACACTCATACTCACAAATAAAAATAATAAAAATTATTTTAACTGCTGTGTAGCAGAAGGCTAACACTTTAAAAATGTCACATTAAGCTTACAAAAATGTTCTTTCCCTCTCAATATAAGCCCCAATTTAAACAATGTCACAAGATCAGTCATATAATTAATGTTGATAAAAATGTAATAATTACTAATACTACCAGCAATCAGTAACATTTTAGGGAGATTAATTTCTAAAAGGACCACAAAAATATTTTTGGAAACTGCTGTGCAAACTTAGCCCTCCAAAATCATCAACTGAGCAGTTTTAAACCCAGAAGCAGGATCGAAAGTGACACAAAACAAACAGCTGAATGAAGGAAAGGAGGAGAGGAAGCCGGGGACGCACAATGCTTACTTGTTGGTATAGCGACAATGAAGGCTTTGGAGTGTGGCCCGGGGCCTCTCCTGTTTGCGGCCCGGATTTTGAACAGATAGCGTTCCCCAGGCTGCAGACCGTCCACCAAGGCAGAAGTAGTGTGTCCAGAGAAGGTGAGGGACTTTGCTCCAAATGGTTTGAGAGCCGGGGCATATGAAAGAATGTATTCTGAAATGATTTGGCAGATGGTTGAAAGGAAGAAAGTGAAAACGGTCCTGTGTCCAGCAGACAGCCTGTATGGGCAGGATGTATTAGAGCACACATTGCTGAAACTAACACCCTGGCTGTGCAGGCCAGGTCAACAGCTGCAGCAGATGGATGGGGCAGACGGAGCGCTCACCCTCGTCAGGGCCCCTGAAGCTCACAAGCAGGCAACTTGCTATTTTAAGCAAGTTAAGCTCATGAAACCTAGGAGGCTTATCTTTGTACAGTTGACGAAATATATTTACGCTTGGGCTTTTTGTTTAGTTTTTGAGTTTATTTACCGACTTGCTACGTTGGCCTTGGCATATCCCCACCGTAAGAAACCAGGAGTCAAAGAAAGTGACAACTGCCCAGAACTGATTCTGAGGAACTGCTGATGCCTCAAGTTTCAATTACCAAGTGGAGTTATTTTCAGAATATTAACTCAGAAAAATTCTATATTCGGACTATAACTTCACTCTTGCAAAAATTATGTGTTCTTATTCAATATAGGCTGATGAGAATATTTCACAGTATTGAAATCTGTGAAGAAAAGTTACTGATAGACCTGTGTAGTAACTAATGCTTCCGTCTTTAATTGGCTCTGTCTATAAGCATATAATACTTTTGAACTTTGAAAACCATGGACATTTCAGTCTAAGAAACTATTTCTTTGATTATGTGGGAATATTATAATTTATATAGTCATATTTTACAGTGCAATTTTAATACCCAACTAAAAACTGACCTTGTCTATTTTCCTCTCAATAAACTTAGATCTGAGAAAACTTAACAAATTGATATGAGAACAACTTTAGAAAATAATCTTAATCACAGAAAATTACAAGTAATTACCAGGAATATGTGGGATGTCCCCTTTTCTTTAAGTTCTAATGCCTTAAAAAGAACAAGAGGGAAAAAATAATCTTTCAACCAGAAACGCCTTTACATCATCTGTCTGGGAAAACAGCATTCCTTTCTCATTGAAAAGGAGCAAACTAGTCATTTGTGGCAATCAAAAGTAGGAACTGAGAGCACTGACTATCTACAAAACTTTGCAATTGTGATTTTAATGGATTAAATTCATCTGGAAACATTCAACCATGTCAAAATGTATACCCTCCTATTTTATGCTTCCTAGAAATAGAAAATGCCCCAATTAATTATGACCTTCAGTCCCATTTATTACACCCTTATGAAAATTAAGCAGGGTTAAGATACACAAGTTATTTCAAATATACATTCAGTAGCTATCATTATTTCTGGCAATATTTAGCTGGTGATCAGTAGCTTCTTTCAGCAAATAGCTATAAATATAAACTAACATGTAGGAGAGAAAATGTGAATCCATAACATGATAAAAATTCACTAAATGAGCAATATTGTATTTTTTTAGCATTATTGATATAGTCATCCAAAAACATGTCTTTAAACCCAATGAGTCTAATTTGTGCTGCCCAAATACTCCTGGGTGTATGGGTCATCCACTGGAGCTCGGTGGACCAACCAGGAACCACAGTCTTAAAGAAAACTGATTCTCCCTCTCCCAGAAGCTACCTATTCAGCAGCTCCTCAGTTAGGGGTGGGACAATGTGCCCACTTCCCCTAAAAAAAAGCCACAAAGCTGGGTGGTTAGGGAAGGGGATGGGTCTGGGAGGGGTTGTGGGAGGGTGAGTGACTGTGACCAAAATACGTTGTATGAAATTTTCAAGTAACTAATAAAAATAAAGAAAAAAGATACCTTTATTCCATTTTCAGAGGCCTTTTCTGCATCGCAATACTTAATACAATACTTAGTGTTCACTCTGTCATAAAAACAACGCCTTAAAGGGAAGGGGACAGCTAAATATATATTCTCTTCATTTGTTTCTGACTTATTCCTGTGTGGAAGGGGAAAAGCAAGAAGAAGAACAGGGAGCTGGAGAGATGGCTCAGTGCTCTTCAGAGCACTGCTTATGCAGAAGACCTGGGTTCCCAGCACCCACATGGCAGTTAACAACCATCCACGGCTCCAGTTCCAGGGGATCTGACATCCTTCTCTGACCTCTGTAGGCATTGCATACATGGGTACACTTACATTGCATGCAGGCAAAATACTCATACACTGAAAATAAAAATAAAACTTTTCAAAAAGAATAAAGCCCTTCTTTTCAAAAAGGGGAAAGAAAACACTGAGTATAAAAAATGTCATTCCCCATTGTCTTTCAAAGGCCCTGCCGTCCTATGAAAAGACAGCCTACATGTAAGCAAAGTTAACATAGTCAAACACACAAAAAGAACCATTCAATATTTTCAACCAAGAAATTCTAAGGGCGATTGGTAGTGTTTTCCATGTTTCTTTAAGCTTACATAAACTTTTCATAGTTTTTGGATCTATCAGACTCAAGTTTGCCTCCCCAAACCTAACAACAATGAAAATATTCCTTTCTTTGAATAAATATTCTATTCTTTCCTATCCCGAGGCTACATTTGTGTAGGCAAAGCCAGGAAACACCCAATACGAGTCTTTAAAACATCTCCAGACCTCTGACCCTTTTTTAAGTGCTTTTACATTGAAAGGAAAAGATTTGTGGGCTTATTTAGTATTCCCAGCAGACTATTTTTTAATTTAACTAGCTGTAAATATCTCATTCTATTTTTATCTTTTAAAACTCCAGTAATCTTTTTTCTAATTTTATTTTTATCTTTCCAAGACCTAAATAAATCAATACAGGTTGAAATAAATCCACTCTGTGGAAATCATGATGAGGCTTTTCAGCCCCATTAAAAGTATTTATGGTCTCATTAAAGGTCTTTATGTTCCCAGGGGTCCTTGCTGACTCCTTTCTGGATCTCACAGATACAATGGAAAACTCTAGTATGAATGTAAGGATTTAAAGGTTATAATATCACACCATGCAATTAGCAGCATCTTCAGGATGGTTACCCAAAGGCCTGCCTACAGGAAGGTGAACAACAATCACCTTGGTGACTGCTTAGCTCTCACAGTGCAAACCCTGCTGGAGCCTTCTCCTGCTGGGGTTTGTGTCTTGTCTCTGTTGCTTCTCCAGTTCTTTGTCAGGCACAAAAACTGTGGAGTTGAGCAGTGTTTCTCAGAATCAAGGCCATTCAGAGGCTAAGGAGGTGATTCCTACCTTTTACTTTCCCCTCCGTTTCCGGCAGTGCGTCCCAGGATACAGTGACTACTGTAGGCTTGCCGCTGACTGGCCAGATGTTCAAGTTCTCAGGAGCTGTGGTGGGAGCTATAAGATGACAAGGAAGCAAACATTTCACAAAGTTCTCACCGAGCTCCTGCATGGAAATAAATTCAGGGCCCTGTACACAGTGGTTATCGAAGAGATGGTGTACTTGGGCTGATGACGCATAGGGAGAGTTCTACACTGGCTTTGTGGGGTGGAGTGATTTGTGTGACTTGTACCGACTCCTACCAGTGAGTTTAGACACATCTAGAAACAAGCTTCTAAGAATCCAGAATTTCTTTCACGGCTAAATATTGCAATATCTAAAAAAGTTCAAAATCCAGTTGCAACTTCCTTTCAGTACAACTTTTAAAGACATAGATTTGGCTGTTATTGAGTCAGAGCCTTGGCTACAGGGGAAAATTCTCTCCCAAACTCAAATATAACCCAGCCTCAGGCAAGAAGATTACCTCAAACAATGAAAGCTTTGTCACCCAGGGACATCTATACCTCCAATAGTGACTTATATGTACTAGACACTGGAACTTGATGGATTTGACATGTCAGAACAACATTTTGGTGAAAAAGGCCAGCCAGCCAAGGACAAGATATTGCCCCAAGGAAGCTGCCCTCGTCTCTCTCTCTCTCTCTCTCTCTCTCTCTCTCTCTCTCTCTCTCTTTCTCTCTTTCTATTTTTAATGGCTAGTGTGCCTTTTGAAAAACTGCCTTGCTGGACCCTATTACTATTGACTTCTTAGATTGTCTCTAAATCTCAATTTAGGAATAATTCTCCATTGAGACTCCAAGGTCACTTCAAACACAGACCGGACTCTGGCGTTCTTTGGAAGACGGACGGGCTCCATTTGCCTTCTCTTTCACCCTGTGAAATGCGGACTGCGAATTCATATACAGTGTCTGGAATCAGGCTCTCCACCAACACGCGCCTGTTAGCCACTTGCTTGTAATCCCACCTTGCCGACTCCCCTTTCTCTCGGTAGCGCACAGTGTACTGTCTGTGAGGAAACACACACAACATGCATCCAGTTGGCCAGAGCTACAGCTGAGGTCCAGACTCCTGGTCTTCCCCATAAGTGAGGACTTTCAGAAGCAAGTAGGGAAATCAGAGAAGAAAAAGCTGAATTTAGTATGTTATTGAGCCAGAAGCTGAGGCAAAAAAGGTTCAAGGAAAGGTGTGAAAAAATAGGCTTGGAAATATGAGTCACAGTGCTATCCAAAACCTAAAATGTCCTAAGGGTCAAAAGACCATGCAAAGGTGTTAAAAGGAAGGGATAAAGGGGGAGGAAGAACTTATGGCGTAACTAATTTCTCAGGGATGTACGTGTACACAGGCTGCAGACAGGGATGACATTGAGAGCTGGAACTGGCCCCAGGAATCCTGGCTCTTCAGAGAAATGCCAAAAAGAATCATTTCAGACATGGTTCTGAAGGCTCGGGGAATATGTGGTCTTGAGTAGACTTATTGCTATGAAATGGAATAAAATGTGTAACAAATAAAACAGGACAGAGTGGCTTACAAAAGGAGCCTAGGTGTGTAATCTTTAGGGAGAGAAATAACAAACATACCAATACTCAAAAACCCCAGGGCAGAATTCTCAGTGATCTGAGAGCAGCAAGTCCTGTATCGGACTCCTCTGAACAGAACTGTTCTTTGTGGTAAAGAATTTGGGGCATTAAAAATGTCTTTTCAGAAGGCTGGGGAGATGGCTCAATTGATAAAGTACTTGCAGTACAAGCATGAGGACCTGAGTTTGATCCCCAGAAACCATGTAAAAAAGCTGGGCTTGGTGGTACATGTTTGTAATCCCAGTGTGGGGAGGAAGGCAGAGGCAGCTGGATCCCTGGGGATTGCTAGCCAGCCAGACTACCAGCCTAACCTACTTGGTAAGCTTCATGTTATTGAGAAACCCTGTCTCAAAATTAAATAATAAATGAATAAATAAATAAATAAATAATAAATAAATAAATAAATAAATAAAACACTTGAGGAACAGTACCCAAGGTTGATCTCAGGTCTCCACATGTACATGCATGTGTATGTGCATGCATATCGTACATATACAAACACACACACACACACACAAGTTCTATTCATTACATTTAATAAGTCAGGAGAGATTTCAGTTGAAGGCATGGCACAGCAGCTAACACAGCAGGTCTCCTGAGAACATTCAAACCTCTCCTGCTTTTCAGCAAGGTGTTGGAAATCAAAGCCAGGAGCAACCAGGAGCACGCCATGGCAGGGAGATCAAATGTCTCCCAAGCCAGTGACTCTTCTGTGGTCTTTCAAAAGAGACGTGCCATTCTACCAGCAGACAATCAAGGAAGTTCTGTGTTTAATGTGGATAATAGTTCCTATATGTTTATGATTTGAGCATTACACTTCTTGTATTTCAAAGTGCATTCCCCTTTCCTGGTTGCAAACAGGTTCAAAATTTAATACAAAATAACCAGGCCACAGAATCTTTGGCTTCCTTTTCGTTATATAAACTATTCAGTCATTGGTCACACAAAACCATAATGTCTATATTCACCAGTGGTTTTTTTCAAAAAACATTTTATTTATTATTTTTATTTTATGTGTATGAGTGTATTGCCTGCATGTATGTGAGTGTATCCATGTCATGCAATGCTGAGGAGGTCAGAAGAGGGCTTCGGATTCCCCTGGAACTGGAGTTAAGGGCCGTTCATAGACGCCATGTGGGTGCTAGAAATTGAGCCCAGGTCCTCTGCAAGAGCAGTCAGTGCTCTTAGCCGCTGAGCCATCTCTCCAGCCCCCACCAGTGGCTTTTTAACATGAAGATTATTCTAACATACTGGTTAGCTTTTCACCTACTGCTACTATAAATGAAAACCAGACTAGCCTAACATCATGGCCTAAGAGAAAAGAAGATGCTTTTTGTTATGCATAGCCAAGCAGGACATGACACAGTTCAGAGTTCAACGAATGTCTACTGAGGAGCCACCAAGTGTGAAACATTAGACAGATAACCAACACTCTACATAAAAATCCATCCCGCCTTGACTCCAGCAAGACTCCTCCCAGAGTGACACTGCCCATTAGCAGAATGTCAGTGAGAGGAGGCCACACATAAATGATGCCAAGGGAGACACGGAATGCAGGAAATTTACACACACAGTAAAGCCAAGCGAGATGCGAAGTCCTGCTCTGTGACTTACATCCAGGCCCTGGTAGTGTGTGATTTGTGGGAACTAGACTGCTATAGAATATTCAGCATCAAGAGAGGGGCCAACACCCATATAATTAACTAAAAGCACTAAATACATATTTACACGATTTCAGGGCCAGAAAAGCCGTATTTATCATACATAAAGATGAGAAATGAGCATACGCACCTTGACGCAGTAACTTTCTTCTGTTTTTCCACAACAGGATCTACCCAGGCTACGAGCACAGATTGCGACGATATAACCCGGACAGTGATGTCTTCAGGTATATCCAGCTCAGCCTCTTCTGAAATGACAGTAAGTGCACAGGAGGCCTCCTCTTACCACAGGCCTCACCCTGCATAACTTTCAGTTGCTTATGCTTAATGTAGGTCAAATGAGGTGATCAGAAAGCTAAGCAGTTATCTGGTCTGTATAGAAAAAAAAACCACTCTTGCTTATCTTAAGCACAGTCTAAGAAATGAACAATTTACTTTAAAAGTTGCCTGAGCCAATCAGCGTGTAGACTGTAAAGAGGATGCTGCACTTTTGTGGGAGAGACTGCAAGAAACTCAGTGTTTGCTCATTACATGTTATACGTTCTGAGAAAAAATAAAACTTTTATGAAAGCAAACATTTGAGGAGAGAAAAACTCGATTTGTAATTCCTCAGTGATCTTGAGATGAAGTAAAACTTCTAATTCAAACAACTCTTAAGAATCTCATGGGATTCAGGGTCCTGGCATTTTAGAATATGTAGTTGCAAGGCAGATTAAATTTTATATTCAGATATAAAATAGAGTTCAGTTTGCCAATGTCTTATGGAGATTTATCCTTGTCATCAAAAAATACAGTCACAAAGTTCCATCAAGTAAGACACAAGGTGTCTTCAACTTTGCTTTTTTTAAAGTCTCTTATGGTTTTGTTTTGCTTTGATTTGATTTTATTTTTGTTTTGTTTTATTTTACTTTTCACGGGTCATCTTTCAAAAAGACAGACTTTACCTAAGTAGGGAAAGTTGGAAATAGACTGTTAGAAAATCCATTTTCTAGCTAGACGTGGTGGCACATGCCTTTAGTCCCAGTACTCAGGAAGCAGAGGCAGGTAGATCTCTGAGATCAAGGCCAGCCTGGTCTACATAGTGAGTTCCAGGCCAGCTACAGGGAGACCCTGTCTCAAAAAGACCAAAAAAAGTCCATTTTTTATGATAGCAATCAATCGACAATTAAAAAGGAAGTAACTTTTCTATACAATGTGAAAAAGCACAATGATTTTTACTCTACATCATGGATTCATGAACTGGGGGCTGCCTCCTATGCTGGTCAGTTTTTATTGTCAACTTGACACAACTTAGGGTCACCTGGGAAGAGGGAGCCTCAGTTGAAGAACTGACCAAATCAAATGGGCCTGTGGCTATGTCTGTAAGAGACTGTTTTGATTGATGATTGATGTGGGAGGGTCTGGTCCACTGTGGATGACATCATCCCTAGGCAGGTGGGCCTGAGCTATATAAGAAAGCTAGCTTTGCATGAGCCAGTAAGGAACGTTCTTCCATGGAAGAAACTAGAACAACGCCTTACTGAGGCTCATGGCCTGGGGATGTATGTGGGGGAATACATCTATATCATAGTGTGTGTGTGTGTGTGTGTGTGTGTGTATGTGTAATTTATGAGTGACATTTTAAATATCCATAAATGGACCTGAGAAAAAATATACTTCATTAAGTGCATAATAATTGAGCTATTAGTGAGCTACAATTATGCATCTTCATATTCCTCTCAGTGCCAATCTATACAGTTAGCTGAAATGACACGTGTCTGTGTGTCTCTGTGCACGTGCCTGTGACAGCACATGCAGTCTGTGTGCCACCCTTCCACACCTACTGCTCTTTGTTCTGCTCTGTTCAGTGTCTCACTAGGAGCAATTTACAGATGAGTCAGACTGTACCTTTTTATGGATTATGCCTCGTTCCCTCTAGCATTGCAAAGCTACCACACATGAAGCCATTCTGAATTCTCAGTGAAATAGTTTTCATCACAAGAACACTCCAGCTTCTACATATGAATGAAACATGTTTGCACCCAAAAAATGACCAGCTCTGCCTCTAGTCTTCCTTCATCTCCCAAGACGTTCACATATCCCGTCACAGCTACTATCATGTGGAGAATAGTGTTCAACACTGTTTCACCAATTGCATCCTTGGAAACATACCTGAAATCTTGCGTTTCGTGAGGGCAGCCCTATAGACGGGCTGACTCCGCCCCTGGGAGTTCATGGATTGCAAGGAGACCACATACACGGACTCTGAAGCTGTGGACCAAAGAGCAGGATGTGGGACTGCGTCCTAATTGCTCAGGAGCACACTTGCCCTAAAGGCCTGCCCTCCCTTCCCCAACCCTGCCCTACTGTGCTAAGCATCTCACTCTTCATTTATCCCTCACTAAACCCTGTAAGGGAGGCCTTGTCATGGTCTCTGTTTCACAGGTAAGGGTCCAAGCTCAGAGGAGTGAGCTGACTGCCATGGTCGTAGAGTGAGTTGGTCTCACAACCAGGTCTCCATGACCCAGGTTCTTAATAACTACAGCTGAGGAAGAGCAGACCACATGCAGCCATTGCAGAGATAAAACAAAAAGAATTCAGCAGAACACATGTGCTTCTTTCTGTGCCCTGATTATTCCATACTGGGAATGGGAGTACAGTCTCCAAACTGATGCTCCAACATCACCACTCTTTGACCCCAGGGTACCACTTCCCCCATCAGAACAAGCACTGGCTCACTCCCCAGCCTCAAGAGTATGACAGCAGAATACCAATACCATGTTTTACTTGCCTAGTTTCTCCTTTCTGCATCTTCCTGAAAGTCCCTGGACTCACTTGTCCTGTATTGTCTTCCACTCCCACCTGACCTGGTCTTACCATCTCCTCTCCTTTCCATAGCCCCAAGGCCTCACCACCTACAGGGTTTACTCCAACCCCTTCTGAGGGGGCCTCCTTCGACCATCACTTCAACACTGCTGCCTCTCCCAGGGACTGACTGACACAGAAGACCATCAGTAAGATGTAGTTAATGACTGGCTAGCAGCAGGCAGCGCTGCCAACGGACCCTCAGGCCAACTCCCCGCAAGGTTCCTCAACGTGAGTCTCCTTTCTGTCTACCACGTGGCCAGTAGTATCTCTGTGGTAAACAGGGTTGAAGTCCTGTTTTGGTTTCATTTCAGTTGCTATGACAAATACTCCGAAAAAAAAAACAACATAAGGGAAGAAAGGGTTAATTTGACTTTTAAATCCAGGTTAGGAGCCATCCTTTCAGGGAAGTCAAGGCAGAAACACAAGCAGTTAGCCATATCACACCCACAGTGAAGAACCAAGAAAGACTACACATAGCCTTCCTTGCCTGCCCTCAGTCAGCTTCTCCTCTCTTACACAGTTCAGGGCCTGCCTAGAGAATGGTGTCACCCACAATGGGCTGGGTCTTCCTATGCAGATTAACAATCAAGACTATCCCCTGAAGACATGCCCACAGGCCAACCTGATCTAGACAATTCCTCATGAAGACTCTCCCCAGGTGATTCTAGGTGGTTAAGTTGACAGCACAAATCCTATGCAGGATAAACTGTAAAGACAAACTTTCTAGGACATAACAGAAAGTTTACCTCCTCTCTACCCCATCCCACCTCATCATGGAGGAAGCTTCTGTTTAGACCTTCTCTTCACAAGACCCCTTAATGGCAAGTCCAGTGACTTGGATGAGATGAAAATTCAAAAGACAACATTCACTGTAGCAAAGGCCCGATGGGCATGCCCTGTCCATTCAGGCCTGGCCTAGAGCACACTCTAACCTCAGGCTCAACATTTGCTGGAGTTCAGGGAACCAGAGTTCATGTGAATCAGAGGTCCAGCGCTGAAGAAATGAAAAACTGGGAGGCCTGGTCACAGTCACACACAAAACACCCACATTGATGCTAAGCGACATTTAATACATGAGACTTAAAAAAATGAGAGTTTCCATTTGAACAATATTCCCCCCACCACCCACCAGTACCAAACATGGGAAGCCTGTCTCTACTCTTCGGATGAGTTTCTGGGAAGAATTTGGCCCCTACCATCAAAACAGAGTCAAACAACATGTGTAGTGAAACCAGTCAGCGGCAAAGGGACAGCTCAAGAATGAAGGACTGAAGTGTTTCCAGATTGTTCTGTGGTTTCACACTACTGAGTCTCTGATTCTAGGTCTTGATGATACCCAAGCTGCTCTTTACAAAGCACAGCCATCCTGGCTTCTTCTGTTGTTTCCTTGAATCCCTCAACATTTCACAGGGCCTGGAAGCAGAGGGGTGGTCCCTTTCCTGGAGCAAGTCTGAAGAGATGGCTCAGAGGCTTTGCCTGGCTCAGCAGGGCCAGTGCCGCCATATGGGGAACACGTAGCTACAAAGAATGCCACACAGCTGACCCACACTGGGAATACCCAACCAACCCAGAGCCTTGGTGTTTCAAGAGAGTGTCCAGCAGGTGGCTCATCACAGCAGCCAATAGAACGGGGCCTTCTGGGCTGCTTCGGAGGTAGGGATATAACTGTCCACTCAGGGCCTTTGCCAGTGCAAACACAGGTTTCTCAGCTCCTGCAGTGAAGTCCAGGGAGTCCAGGAATCTGGGCTTAGGAGTTCTGAAGGCTGCAGAACTGTTTGCCTGGGCTCCAGAATGCATGTGCTTCTGCCCGTAGCCAAGGAGACTGGTGTTCAGAGTGGGCCACCAGGCCTTCTTACCACAGCTGGAGCTCTGTCTCCAGTGAAGCCATTCTTGCACAGTGGTGTTCCCTGAGCCAAATTACTGTGCATCATGCTGGTGGCTGTGATGCTCACTGGCAGTCTCTCCCTTCCTATCTCCTATCTCCAGCCCTACTTCCTACCATCTGTCCTGGAGAAGAGTATACCTTTTATGACAGAGGACATGCCGAGCAACAGGTACCACGCTTCTATCTCCATGTTACAGCCTCACATCCCACAGGCCAGTGGCTGCCCTTTTTGCTCTTTCCCACCTCCAGCCTCCACTGCCCTGAGTGGTAGAGGGGCTCCACCACCAGCCTCCATGCCATTACCAAAACTATCAGGTATACAAGAAACCGCAGCCTCTCCCTTGCCTGAGTATTGACCCATGAGAAAATATAGATGAGTCAGCCATGGGGGCTAAAATATGTGTTACCAATAAAAGAGCAAATTGGAGGCCATGCAGCAAGTGACATTCTAACTTGAGTGCCAGCAGAAGACAGATGTGCTGCCAGGACCACCCTGGACCCCTGAGTCTCTACAGTCTGGCTTCCCCCAGGAGGAGATATAGAAGGGCCCAGCTGTGCTTCCAATTCACCAGGTCAATAAGGGGTTGGAGGCAAGGGCAGAAGTGACATGGCCATCAGCATTGCCTCCAAGCACAGAAGCAGCAGTCTCAGGGGTAAGCAGCATCTTCTCAGAACACAGCCTGTGTCTATCAGCAGCCTGTCTATAAAGGTCAAGACACAGATCAGGATGGACCACATACACAGCATTTCCTGGTCTCAGCAAACACTCCTGTAGCATTCCGTAGGCAATGCTTCCTTCGCCCAGAAAGAAAGGGCAAATATTTTCTCTCCCCACAACACCTCACATCTAGAAAAATGCCCTGGCACAAGACATCTGTGGTATGCATGGGATCCAGAAAAAACTTACAAGACAGTCTGGTCCTGTCACTGAATAAAGGTTAAAATGATGGAGACCAAGACAGGATCAAACGGGAGCTGTTGTGGTTTGAGTGTGAAATGGAACACAGGCTTGTGTGTTTCAACACTCAAACTCTAGCTGGTGGTGCTGATTTGGGAGGAAGTGAAATGTTTACGAAGAGGGGCTTGCTGGGGGAAGTGGCCACTGGAGGCAAGCCTTCAGGATTGCCCAGCCCAACTTCCTGTCCACTCTGCTTCCTAATCTGCCAAGATTCAGGGAGTCCCAGCTGTGCACTCACTCTGGCCAGCCACCTTAGAGCCACCTGCCTTCCCCTCCATGACAGACTGAACCCCTCAAACTGTGAGCAAAAATAAACCCTTCCTTCCCAAAGTTGTTTTTGTTGGATGTTTTGTAACAGCAACAAGAAAAGTAGCTAGTACGCTAATTTTGAAGACTTTTGAATAATTATCAAGGTTGAGAGGTGAATGTCACAACTAAGAGAGCATTCCATCCTCAGCAAGCTCCTAACATTGAAAGGATCAAAGCAAGGCATACCAGATGATATAAAACTCACCAAGCTTTTTAATTTCATGTGTCCTCTCATCTCTGGTCAGCGGGACATAGTTCATCTTCCGGCCACTCTCTCCATAGCCCAGAAGAAAACCCCGAGATCTGCGCGGACTCTTGGCTCCAGACAGGCGTGGCGCCTTCCAGGCAACCGACAGCCTGTCATCTGAGGACCGGATGCGCATACGCAAGGGCCTGTTGGGCACTTCCTTTTCTTAAAAGGGACAGAACAGAGAAATCATTAAACAATACACCATTTGGCATTTACAGCGTGTACATGAGGTCTCTGTGCACACTGAGCCTCTGCAATTAGTTTAGACTCTGCTGGGCTTAAAACACGTATTTTGGTACCCATTTCTGATAAGGTCATATGTCCATGAGCTCCACATGTTCTACCGAGTTGCATACCTAGAAACATCCAAAACTTAAAATGAAAGCATATCATGTGGCGGGCTGCCAGCCACAGACCCCGGCAGCTTTGCAGTGTCCTTTTGCGTCTATTGCCTTTTATCCCCCTTTTTAAGCCAGACTATATATTATCTGGTGAGAGCTACAGGTAAATGTGAAAACACAGCAGGATCATTAGGTACTATTCATAGCTGACCTCCAGAACGCATTTTCACTGTAACGTTGAGAAGATGGCTTTTCTTCCTTTAATGAGCTACACACTGATTTTAGCTTGGAACCTCTGTTTCTCCTTCCCATGAAGTCTTACGCCTACCAGACACTGGCCATGTGGCCAGTCACTTTGTTACAGATAAATTAACCAGTTTCCAAAGATCTAAACTGACTTGAAATGTTCTTGTCAGTAACATTCTCAAAGCAGTGTGTCCTGGAGGACACCACATAGGTTGAAAGTTTATACGTATCCAGTAAAAGCAAGTGTTTATGGATCATGTGGTGACCTTGCTGTGGATTTCTAACAGTGAGCCACATTCTGGCTCTCATTTGAGGATGCTGCTAAGCAAAGAAACATCTCTCTTTACTTTTGAGTATTTTTCTTTTACCATCTATATTAACACCAGTCCCAATTCTGACTAATTTTTTAATTTATTATTCTAGAAAACTCCAAGCTCAGGTAACTAAGACCTAAAAGCTAATGCCATGAGTTAGTGTGAGCTTTACCAACATGTGATAATATCCATTGCAGATGGTTACTCTGAAATGTCAGACCCAGTTCCAATGTCATGATCTAAGCAAAGGACCATTCTTTTGTGGGTCAGCTGGGGTTGCCTGATTAGTAACTGGATACTCCTTTCTTAAGCCAGATGTGCTGGCACACGCCTTTAATCTCAGCTCAGGAGGCAGAGGCAGGTAGATCTCTGTGAGTTCAAGGCCAGCCTGGTCTACATAGCGAGATCCAGGCCAGCTGGGGCTACAGGGAGACCCTGCCTTATAAAGACCAAACAATATTTTAAAAATTAAAGGATACTGAAAACATCATATAAGCTGCAGCAAGTATTTTCCCTAATATACAACATTCTCAGTTGTTTTACTCCAACAGAATAACCAGGAAAACACAATGCACACGGCTCCCCTCTGAGTCCAGGAGAGCAGGCACCACCGCGTCGAATGGCATTCTCCATCTGCACTTCTCCATCCCTGTGTCCTCTCCAGTCAAGCAACTGGGAGGGGACCCGGTGTCCCCAGAACCATTCTGTCCTTGAGGACAGCTGCAGGTCTCTCTCTGTTCAGGATAGCCACCCTGGCACTCCTTAGCAAAATACTCCCTTGGAATTACCTAAAGTGATCATTGAAGAGGAAAGAGTGATGTTCTCAGGACAAGAAGCTTGATCACAGATGGCACAGGTTTGTTGGCTGAGATGCCCATCCCAGAGCCCTGCTCTGATGCACATTAGTCCCGTCAAACATTAGGCCCACCAAGCATTAGCCACACAGTCCAACAGCGGGGACAACAGCTCTTCCAAAGTACTGCACAGCTCCTCAACAGCAGTCACCAACTGTGTCTAACCCACTCCACACTGAGGCCAAGTCCACAGAACAGCTGAGAGGAGCGGGGCCAAGCTACTTCTGGTAACCAACACCTGACCATTAGCTAGAACTCTAAAGTTGGCAGTAGCCTCTCCCTTCTCCATCCTGCTTGTCCACATAGTAGCCTCGGGGTAAACAGGAAAGGCATTCTCATCTCCATGAGAAACCCAAGGCTCCAAGGGTGAAGGAGCTGACTGCAATCATTGGGCAGTTCAGTGTCAAATAGGGATGTGAATACACTTATTCTGATCCCAAAGGCAACCCTTCCATTGGAACTCCCCCCTTCCAGACACTCTTTCAGTAACTACCCAGCCCTTTCTGCTCATAAATGTGAAACAGGAATTTGGGGCTGGACAGGTTTCCTGCAGAATGGGCACACACTGCCCTGTCCAGCTGTCATTAAACAGAGTGAACGACGGTCTACCCAGCAGGCAGCCCATGGAGAAGAGGACTCTGGCTATAGGCTGTTCCCTTGACAACAGAACATACTGTCTGGGTAAAACTCTCAAAGTGAAGTAAGGAGCCACCCCTTAACACAGTCACCTCTCCTTCCAGGCTCTTATTTTCAAGCATTTTAAAAACTGCTTTAACATTTTAAATTCTACATACCACCATACATCTTCCCTAGATCATCTGAGGAGCCTCCCTTAAGTTGACTCACATCAGGAAAACCTTCCATGTGGTTCAAATTCATTTGCTATTAAGTTATTTAAAATGTTTTCTCTAAACTGTGTGTGATAGCTTCACCAAAGCCTTCTGAAATTTTCTAATAAATTTCTGTAGGTCTTTTATCTTGAAAGCAGGAAGTCAAAACTGCCAAGAGCAATCAGGCTCACATCCACAAGGGCTGAGTGTATTTATTTCAAACTTGGCAAGACACAGTCTCTCCATCAGTACAACAGAACCAGGCTAGTAATAGAGCTGGTTGGTCACAGAAGACCTGTGGCAGTTATACACTGTCCCCTAGCAGACAGCAAACTAACAAGTACCACCTGGCAATAGGCCAGAACGCTCGGTAGGACTGAGCCGTTTCTCCTGATTTGTAGTGCCAGCTTTGCAAATCGGCAAATTTCTGAAGTTGTATGGAGTCAAACTCTGTTTTTTTTACCATGAAAAAAAAGTCAAAAACGCAACACAATGCTTTATAATTCTCTGCTACTTGACTGTGGCAGGTTTTCAGTTCAGGCTTACCCAGGCTCTAGATCCAGTGTGTACATCAAGTCTACTACTATGGCTGACTGTGAGAATTTGCCCTGAACCTTAGTCTCTTCCCCTGTAAAATTGTATGATAGCCAGGTATAGTGGCTCACATCTGTAATCCCAGCACTTGGGAGTCTGAGATCTGGAGTATTCTCTGAGTTCAAGGCAGCCTGGGTTATATAGCGAGCTCTAGGGCAGCCTTGTCTAAAAAACTTCAGGTTCAATGAAAAAAAAAAAAAAAAAAAAAAAAAAAAAAAAAAGGTAGTATATAGCATATGAAGTTCTGGAATATAATTCATGTCAAGAATTCCATATCCTATCCAGCACACACTAAGCACCCTATTTGTGTTTGTAGTAACTTCAGGTTGAAACTTAAGTGTCCCCCAAAAGTCCATGTGGTAAAGGATTTGTCCCCAGCCTGGTGCTATTGGGTCTTTGATGCCCATCAATCCTCTGCCCCAGGCAATTTTAAGCAATATCTTTGAGAGCTAAGATTTAGCAGGGGGTCTTAGTCATCGGAGGCTCGCCTTTAAAGCAATTCATGTAATCCCCATGTCTTCCTTTTCTCTCCTTGGTGTCCTGTTCACAAGGGAGCATTTTTGTTCTGCCATTCACCCTATCATGATGGGCTACCACTACAGGTCCAAAGCAGTAGGACCAACCAATCATGAACTGGTACCTCCAAAACTGTGAGCCAAACTAAACCTTTTCTTCTCATAAAGTGATACACTGGAATATTTGTTATAGTGACAGAAAGATGACTAACACAGTGGCCATGGCAAAATTGGGATCCCTTTCATTAGGTGGGTACCCCTCCCCTTGGAGTCTGAGTGTGTCACAGAGCTCATTCGAGGCCTTGCATACAGACCAGGGTCAAAAACCCTTTATAATGAAAATCTTTTCAAATATGAAAATGCCTATACCCAAATGATGTTTTGGCACTGTGAATTAAAAAATATTATTCCATATCTGCCAGGGTCAATCTGTCAATCAGCAGCTGGCTTTGTTATTGAACCTATCAGAGTCCAGCAGCAGTGGTTTTGTCAATGCCAGTGACAATCACTTTGTGGTCTGTTTTGCTGCGTGGGACTGAGGCAGTAAGATGCCAAGTCACCAACAAACGGCAGTGCATTAACAACAGCAGAGAACACTGTGTGGCCGTGATAAGTCCTTTCCACTGCTGTGATTATCACAGAGCTCTTGCGTAGATATGCCCCATTTTTACTAGTCACAAACCTTCAAAGGGGTGTCCCCTGGGTCACTCACTGAGTAGACAGGGCTGGTATCTCTGTTGACTCTTCAGTGACAGTGGTTTATCTACACACCTGGGAGACCAATTCCAGCTGCTAAAATCCATGTAATTCTGATTGAAACATCCCATCCTACTTGCAACAGGAGCTCGGGTTAGCTCGTCCCAAGACTAGCTCACCTATTCCTTATGCTGGCTTGATTCCTACCCTCTCCCTCCCTCTACCTCTGGCCCCCTCAACCCTCTGTCCAGCACAGTGTGAAAGGATCATTTAGCTTCTCCAGATGGCTGTGAAGGTTCCCTCTGCTCCTAATGAATGAGTCAGACACACAGCTGTGGCAGATCCATCTGGTAGCATGTTTTCAGCCACACTTCCTGATAGTTCACAAGGGCCACCAAAAGCAAAGGAAGCCCTAATCCTTTCCTGAAATTATCAGCTGATGCTTCTGGGCCCCTTAGGACAACACAGAGGCAGCCTTACTAGGTATATCAGTGAAAAATATCCAAGGAAAATCATGTCTCTGTTTGAAGGTTTAGTTTGATCTTCTCTGAGGATGTTTTCATCTAAAGTCTCCACTTGCTTGATCTGGGGTTAGAGTGGAAAGCAATGCGTGTGTTTTCTGGGAATGAAAGGCCTGGTTTTTTGTTTATTTCATCCATTGCAATGAAAATCCGATTTCTATTTATGAATAGGCTGATAACTTTTTTAAAGGAAGTGCTTTCCTTCCAGACTAATACCTGACTCTGCAGGGGTCCTAGATAGTAGCTCCAGGTACCTCATCAGAAGCATGACAGCCCCATGCTTGCTTTTTTTTTTTTTTTCAACTCGCAGACATCAAAAGAAAATCCTTTGGTATTCACAGGGTCAGAGAGTAATCGATGGCCCAGAGAGGCTGATCTCATCCTATGTGTTGGATTTTATTAAACCCACTGGAGATATGTCCAGGACATTTCATTCAAGGCCACATGGGCAAGCACAGCTCACCTCTCTGGCTTTCAGGCACTCCATTCCCAGCCTAGGAGCAGCCCTTCACATGACACCCCAGGAACTGTAAGCCCCTCTTTTCTTTTAAATTATTCAGCCTCAGACATTGTGTTTCAACAACAAAAAAAGAGCTAAGACAGCAAGATGCCAAACTGGTTTTCCATGGTGTGCTGGATAGCTTTAGTGTCAACTTGACACATCTGGGTTGAGGGAGCCTCAGTTGGGGAATTGCCTCTATTAGACTGGCCTGTGGCCATGTCTGAGGGGCATCTTCTTGATGAGTGATGTGGGAGGGCCCAGCCCACTGTGGGTGGTGCCACCCCTGGGCAGGTGAGCCTGTGTTGCATAAGAAAGCAGGCTGAGCAGGGACCAGGGGAGCAAGCCTGTAAGCAGCGTTCCTCCATGGCCTGTGCTCCAGCTCCTGCCTCCAGGTTCCTGCCCTGAGTTCCTACCTTGGGCTCCCTGATGAACTGTGACCCGGGAGATGAAAGATAAATAAACCCTTTCCTCCCCAAGTTGGTAGTGGTCAGAGTGTTTTGTCCTAGCAATGAAGAAACAAACTAAAACACCGTGATTTCATAGTTAAATTGTTTTGGTGTCAAAATTATTTGTACAACAGCATATGGTGACCTTTTGATCCAGGTAGTAAGTTCCCACAGAAGAGGTTCCAAAGATAAATCTGACCCCAAACTTGTCCTGGGGTCCCACTGTGCTCTTAAAGACATTCTGAGAATGAAACCAGCCCTCAAGGGAAGAGGTGGCTCGACTGTCCTTAGAAAGAGAAGGGGAGTTGGAAGTCACCCAAGGAAGAGAAGGATGTCATTTCACTTCTTCACCTTTATCCCCAGGGAAGCAGGAAGCTAGAAGAGAGGAGAACATGGGCCAGGAAGGGAGCTTTGGTAGCAGCCATCTTGGAAGAGAGGAAAGTAACCATGTAAGGACAGATAAAAATCATTGCTAAGCAGCACCGAAGGCCCAGACTGGGATACAGTCATGACAGTTAAAATGACATAGGTCATCTTTGCTCTTTATTTCTCTCCCACAGACCAGCCATTAGCCATTAGAGAAGGGGCAGCAGGTGGATTCTGGCAAGTGAGGCAGCTCAGAGAGGGGAGCTGCAGGCATGTGCGGCTGGGTTGAAGCAAAGAAGAAACAAGCCAGGGGCAGCTCTGGACTCTGCCAAGGGGGAAAGCCTGCAGAGTTCTCACCTGACAAGTTCATGGTGGGGGGACAGAAGAATGAAATGCCTGCCCCCCACAGGAGACTTCAGAACTCCAGATTGTGAAGAGAGCAACTCTAGCCTGACTCTAGCTCTGTGAGTAAGAAGGGGTGACAGAAACTAAGAGGAAGGAACAGCAAATAGGCTGTTGTCATGGAAGCCGACATGGTCCTGGATGCCTGGTGTGTAATGACATGACAGCAACCAAGTGCCTTCATGTTCCTGGATTGAGGGAACAATCTGGAGGCCAGTGGCCAAAGCAAGGAAGAGAATAGCTGGGTACAGTGCTGGCGGCAATGGATAAATGTTCTAACTTGTTTCTCCATTGCTGTGACAAATTCTCTGACCAATACCAACTTGGGGAGGAAAGGGTTTATTCAGCTTATGTCTCCAGGGTCACAGTTCATCTCTGAGGGAGCCCAAGGTAGGAATTCAGGGCAGGAACCTGGAAGCAGGAGCAGGAGCACAGGCCATGGAGGAACTCTGCTAACTGACTTGCTCCCTTGACCCCTGCTCAACCTGCTTTCTTATATAATACAGGCCCACCTGCTCAGGGGTGGCACCACCCACAGTGGGCTGGACCCTCCCACATCACTCAACAATCAAGAAAATGCCCCACAGACATGGCCACAGGCCAGTTCAATGGAAGCAATTCCCAAGTTGAGGCTCCCTCAACCCAGGTGTCAAGTTGACACTAACACTGTCCAGCATGGCTAAGGCAGAATGGTGCACACAGCCCTCAACTTGAGTCCAAACTATTATTGAAAACACGAACAGCTTTCACCAACTAAAATATAATGCAAAGGAAACTCAAAGCAAAACTCACTTTGTTTCAGTACTAGATCTAATTTAACTCCACAAATGAGAAAAAATCAGACTATATTTTTAGAAAGCTGTAAGAATTATTAAAAATAGATACGTGCATACTCTGCACTAAAATTAACCAGGATCTACTGTGGGTCCCAAGATGAAATTTTGGCAAACGCAGAACAACTGGCCCAGCTGAGTTGTCTGTGTGCTACTCACTAGCGAAGTTGGGACCTGGCCCTGTCCTGACTCCTGGGGCCTGATCTATCTGACCCGGTTACCCCAGAGCCAGACCCAGAAAAGGGCGGGACAGTGAGTGAAAAGGAAGCCTGGTAAAAAGACAGCTATGGCTATGCCAATAAAGGAACAGGCTTGTGACAGCTCTTCCCTAGGGGCAGAAGAGAATGTTACGGTTTATATCCCAACGAAAGCAGTTCTGCATAAAGCACATGGAAAAATTTCTGATTGGTGGAAAGAAGCCCAGGCTTCTGCCCAGGAACTGTGTTTTTCGCTTAGTCTGTCATTTCTGAGCCCAGACTTTCCATATTCTGATGAGTGACCAGACTGATAGTCACTTGAGTCCTGTCTGACCTCTAGGACTTTCTCACATTCTCCTCCTGTTGCTTCACCATCTCAGCTCAACACCATCTTATCATCAGGCTTTTTATTTATTCAACCTTACATTGTGATTCTTTAATTACATCCTCTCAAAATTCATATATTGAGCTGGGTGTGGTAGCACACGCCTGTCATCCCCACACTTGGGAGGCAGAGGCTAGCAGATCTCTGTAGGATGGAAGCCAGCCTGGTCTCCATATGAGTTCCAGGTCAGCTGTGACTACAGGGAGACCCTGTCTCAAAAAGACCAAAAAAAAAAAAAAATTCATGTGGAAATCTTAACCCCAGGACCTCAGAATGGGTCTATATTTGAGTATAAGGTCTTTAAAGCGGTGATTACGTTTAAACGAGGTCATGAGAGTGGGCCCTGATCCAACCGACTTTCTAAAAGGTGTCCTTTTAGAAAGCGGGAATGTGGACAGTCAGATGCTTTCCTGTATGAGATACATACTCAGGGAGGGGAAGCTCTATGAGGACAGAGGAGACGGAGGCCCGCTGCAAGCCAGGGAGAGAATTCTCAGGGGAATCCAAACCTGCCCACACTTTGTTCTTAGACTTCTATCATCCAAAACCACTGGAAATAGATGTCTGTTGCACCAGTCCTCTGGTGTGGCAGTGTGGCAGGCCTAGCAAGCTGGTAGGTTATATGTATTGGGACTTGCTTACCTGCTTACTTGTTTTCCTTCTCAGTTAGCATGTAAGTTTCATTCATTCCGGTGAGCCTTTGCCTAGCTTGTTTCTCATGCTAAAGAGTACAAGGGCCTACAAACCACAGGCACTTGAAGGAATACATTAAATAAGTAAAGTTCTATGGGTAAAGAATATTTGGACCAGATATGTCTAAGGCAGAAAAAGAGGCCTTCTGGAACCTGAGCAAGGAAAACAGTAGGAGACAGATGTTACTAAGGGAAAAATGGACAAAATGAAGGTATTTAAATGGGAGGGGGGAGGGAGGGCTATACAAAGAACTTTGGGGATAAAGGGAAAGAAGGAGCCCAATACAGGAGACTGGTATTATCAAGGGAGAAATGGGGGAAAAGGTACCTTTTAAATGGGGAAGTCATGATGCAAGGGTTAGACAGGGAGAGATAAATAATGCCTAACTAGTGTAAGAAACCTGAGGAAATCATATTAGTCCAACAATTTAATGACAAATTACACATACAATATCTCTATATGTGTATAGCTAAAGGCTACATAACAAGAAACAGTACCAGACAGGAGAAACCTTCCTTTGAGTTGTTGACCAGGGTGGTCCAAGAGACTCCCAAAATTACACAGGCTATTGCCACAACCCTTGATTGCCTCCCAGATATTGAAGGTAAGACTCTACTGCTGAAGACAGGACATACTTTGGACACAGGATTTGGAGCAGTGGAGCTGGAACTGACCTGGAAGCCACTTCCCCTGAAGACTAGCTCTCATAGCTTTGGAAAGTGCTGTGAGGCTACTAAGGGAAAACATTAATCAATGGTCCAACACTAGCTCCAAGACCAAATAACCACATCGGTGACCTGCACAGCATATGACATTGGAGCAGTAGCACACTCTCATCTTGGGGGTAATCAACAGCTACTAATTGGACTAAACGCCCACTCAATGGGAGGAAACTCATGTGTGGTACTGTAAACACAGTCAAATACATATGACTGGAGAAGTCATAGATCTTAGAAAAAAACCCCAAAATTGTCACATCCCTAGACTAATGTAATTTCTTACTATGTGCAAAATATGTATCCTTATATTTACAGACAAATATCCCAGTCACCACTCATCAAAGAAGCTTCTTTTGTAACAGACAGAGACTATTACAGAGTACCACAATGGTCACACGCAGACATTGTCTGTGAATTGCTGACGTCTAAGTGGCACATCTACAATGCAACCTCTATACCTAAGGCTCACAGAACATAGAACAAGGGGTAAAGAAGACAATAATGAATATCTCAATTCTCATTAATGAAGCTCCCTCATGCAGCAGAGGGCCAGGAACACAAAAGGTCACAAATGGCCAAGTGTAGAGAGTAAGAGTTTGCAGAATGCTGGTCCTTGAACAGGACTCCTATATTAAACTTTACCCACCCAGGGCTCAGGGACCATTTCAGAAGAGGGGGTGGAAAGATTGTAAGAGCCAGGGAGGAGGTGCATGACCATATGGAAACAGAGTCCTATAAGCTCCTGGGACCCTGCTCACATGAACACCAATGCTGACAGCATGCATAGGACCAATGTAAGCCCAAGCAGACAAAAACCCAGCACAGAACCAGGCAAATGGACAGCTGACCCCAATCTTAGCTGAAGAAATATTGGCAACTGATTACTGCTGGGTGAGGAAGAGCTGATCTTCCTAAAGCGAGAGACTCTAGATAGGCTGACTGGACCTCAGTAGATGAACTTGCACTAAGGGATGTCTGGGAACACTAACTTCACACAATAGACCATAAGACAAACAACAGAATGTATGAATTCTGGGGGAGGGGGAGCCTATGGGAGGATACCAGTGGAAGGGAATATAAAGATGATTAAGATTGATTGAGATGTCCTGTATGAAATATACACAAATTCAATAAAAAAATAAAATAAAAAGTTAAAATAAGAGGCCTTCTGGAATTTGAATAAAAACCCTTGTTTTCAGCAGATAAAAGAATGGATTCTCCCCTCGTTCCAGCAGAGTCCTGGCAGAACTCAGATGCCATCAGTCAAAACACCAATCAGCCCCACTAGGTCTCTTGCCAGATGCTGAGGCTGATGTTGCATTGTTTTAATGCTTTCCTTTGAATGAAGATGTGTGCCATCTACAATGTGCGTGTGTTTTTTCAAGTCTCAACAAAAGATATAGATGCATGTCAATCACTTGTGGATAATTTCTGATACTTCTTCATTTTTGTCATTAACAATGAGATGGAGCATTTCTTTCTTAGGCCACTGTAAACTGAGTCTATGTTTCTTTCAACACCATGGGTTGTTTTATTTGGTTTTTTGAGTTCTGCCCTATTTTATATGCTCAAGATCAGCTAGAAATCTAGTACCTTTTACTCATGTAGGACAAATGGGTATCCTGTATTGTAGCAGGGAGATTTTGCCATCAGAGCTATGGCTCCTGCAAAACGGGCTAAATAATGTCACAGTGCATAAAACCAAGTTGGAACATGACTTTCTCAATCCCAAAGCTCTGAGATTTCTGCAACTCTCAGGCAGGACACACACACACACACACACACACACACACACATGCACACGCACATGCACAAACACTCATATATGTGTTGTATGTGTATATGTGTACATGTGTGTGTATATACACATACAACCATACTCATACACTTCTATTAAAGATGGCATAAGAAATTAATTATCTACAGAAAAGCAAGAAATTCCTAGTTCTAAAACTAATATTATTAAGAAAATTTTGCCAAGAAGAGTAGAAAATGAAAAAAAGTACAAATATAATATTCAAATATAAGGCGTATAGAGCTGTCAGTACAATGTTTGCTAATATATGATTACATGTGTGTTCTCGGGAACAAACACATCTGAAATAAACATTGTTTCCTGCTTTGCACATATCTTAGGTGTGCAGTAGACCCCCTTCATCCAAAGTTTCACTTCCCAAGATTCAGTCACCTGTAGCAAACTGTAGCCCAAAAACAATACATAGAAAATTCCAGAAATAAGTAATTTATAATAAATTGTACACTGTTCTGCAAAATGTGATGAAATTTTATACTGTTCTACTCCATCCTGCCCAAGACATGATCGTGCCTTTGTCCAGTGTATCTATGGTGTATATGCTACCCTCTTGCTAGTCATCTAGTAACTTTCTGGGTCATCAAACTGGTTATTGCAAATATCTCTGTGCTTTTGTTCAAGTAAAATCTCCACACCCCTGGTAGCCTCCATCTGTCTCACAATGCCTAATTTGCATTACTGCATCTAATCACCTGCACATGGTACTGTCTCATATCCTGAGAAGGATGACTACAGCACAGTAAGTTACATTAAAAGAGGCAGGAAACAGCATTCACAACTTTCACTGTAGTTCTTATAACTGTTTTATTTCATTAAAATTACTGTTAAATTCTTATTGTGCCCAATGTATGAGTTTTAAATGACAGTAGGTGTGTACTTAAAGAGGAAAGTGTGTGTCCTAGTCTATTTCTCCACTGCTGTGACAAAACACTCTGACCAATACCAACTTGGGGAGGAAAGGGTTTATTTTATCTATATCTCCCAGGTCACAGTTTATCAGGGAGCCCAAAGCAGGAACTCCAGGGCAGGACCCTGGAGCACAGGCCATTGAGGAATGCTGCTTACTGGCTTGTTCCCCTGACCCCTGCTCAGCCTGCTTTCTTATGCAACATAGGCCCACCTGCCCAGCGGTGGCACCACCCACAGTGGGGTGGGCCCTCCCACATCACACAACAATCAAGAAGATGCCCCACAGACATGGCCATAGGCCAGTCCAATAGAGGAAATTCCCCCATTGAGGCTCCCTCAACCCAGGTGTGTCAAGCTAACACTAAAGCTATCCAGCACAGTGTGGTATGTTCAGAGTTTGGTACTATTTGTGATTTCAGGCATCCACTTGGATCTTGGAACATATACTCAGCAGATAAAGGAATTTCTGTACCATGAGTGTTTGCCAAGTTTGCATCCTCAGTGCCCTCCTCTCCTACTCCTGTATCCTCTCTACTTTAACTCTCTCTGTAGCATCACTCCCAAATCCACGTCTGTTTCTTCCCTCTTCCAACTTCCAGCCCTCATCTCCACTCACAAAACATTTCCATTTCGACACCCCGAAGCTACCTCCAGCCCAGCATATCTCAGGAAGAACAGTGTACCTTTCCCACAGCCAGTTTCCTTTGCTGTTCTGTTTTTGTTTTTTTAAACCCTTTTCATATAAAAAAGACTTCGTCAACACTCTGTACCAGCAAAACTGATTTGAGAAGCATCTTACAGTCATTAGCTTCAACATACTCACCTTTCTCTGAATAATAACACTAGATCCATATGCTTAAACAAAAATAAAGCATAGCTCCTTCCCCTATTGCCCTTGGGCCACTGCCCGACCACACTCTGAAATAACTGCATTCTTTTTCACCATCAATTAGATGTATTACAGAAACAGCTCACAAGAAACAGGAACGTTTCTCTCAATAAAATAGTGTAACCAGACAACATCAATGTCCACGTGATAAAACAGACAGACAGACAAATATGGAGCAGAGATGGAAGGCAGGTTATCTAGGAGATCACAAAATATCTCAAAGCGAAAGCGTACGAGACTTAAAGCCGCACAGTAGCCAAAGATAGCCACTGTATTGTACATTCCAGTCATTTCTGTCATTCACAGGTTGTGAAGTTCCTAATCAGGCCATTTCTGCCATCTCAACCACCATACTTGTTTGTTAGCAAGTGACAGCGTCCAGATGTAAACACAGATGCTGTCCACATGAAGACGGAAAGGAACAAGAGGCCACAGCAACACCAGCTGCTGTCTGGACTGTCAGGCGTGAAGCACACTGACCAAGACCATGAAGCACGTGTGTTAGTTTAGCAATGGGGGTGAGGTGAAAGTTTGTGAGCACATGTGTGTGACAGAGCACAGCCCTCTGGAGAAACGGTGCGTCAATGAAGACATGAACCAAGTAAGCAAGCAGTACCTGTGGCGGTCTCATTAAATGGTCCTGGACCCTTAATGGGAAAACCATCAATCTTGATCCATTCACCTCCTAAATCAGGGAAATGCAACTGGATAGTTAGAAACAAGGTCTGTGGGATTTCCTGTAGTTCAGTACATCTACAGTGAATAGCAGTGAGCTTTCAACAGGCTTCTGAAGGATCTGTCCAGGTGCTGAGTGACTCTACATCTAAGCATTAGAGACATACATGTGTCCTTGCACATGGTTGGTCTAGCAACCTTGAAAGACTTCAGACAAAATGTTAACAAACTACATCGAAACCACTCTCAAAATGGGGAAAGTCTCTCCTAGTTTTTCAAAATCTTTAGTCTTGTATATGTCTAGAATATTCTTGTTCAGCAGGAATCACTTAATAATTCTAATTCTTAATTTTTTAAACTACAGGTATTTATTTGTTGAGGGGCATGAGCTCCATGGTGTGGGTATGGAGGTCAGAGGATTATTGCAGAAGTTGGTTCTCTCCTCCAACCACGTGGGGATTGAACCCAGCTCTTCAGGCTTGATGGAAAACACCTTTACTCGCTGAGCCATCTCACTGGACCAATAATTTTATGATTATATTGGCATGAAGAAGCAAGGAGGGAGTGCTCCTAATCTAAGTAACAAAGGACAGCCTCCCATTGCAGGTCAGACTTACCGGGTGGGCTCTCAGCTCTGTAAACCGGGCGGCTCACTCCACTGTGGTTTTCTGCGGTAACCAGCACAAAGTACACCACCCCTGGCTCTGAAACACATGGTTCACAACAAGCCACCATCTCAAATCTCCAGGAACCTACACGTCGATTCACTACTCATCTTTCTTATACCAGTAATGACTAAATATAAAAACCTGAATTAAATGGCAAGTCGAACGGTAGCTTTCTCTTGGTTTTTACTAAAATCACTAATGTTCTCTCGTGCAACTGAAACACGGCTAACCCAAAGAACACAAACTTTATTTTACAAAGTGCAGAGCAAGCGTAAAAAGCCTGGAATCCTAAGAAGTTGATAATAAAAGACTTTAAGGTTTGAAATGTGAATTCAGTGAAGGAATTAGGAACTCACAGTTCACTGAGTTCCTACATAATCAGTAGTTGAACATCTGTCAGAAACTACAATAATATTTCCACATTGAAGCTCCAAATGGAGATATCCTGGTGGGGGGAGAAATATCAATGAAACTCATAAAATATAGCACATGGAAGTATTTATTGCACTACATAAAGCTTTGTAGAATTTTCTTTTTCACAGCAAAATATTCCCCAGGCTATATCTCCATGTGGTTTTTGAATACTTCAACAACAACCAAAAAAGCTAGAAAAATATTTCCCAGATTCTTGAAAATGCTAATCTTGAAATAACTAGAGTTTACTTTTTTACTTTGGTCTCAGGGTCAAGGTCAAGTAGCAGAAGTCTCCTTGGCTGAGTTCCTGAAGTTGTCAGGAAAAAGGAAACCAAGAAGTCATGTCACAAAGAAAATGCTCCCAAACTCACAGCTTTCAAAAATAAAACATAACGGCATTAGTTTTCCTCAAAACAAACTATTCTCTGTGACAGGTAAGTGAAAGCACAAACTCCTTGAAGAGATGAAAGTCTGCTAGCGTGGTAAGAAACAAAGGGCTGGAGTGGGAGAGTTTGTTCTGTCAAAAATGCTCATGATAATGGCACTCCTTTAAATAGAACCTCATTCTGTTCTCAAGTCAAAAGCCAGGGATCCTTGGCTGAATAGCCGCCATCTGGGACACCTGCTGTACTCAGGCTGGTGTGACTTCTGTCTGTCTGTGGCAGGGCCTGGTGGTATTTGGGGTTTGGCACAACTTGCCCAGTTAATGGAGAAACGTTCCAGGTCTCAAGAGAACACGGAATCCTGCAATGCCAGGGTTCCTTCACTCTGGGCTCATCGGTATTTCCACAGCAATGGGATCCACATGCCTCTGCCTCCCATTCAGTTAACTCATCAGAAAGTTGCTTGGGAGACGTTATTTGTTTAGTGAATGGTACAGCTCTGTTTCATGTGTTTTCCCTCTCTGCAGCAATCATAACAACCCAATATTTGAGAAAACAAGGCCCTGCTCATGGCTTGGTCCGATCAAATCTCCATTTAACCTCACAGCTGGACTGGAGCTGGGTACAGTGATTCATAGAAATGTGTGTTTAGCTAAGCCAGGAGGAAGGGAGGCTGGCCTGTTCAATGTCCATTTTATGCACTTTCTTTCAGTTATCCAGAGAGTGCAATTGTACCATGCAGGAGGTTAAAAAAAAAAAAAAAGACATAAGATCAGTGAATAGCAAGCTCATCGATGCTGAGGGGTGGACTGGGATTTATGCCTGGATCAGACTTTAACATGGCATGAAGGACTTCTGGTTTTCTCTAGCTGAGTCTGTAGCTTCCTCATTGTGCTGGATAGCTTTAGTGTCAACCTGGCACACCTGGGTTGAGAAAGCCTCAGTTGGGGAACTGCCTCCATTGGACTGACCTGTGGCCATGTCTGTAGGGCATTTTCTTCATTATTGAGTGATGTGGGAGGGCCCAGCCCACTGTGGGTGGTGCCACCCCTGGGCAGGTGGGCCTATGTTATATAAGAAAGCAGGTTGAGCAGGGGCCAGAGGAGCAAGCTTGTAAGCAGCATCCCTCCATAGCCTGTGCTTCAGCTCCTGCCTCCAGGTGAACCTACCTTAGACTCCCTGATGAACTGTGACCCAGGGAGATGTAAGATAAAACAAGCCCTTTCCTCTCCAAGTTGGTTTTGGTCAGAGTGTTTTGTTACAGCAATGGAGAAACAAAGTGGAAAACTCATGACCGATGAACTGTGACCCAGGGAGATGTAAGATAAAACAAGCCCTTTCCTCTCCACGTTGGTTTTGGTCAGAGTGTTTTGTCACAGCAATGGAGAAACAAAGTGGAACACTCATGACTGACAAAGATCTGCCTGCCTCTGCTTCCCGAGTGCAGGGACTAAAAGTTTGAGCCACCATGCCTAGCTTTAAACATGGTGTTTCTAAATGCATGGTCAATAACTTTTTTTTGCTGGAGTATTTAATTGCTTATTGATGTTTTCTGCACCTCTGGTAACAAATTTTAAGTTACAGTAGTTGCATCTCATAAAAATAAAAATATTTTATTTTTTAATTTTATGTGTATGAGTGTATTGTCTGCATGTATATAATTATACTAATGTTGTGTAATGCCTGAGGAGGTCAGAAGAAAGTATTGGATCCCTGGAACTGGAATTTTAGATGGTTGTTAGCCTCCATGTGAGTGCTGGGAATCAAACCCAGGTCCTCTGTAAGAGCAGTCAGTGCTCTTAACCGCTGAGCCATCTTTCCAGGCCCCAATTTAAAGAGTGTATTGTCTGCATGTATATAATTATACTAATGTTGTGTAATGCCTGAGGAGGTCAGAAGAAAGTATTGGATCCCTGGAACTGGAATTTTAGATGGTTGTTAGCCTCCATGTGAGTGCTGGGAATCAAACCCAGGTCCTCTGTAAGAGCAGTCAGTGCTCTTAACTGCTGAGCCATCTTTCCAGGCCCCAATTTAAAAAAAAAATTTACACTATTCTATTTATTATTTTTATGTGTATGAGTGTATTGCCTACATGTATGCAAGTGCACCTGTGTTGTGCAATGCCTGTGTAGGTCAGAAAAAGGCATCGGATCCCCTGGAACTGGAGTTAGCTGACATCTGGGTGCTGGGACTTGAACCTGAGTCCTCTGAAAGAGCAGCCAGTGCTTTTAACTGCTGAGCCATCTCTCTAGCCCCCAAAATCACTTTTTCTGAGATGCAGTTACTGGGTAAATGAACTGCTCACACAGAAGTAATGAGTGTCACACAGTGGGGTTTCACAGTACAACGCAAGCCACAGAAGGAGCTGAGGTTTCACAGAGCTGCAGTTACTCAGTTCACTTTCTTTGGGTGTGCGACATTGCTGAAGTTTCACCTTTGTTTAAATTCCTCTAGAAGACAAAGGGTGCTGTTCTAGTTTCATTTCTGTTGCTTTGATAAAACACTCTCACCAAAAGCAACTTAGAGGAAAGGATTTATTTGGCTTACACTATCAGATCACAGTCCATCATTGAGGGAGCTAAGGGCAGGAACTCAAGCAGGAGCTTGAAGCAGACATGGAGGATGCTGCTTGCTGGCTCACACTCTAGCTGGACTTCTGGTTTGCTCATGCATGCCTGGTGTTCTTATACAGCCCAGGACCACCTGCACAGTGACAGTGCTGCCCACAGTTGGCTGGGCCTTCCTACATCAATTAACAATCAATACAATCCCTCACAGACAAGCCTAAAAGCCAATCTGATCTAGGAAATTCCTCAATTGAGGTCCCTCCTCTCAGATGACTCTAGGCTACATCAAGCTGGCAATTAAGGCTAACCAGGACAGTGCATTGTACAGATTCTAAGTGTTTCCATGAATAGGTTCTGATAGGTTTTAACTTTTTAAACATATCTGTGTATTACACTGTGGTAACAAATGATAAAATATATATGCATATATTTTAAAAATTTACGACATGCCCAATTTGTCCTTATTTTTCGTATCTCTAAGTACAGTCCTTCAACAGGTTTTTTCAAATTGTCACAAATATCCAAAAAAGAAAATCCACATTTAAGAGGACCCACCCACACAGTTCAAACCAAAGTTGTTCAGGGGTCAATTGTACTTAATTATTAAAAGATTTATAGGTGGGAAATTTCCAGAATTGTCTACTAAATTGTCTAATAGTCTATAATTTTTCTATAGGTCAAAACAATGATCAATATACTTTCCAAAGCACATTTAGAAACTAAAAATTCTGTTTAATTTTAGGGAGAGAAATACTTTAAGTGTCTTGACAAGAAACCTGGAACAATACGAACCAAGGGGCCTCATGGTGAGGCCTCCAGTCAGAGCCTCAAGACTAGAGTCTCAGAACTTGGCTGCTGATTTCCAAAGAACCCAGATACCTCTAGCCCAGCCATACTCTGTCTCACAAGCACTCATCCTAAGAACATAGCTGCAAATGTTGGCACATAGTTAACTCTGAGTGGGAACAAGAGCATAGGTCACTTACCCACATCCTCAATAAGGAAGGAGTTTGTCTCCGCATTCACCTTGATGTACTTAAGACTTTTCAGTGACTTCCCATAGGCAATGTTGTAATGCTCCACAGGTCTACGGGTAGCATCTTTGGGTGGGTCCCACGTGACCTTCAGGCCCGTTTTAGTGGACAGCAGTTTCACATGCCTTGGCTTCAGTGGGTGGTCAACTATGCAAACATCGCAACTATCAACTTGACAGCGGTGGCAGGTTGGGAGAGTAATTTTCTGAATGTTCACTGATATTGTTAGCAAAAAAGTAAATGACATTCAATCTGTCTGATCCTAAAGACTAAGTGAAGTCGTGTTTGCACATCCTTACGGCGTGACAGGGGAAACAAACATACCAGTCCCACAAGCTTTTCTGTATTTTGGATAACTGTGGGTGGTAAATTTAAACCAAATGGGAAGCAAATTAAAATCAACTCTCAACATTCCCTGCCTTGATTATACAGACATGCCAAGGCAAGAAAAACAAATGGGTAATTGCACATATTCCCCAAGGGCTTTTGAACACTAAATAAGTTCTTAGTGATTTGGGATGTTAAATTGGACAAGCTTTAAAAGTCCTCTGAGAAGAACAGCCTTATCCTTATGATTACGAAGAATGTCCACTACGTCCAAAGTGAGGCAACAGAAGTGTTCATCTCCACAGAGAAAACAAACCAAGGTCATCACCAGCCTAAAGGAGGGACAAAGCTCTGCTTTTATGTGTATATACCTAATTTTTTAATTTTTAAAATTAAAAAAATGGTTCCAGAAGAAAAAAAAAAAGTTCTTTGAGAAGTACTATGGCAGCTAGGTGTGGGGTGCATGCCTTTAAACCCAGCACCTGGGAGACAGGTGGACAGATCTCTGTGAGATCAAAACCTGTCTAGTCTACATAGTGAATTCCAGACCAGCTGGGCTACAGAAGTATCTTCAGTTATGAAGTCCTAAAAACTTTCTTGATTTTTCGAAATCACAGAACCAATACATAACATTTTGTCTAACAAAATCTCTCAGCTCACTGCATGACTGATGCTCAGTGCACGATCATGTCAACAAGTGCTAAATATTCATGTAACAGTTGCAACAGTCAAAATGTCAGCTAGTTTGGATGATAAAATGACTATTCGGTGACACAAGGCACTTTCAGAAAATAAAATTAACCTAAGGGAAAAAGAAAAAACCTTAAATACATTAAGAGAAGGGCATTTGGAAGTTCATAGAGGAAGGGGAGGAGACTTTTCACGAGGACACATACATGGGTTAGCATGTGATTTTTAATACTGAATGAAACTACTGAATGGAATGAACACAAATGATTCTAACACACACCTCATTTTCCCTCCCAATCTTGCCCCACTGCAACAAAAAAGGACTGTCGGGGGAATTCACAGCATGAATAGTGAGGATAAATCTGATTGTGAAGAGTTAGAGAAGGTTGCTCATTCTGGAGACAAAACAAGGCATTAGATGATGTGCATTGGCTAAAATCCACAAAGCATCCCTCCCAACTCCATCCTGCAGTTCTGTGAGGGGGAATCACGGGGAAGCCACCTGTGAGCTTCAGGGACCTCACACCGATCATTTCCTGGATGCTGGAAATGAACCATAGCTGCTTTTCATTATGATTTTTCTCTTTCACTATTCTCTGCCTACAAGAAATTTCAGCAGGAATCATTCCTGGGAATCGGTATCTCACACTAACCAAAAGCTGTGTAGAAGCGAACCAAGATATTCCAACCCTCAAAAGGGAAGCTCCTGTGTGTGTGTGGGTGTCTTCCTGGGAAGAAAATCAGTGAAAAAATAATGCAAATAACACTGTTCTTTGCAGTTAGTTTCCAGAGTCCATTCTTGACAGACATCCTGAAATGTGAGACCCCAAGACCTGAATAATGTTGGTTAGTGGGACTCAATCAATATAGTCACCTAAGCCAGAAAATGATAGAAAAAAAAACCATCTATAAACATATTCACTTTAGTTCCCTGCTACGTCCTCATGTTAATCAATTTTCTGTCACTATTACAAAATATTTGAGATAATCATTTTATAAAGAGGAAAGCTTTCTTTTGTCTCACAGTTTTAGGAGTTTCTGTCTATGATCAATTGGCCCACTGTTCTTGGATCTGTGGTGAGGCCCCTCCGTGTGGGAGCCTGTGGTAGACAAAGCTCACTTCATGGTGGTCAGGAAGCAAGAGAGGGAGGAAAAGAAAGGAGTCCCACTGTCCCCTCCTAGGGCAGACCCTTAGTGACCTAAGCCCTCCCATTAGGCCCCATCTCTTACGGGGTTTGTTTTTTTTTTAACACAGGGTCTCCCTGTAACTCCAGTTGGCCTAGAACTCACTAAGTAGACTAGTCTGGCCTTGATCTCACAAAGATCTGCCTGCCTCTTCCTCCAAGTGCTAGGATTAAATAAGTGTGCCATCACACCCAGACCCAGGTCCCATCTCTTACAGGCTCCACAACATGGGGGTGGAAAGACTGTAACAGCCAGTGGAGGAGATGCATAACCATATGGAAACAGAGTCTTATAGCCTCCTGGGACCTCACTCAGATGAATTTATAGCAATGGTGTCACAAGACCCATGCAAACTGAAGCAGACAAAAACCCAGCATAGAGCTAGGGAAATGGGCAACAGACCCCTGTCTTAGCCAGAGAACTATTGGCAGCTGATTACTGCTGGGTGAAGGAGAGCTGAGCTTCTTTAAGGGAGAAACTCTAGATAGGCTGACTATACCCCAGTGGATGACCTGGGACTGAAGGATGTCTGGGTGTACCAACTTGACTCAATAGGCCTTAATATAAATGACAGAATGCATTAAATCTGGTGGGGGGCTATGGGGGGGTACAGATGGGGAGGGGGTATAAAGATCATTAAGATGTTTTATATGAAATACACAAAAATTCAATTAAAATAATTATAAAAATAAAAAGGCTCCCAATATCTCCATGGACTGGGAAGTAAGCTTTTAATATAGGTCCGGTGGGAACTTAATCCAAATCATAGCCTCCTTGTATTTATCCTTGGGCCTATGAAGAGTAATTTAAGACTCATACAAGAGTCCACATTCAAACGGACACACCAAAGCTTGGCTTGGTGGCATACATCTGTAATCCCAGCACTAGGGAGGTGGAAGCCAGGGGATCAGGAGTTCAAGGCCAGATTCAGCTTCATAACAAGGTCAGGGCCAGTCTGAGCTACATCAGACTGTCTCAATAAACAGATGTGTGCATCAGCCCAGCATAGGGACAGTCATTCAAACCCACCAAGAACTCTGACAGGATAAACAAAGAACAAGGCAAAAAGGAGATAGCTCTGGTTGTCACAATCTAATGGATGTGACTCCCTTTGCTTCCCTACTCAGAGTTTCTGTCTATGTCCACACATCACTCAGTTTGTTCTCCTCTAGTGATAATAAGCACCATAACACTGTATCACATTCAGTAGCTACCTGTGCTGGATAGCTTTAGTGTCAGCTTGACACACCCGGGTTGAAGCAGCCTCAATTGGAGAACTGCCTCTATTGGACTGGCCTGTGGCCATGTCTGAAGGGCATCTTCTTGATGAGTGATGTGGGAGGGCCCAGCCCACTGTGGGTGGTGCCACCCCTGGGCTGGTGGGCCTGTGTTGCTTAAGAAAGCAGGCTAAGCAGGGGCTAGGGAACAGATGGTGAGGTGCTCCCGCCTGGAGCAGCGGCCAGCACTAGTCGGGTATGACTCCAACAATTTCACACAGTAGCAAAGTCGTTCTCATAGCTCGTGCCAGTAGACTTTTGTCTAGATTTAAGAACATTTTGCCAGGCACTGAATGGCAGAATGCTATTTCTGTGATCATTTAGGTACCCAGCCATGGCCAGGCTGTACAACTTTCTATCACAGCTGCCATGAGATGTCTACTAGTTTGTTTGAGAATGGAAAATGAGGACAGTCAGCACTCGGACTGAATCCTTACTTTGGTCTAACCTCAGGTGCCAAGGCTCATCCAGAAAGACTGTAAGAGACAAGTCTGCTTCAAAAGTCAAAATCTAGTCAGAATCTAGTTTAGTTCGACTCTAGAACTGTCAGTAATCCAGATAGATTCTAGATTGCAATACCCTGCAGTGACTATCCTTGAAGCATCTTCTGCACACAAGCCGCAGAAAGTCTCCAAGCCTAATAACAGAACCTCCAAGAGTCACCCAGCTGCACCAGGCATGGAGCATAACTTTGCCCAACTCCAAAGCCCAGCTCACAAGCCCTCAAAATCTGTCAGTCCCCGATCATAAGTGACCAATGGCCCTGTCCACTGAAACCTAATTTAGGAAGCCATTACTATCCTAAAATGAAGGATGTTTTTACCATTTCCTCTGCCCTCTCTCACTGTTTCCCATCTTCTCGAAAGGACAGTCATGCCATCTGTGCTGGTGTCTTCCTCTCTCTGGGAGAAAAGCAATAACTGAGCCATGATGTGCTCTCCAGGGAACATCTGCATTCTTGTGACAAGAACTTAACCAAGGATATGGCTTTCTAGGAATTACTTTCTAAGCCTTAGGGTGCCTCTCTAAGTAGGGGTCATTTTGAGCATCTTTAGAGGCCTTTAGGACACTCTGAAGTCATGTTTAAGAACAGCCCTGGGAGATTAGTCTGGAATTAATGTTTTTCAAAAGTCATTAAGCTGGCATACCACCTCCTCTTCCTCCCAATACATACTAGGCCAGTGAATCGGCCAGTGACATGACTAGAGACTTCCTAGATTCTCATCAACCTCGATATTTAAAACTGACATTGTTTCCAGCACTTCCTAATAAACGTCAGCCATGGATAACTAAGAGAACTGGCTAAAAATATCAGAACAGTGGGCAAAGGAGAGCTTGAAGGCCATGCCAGGCTCCATCCCAATCAATGCCTGAGCACCAACCCAGTATGGAGCGAGGTCAGTCCTTCCAGTAGGCACACCAGTGTGTCCACACTCACACCTCTTGACAGAAAGCTTATACTAGAAACGTGACAATGTATCCTCTTCCTGATCATTGTTTTGAAGGTCTGGTGTCTCTAATCTATAAGTATGAAATAAAGTCAAAGGGTGAAGGTGGGGCCTGTGGACTGCATTCCAGGTTCTGGATAGAAGATGAACATTCCGGCCGTATAAAGCTTTCTCTAGTTACCTTTCTGTTGCTGTGATAAAACATTCTCAACAAAAACAACTTAGGAGACAAAAGGATTTATTTGGTTTACAGTTCCAGGTCATAGTCTTTCATTGACAGAAGTCAGGACAGTAACTCAAGTAGGATCTTCAAGCAGAAACCATGGAGGCACACTGCTTGCTGGCTCACTCACAGGCTCATGCTTAGCCAGCTTTCTTATACAGCCCAGGACCACCTGCCCAGGAAATAGTGCTTCCCACAGTGGGCCGGGCCCTCTTACATTAACTAACAATTAAGACAATCCCCACAGATAAGCCCACAGGCCAATCTGATCTGGGAAATCCCCCAGTTGAGACTCCCTTCTTGGGTGACTCGAGGCTGTGTGAAGTAGACAGTTAACACTAACTAGGACAAAGCTCAAATACCATACAACCATACAGTGGCCCTTATTTATCTATTTATTTATTTAAATATAGATTTATTTGTGGTACTAGGGTTTGAACCTAGAGCTTTTCACATGCTAGGGAAGTACTCTACCACTGAGTTATATCCCTAGCCCCTACCCGCTCCCCCACTTTTGTATATTTTATTTCAAGACAGGCCCTTACTACGTTACCTGGGTTGGCCTTACGCTCCCTCTATAGCTCAGGCAGGCCTTGATCTTAGCCCCCAACCTCCCAAGCAGCTGTGGTTACAGGCCTGAACTACTAGGGCCAGCCTCTTTTTGAGTACCTATAAACTTAGCACCTCCACTCTTGTCTGCTAGATAACTGAAGCACAATCATTTCACAAGAGCTTTCCACGTGTTCCTCTTATGGAGATGATGCTGGGTGCAGCCTTGAAAGCTACTTGTACCAAGAACTCTGTCTCTTAAGGAAAAAAGATAAGCCCAAATGTCAGTGCCACAGGAATCATAAAACATAATGGAGGATAATGGAGGGGACAGGGAGAAGGGGTGGGAGGCTTCACAGACAGGTAGGACCATGGCAAGCTGCCTTTTCATCTCCACAGCAACATGAGGAAATGGGGCTTGGGCCAAAGTCAAGGGGATTTAGAGCTAAATAAG
>NW_008347605.1:135168-143244 GCF_000622305.1 Nannospalax galili | reverse complement strand
AGCTAAATAAGAAGAATTTCCTGTCTACGACCTTCTCCCCCCTCCAAAGCTGTCTTTGAATGAACACAGATGGTGAGGTGCTCCCGCCTGGAGCAGCGGCCAGCACTAGTCGGGTATGACTCCAACAATTTCACACAGTAGCAAAGTCGTTCTCATAGCTCGTGCCAGTAGACTTTTGTCTAGATTTAAGAACATTTTGCCAGGCACTGAATGGCAGAATGCTATTTCTGTGATCATTTAGGTACCCAGCCATGGCCAGGCTGTACAACTTTCTATCACAGCTGCCATGAGATGTCTACTAGTTTGTTTGAGAATGGAAAATGAGGACAGTCAGCACTCGGACTGAATCCTTACTTTGGTCTAACCTCAGGTGCCAAGGCTCATCCAGAAAGACTGTAAGAGACAAGTCTGCTTCAAAAGTCAAAATCTAGTCAGAATCTAGTTTAGTTCGACTCTAGAACTGTCAGTAATCCAGATAGATTCTAGATTGCAATACCCTGAAGTGACTATCCTTGAAGCATCTTCTGCACACAAGCTGCAGAAAGTCTCCAAGCCTAATAACACCCTGAAAAGCCCAAAGCCAGAGCTAAGTCCTCAGGCCAGCCCAGATCTGAAGGGTCTATTCCAGAGTGAACAGGTGCCCAGTGCCTCTCCTGCCTCTGCCCTGCCTTCCTGCTCAGATACGTCTTCATAGCCGTCATTGACCACGTACTCAAAGCTTATTTATACCACTTGATGGAAAGGGTGTCAGGCAATCAGATCAACCCAGAGGTCTCTGACCCAAATGTCTACAGAGGCCAAGAAGGCGAAGCAAATGCTGGAGACCTGTTGTGGAAAGTAGAGTCACCATCTGAAGGCACAGACTAGCTCCAAGCATCTGTTGACAAAAAGGACCTCAGGCCCCAGACTGTCAGATGCTCAGTGGGGTATTTTTCCCAAGATGATAGAAAGCTTTTAAATCTTTTTTTAAATTATTAAATCTTTTAAATGAATTTTTATGACATTTTATTTATTTTTGTGGGGGGAGGGGGAAGTGGGCACAGGCCATGAGCATGAGTTAAGGTCAGAAGACAACTTGCAGAAATCAGTTCTCTCCTTCAAATTTGTGGGTCCCAGGGATCCAACCCAGGTTGTCAGGCTTGGTGGCAAGTGCCTTAACCTGCTGAGCCATCTTGCATGTGTGTGCGGGCACACACACATGCATGCACACGCACAGAGGCCAGATCAGGTCCACTGATGGCTAGCCAGTAACCTCTGCTTTGACCCCAGGAGAAATCCTTCAGTTGCTCACCCAGACAACCTCCCAGCATCCTTTGCAGTTCAGAGACTCCTCCGTGAGTCTGAATCCCTGAGGAAAGACCATACAGATGAAATAAAAAAAGAAGGAATATCCCAGCCCCTGATGAGGGGCCCGGGTGTCACACCCCACCACTAGATATCCCACCCTTCCCAAGAAGTCCAAAGACTCTGGAAATGTCCTGACCTGGGCTCTAAGAGGTAACAGAGACTGAGTTGCAGGGACTTTGGGGAAAAGTGAATGCAGGATGTTACAGCTTAGTGACTAGTCAAACTGATGACTTGCATGTGTCTACACATGACCACTCCAGACCAGTGTACCCCACATTTAACACGTGAGCTGCAGACTGCCCTCACTACTTCCTGGCTCTGTGCCTTGGTCCCTATGTCCCAAGCCTGAGCCCTGGAGCCAGATGTTCAGAACCATCCCTGACTTCTTGGCTAGGCCACAGAGAGTGGAAACAGGGGTTTCCTCAAGAATGGGAACCCTACTGAAGGGCTATTTATCAGAATACAGAGACACCAAGTCTAAAGTCAGTTAATAAAATGAACCAATAAAGACCCAATTCACAGAAAAGTCATGCTTAGAAAAACTGACTCAAAGCAGTAACTGAATCCTGCTGGTTTCAAAGATGTCGTGTTTGTTAGTTTATTTGTTTTGTTTCATCTTTTAAAATAATTGTTTCATTAAAGTCTTGGGGTAGGTTTTAAAAAAAATAGGAAGAAAGGTAGAAGGGGAGGAAGAAGAGGGAGGGTAGGAAGAGGGAGAAACCATGTCCAACGCGCACTAACCCTAAAAGGAACAAAGGGGCTCTCCTGCTTGGCCCACTTCCTTTGAATTTGCTCCACTGCAATTTTGAAGCTGATTTATTTTAGCCAAAAATGCTATACTACCAAAAGTCCTCGCTCGAGTTGGCATTCAATGAGTATCAGATGGATGGGTGACTATCTTAAGTTTGACTTATAGGCAATTTACCATCTAGAAAGAAAGGGCGGCTCATAAACACGAAACTGTTTCCCCTTTCAGGGTCTGCCCCAAACAGCGACCACTGGCAGGACCATTTCACATCCTGAAGCTAAAACACACAGCTGTGGAGAAATCTGCTAAGGAAATGCTGACTAAAAAGAACCAAATATTTTCTGAGGGAGCTCCTGACATGCTAATGATCCCAAGTACTTACTGAAGTAACTTCTGTAACTAAAAACTTACTTTGGTTGAACTGAAAAAACCACATCTGAAAAGTAAGTTTGAGTGACTCTTGGGTATCCTGAGTCCTGGTCACACTGTGCTATGGGAGTTATCAGTTCTTAGAACCATCTGCTAAATCTTAAATAGCCAACAGGGTCCCTGTGTACAAGCAACAGAAAAAGCCCATGTGTTTCAACTGCACCAATAAAAAACACGCACCATGAATCAATTTTATTTTACCTGACAAGTGCATCAAATAGTTAGTCTCTCTCTATGTTTGTTTTGAGCATCTGAGTCAAAAACAAATAGAGAAAATAAGTCAGAAATGAAAACATCAGGTTTATTGCTGATAATACTGAAACAGAGAATGTGGCTCCTGCTTCCTGCTTCCCCGACTCTCCACTCCAGCTCTGGACCATCAGACAAACCCAGAAGAGATGCGGAACCTGCTACATCCCAGGGGGATGGGGACAGCAGGCCTGGGCCCAACTTAGGGAGCAGCTCGGTGGAAGTGGAGAATCTGAATGCTGCCTCATTTGGAGGCAGACCTTGGGACTTCAAAGCCGTTGACACAGCACAGATAAAAAGTCAGCTAGTGGAGCCTGCTCTCCACAGAGCAGAGGAATATGGGAAAGCAGAGGGCGGTGTTACCCCAGTGATGTTTTGTGATCAAACAGAAGGGGACGATAGGTGTTTGCTAAGGATCTTACTAACATCTCTAGCTAGTAGACTGCCCCTCCCACACTGGGCATGATCATTACTCCATGGTCAACCTGTACTGACTCTTCAAGGCAAGTATCAAGATGACCTCTCCCTACCTTCAGGAGACTCCCTCAGCACCCACTGATGTCCAGTATGTGTCTTCCTGGGATTATAAATTGGGATACCATTTCTCAGGCCCAGGGAGGCTCTGAAACAATCAAAGCTCACCTGTTAGTCAACTCCCAAACCAAGCTGACCACTAGGCTGAAAGCTCACATCTGACCTGCCCTAGTCCAATCTCAAATTTTACCCAGTGCACACTATTCAAAAGAGCCCACCAGTGCGTAAGACAGCAACATGACAGCCTGAAAATGCCCTGGTTACATGATACCAGCAAGATAAACATATTCTAGTTTTCAAATACATTTCATCCCATCACAAAAGTCCCTGGGGGCATTTAAAGTCCGGACATGAAAACTTCTTTGCCTTCTAGCATAAAATAAAAGGAGGAGGAAGAAAAGAGAGGGCAAAGGAGGAAGAGGCAGTGGCAGGAGAAGAAGAGGAGGAGGAGGAGGAAGAGGAGGAGGAGGAAGAGGAGGAGGAAGAGGAGGAGGAGTTGGAGGAGGAGGAGGAGTTGCAGGAGCTGGAGGAGGAAGACTGAGTCTGGGCATCTTTCCTCTCAGCTTCTTACTCTGTTTGGCCTCTACCAGACATGATTCATTCAAATGCCCAGATGGGAGCAGGGTTCCCTCAGCAACCCCTACCACCTTTCTCTAAAATTGGTACAGATCTGTCAGTAAGACAGTAAAGTAAGAGTAATGGAGTCTGAAGTCTCCCCTTGACCTAAACTCTTAGAATGCCCTCAAGGTCTCTATAAGGCGGTGGACACAAGATGAGCTGTGGAAAAGACGCATGTTACTTCTGTCTAGTAAGATCTCCCCCAGTTCTTCTGTAACAGGCCTGTGACTCGACGACCCCAAAGTGCCCAGGAGACTTCTTTGGGTTTATTCTAACTGGGGGTACTACTGAGAGGCTGTGAAGGGGGGTCTGGGACTTGGAGAAGCCAGTTCTTTCTGTCACACACAGAAGGGAATGGATTTGAAGAGAGTACTCGGGTGATGTGTAGAGGCTAGGACTTCAATGTGGCTCAAAAGTGTTTCTCAAGGGTTCACGTGCTAGAAATTTAGTATCTGGTGTGGCAGTATGGGAGGTGATAGAACCTTTAAAAGGTGGAACCCAGTTGAACTTAATTAGATCATTGGGTTGAATCTTTAGAAGAGATCAAGGTAGTGCTTGCTACTAAGTTAGATGAATGGAGCTCCTAGTTAGTTTTATCAAAAGTAGATTGCTACAAAGCAAGGCCAACCCCACATGGTTGGCCCTTTCTGCATGAGGCTGGTTCCCATTCCACTCCTCTGATATGTTGTGATACAGCCAAGTGGCCCTCACTAGAGACTAAAGGGATGGGGCCACCTCATCTTAAGCTTTCAGTCTCTAAAACTGTGATCCGAATCTTGTTTCTTTATAAAGACCTACTTTCTTTATAAAGCATGAAGCCTTGGGTAGTCTGTTACAGAAACAGAAAACAGACTAATAAAAAGTTCTGGGTTCTAAGCATCCCTAAAGCTAACTCAATTTCTGAACTTCCTATGGTTTGGCTCCAAGAAACAATGAATTCTGATATTTAAATAAGTTCAAATTGAGATTTTTGCCATTTGTATTCAGACTCTGGTGGACTAGAGTACCATTAATCAAGATCTTCTGTGAAAATCAAAACCTCTGAAGCTACCCCAGCAGCCAGTGCATTTGGTCACAAGAGCTGCCAGTGAAGACTCGCCCAAAGCCATGAGAGCCAATGCCAGCGGCAGCTGCTGCCATGCCCGGTACTCACTGTAGACACCCAGTGAGGCAGGCGGTGCCAGGGAGCAGGTGCGGACAAGCTGGGTTACAAAGAAGTCCCCCAGAAGAATGCTCAGAGCTTTTGAAGTTACTTAAATCCCAGACACATTATTACTCTCCAACACCATGAAACCTTCATGTTTAAAGAAGTTTCCTTACTTTGTCTTTCTTTCAAAAGCGTGTTTTATTATCTGCTGGAAACCACTAAAAGCTTCTAAAATTCTCCAGTGAAGAAAACACAGATCTCAGCATAGCCACAAGGCTTTTCTTTAGTGTGTGCGTGTGTGTATGTGTGTGTGTTGCATGTGCACGTGCATGTTGCATGTGTGTTGCATGTGCGTGTTGCATGTGCGTGTGTTGCATGTGTTGTGTGTGTTGCGTGTGTGTTGCATGTGCGTGTGTGTGCACATGTGTGGAGGTCAGAGGACAACTTGAGGTTTCATCCTCTGGAATGTTGTCCACCTTCTCTTAGACAATGACTCACGGGCCTAGAGTTCACTGATTTCTGGACTTCTCATGGTTTGGCTCTGACTGACTGGCCAGTGAATACCAGACAGAATACCTGTCCGCCTCTCCAGCACTGGGGTTACAAGCATGTGTCACCATGCCTGGTAATTTTTATGTGGGTTCTGGGGATCAAACTCAGGTATTAATACGTGAGGCAAGCACTTTATCAAATTAGTTATATCCTCACCCCCTGCTGAGTCTTTGACCAAAGAGCCAACACAGACCAGAAGAGGCTAGGGCATACTAAACCGCAATACAGCATGCCAGTGGGAATCAACGTGATATACAAGTTTGAGATTTATTTGAGAGGGAAGTTGGAAACACTTAGCTATCAATCTCAAATACCAGATAGTGCAGGAATATACAGAAATTCAGAAACATTCAGGTGGCTGTCAGCACATGGGTGGAGCACTAAATTGATTGGCCAACTTTAAAATAATTTTCAAGTGAATGTTGGAATTATATTTGCCAGATAATTATGACCTCCTCTGTCTTCTCAAAGAAAAACAGCTGAACGAGCACGTTGTTTTGAGATCATGAAATGAGCACTATAAGGTTCACAGATGGCTGACTGGATCTTCTCCCAGGAGGCTGGCACTGGGTAGACACAGTCTGTGTATTCAAGCAACAGCCTGGCTTCTCTGAAGCTTCTCAACATGCCCAGCGCTCCATAAAAGCATTTTCCACAACTGACACTGGTTCTCTGGATCTTTCACTCTGGGTCTTTAGAGTCTGCCTTTATATAACGCCACGGGGTACTGAAGGAGCTTTGCACAGAAAACCTCTGATCCCACCACAGAGAAGAAGTCACATCATATTGTCATCAGAAACATCAGGACAAGCAGATGTCTCAGGTCTCCCACAAGGACAAGAACAGCCAAGGAAACAGCCTGGCTGTGCAGACTTCATCCCTAGTTTAAATTCCTCAGAAATGAATCCATTCCCACACAACACTCACTTATTGATTCTATTTCCAGGCCCCAGTGTACTGTTGCATTTATGCAGTGAACGCATCAGACACAAATGAGCTAGGAGTTAGAGAGACCCAGGATGATCTGGGCTGCGCCTAGCAGTTGCAACATCCCTGGCTATCTTCAATACTCCCTCATGAACAGGGGAGCCAGATAGAGCCCTGGCTCACCTCTCTAGTCACCTCAGCTTCCTTGTGGCTGTCCCTAGCACCTCTGGTATTTTATAGCCTTTTGATAACAACAAAGCATCACTTTATTCAGACTAGAATGCTGCATGCCCCTGCAGGCATGCCAAAGTGCCCGAGGGCTTGGAGTGGACTCCGAATACAGTTGTGAATCACATTTTTTTCTTCATGTGTCCCAAGAAGCCAAATGGTGGAGCCACTTCCTCGAGTTTGTCAGTGCCCATTCCTCTCCCCTTTTCATGTGGGAATCACCAGCCTTCACTCATCTCCATAAAGCAGGGCCTCCTCAGTGAGCTTCAAGTGACTGCATGCCAAACAAAGGGATGTCCCTCACATTGACTAAGGAAACTGCATCAACCCCATGTTGCCCATCTCTGTCTGGTCACACACGGGCCACCACAAACTACCACTGGGAGAGGTCTAGGGCAAGACCCCTCCATCTACATGCAAGACCACATGCATGATTGGCCATGTTAGCTCACAGTGCCTGCTATCAGCTGTGCTCCCAAAGCCTGGTAGTTAACAGCTACTTTTAGACAAAGTTTTCCCAGACTGTTCTTAATTTGTATTTAGAGAGAAGTTGGAGTGAAGAGAATGTTCATTAACACAGCTGGGTTCACATTACTCTCCCCTCCTATTGTCCTACTTTACCTCTTTCTCTCTCCTCCATAACTGGGGGAAGATCTGCAAGGCAGAAAAACACAAATATGGAGCAATAAAAGGAAGTGTCTGTGATTAACCCAGAAAACCACAACTGACCGAAGTGCAGAGAATAAGAGACCACAGAGTGCTTATCCCTAAGTAGGACACATATCAAACCTCTGCCTCCCAAGGCTTGGGGGTCATTACAGAAGAAGGGGAGGAAACGCTGTAAGAGCCAGAGGTGATGGATGAGCACAAGGAAACAGAATTTTCCAGTCAGTTGGTCAATTACCCATATGAACTCACAGCAATCAGGAAAGGATGCACAAGTCCCATGCAAGCTCTAATCATACAAAAACCCAGCATAGACATGGGGACGTGGGTAAGAAGCCCCAACCTCGGCTGAGGAACTATCAGCAACCGATTGCTGCTGGGAGAGGGAGAGTTGGTTTTCTTTAAGGGAGTGAAACTAGATAGGTTAAGCAGGCTCCAGTGGATGGACTCATACGAAAGGACATTTGGGGACACAAACTTGACTCAATAGGCCTTAATATATATGACAGGGTCCATGAAATCTGGTGGGGGGGGCTATAATAGGGGTGCATATTGGGGAAGGGTTCTAAATATGATTAAAATATGAAATCTGAAAAAATTCCAGTTTAAAAAAAATTTTTTTAAAGGGAAG
>NW_008347605.1:100940-135060 GCF_000622305.1 Nannospalax galili | reverse complement strand
CAAGGGCTTCCAAAAGCATCCCTCTAGATTTTCTTTTCCCCTTAGAGATAAGAGTTATGCAATTTGGGAGTCTTTTAGATAGACCCACTGAAGGGGTACTCCAATTGCCTCACCCTGTGTCCCTGTTCAGCATGGAAGAAGCCAGAGCGATCGGTGTCCCTATTCTCTATTGACAATTTGGGTAACCCCTTCAGAGGATGGCATGATAAGAATAGGAGGTAGGAATGGGCTAAGCAACTAGGGCAAAAAGACCCCAAAGAAATGTAGCCAGTTTCTTGGCTAAAAGTTAAAATGTCCTTGGGCCTATTAGCAACATACTCTGTTCCAAGGCCAAAAATGTCAAAAGTATTTGGGAGCTTGTATCTAATCCTTAAAAGATTTTAGGGTTACCTCTTCAGAAGGGGGAATGCTGGAGGGGAGGGAGTGGGCATGGATTTGATCAAATCACCTTATATGTATGTATGAAATTCTCAATAAAGTTTTTGTAAAAGTTAAAAAAAAAAGAGTGGAGGATATGAACTGCGTACTAGCGTGCATGCATTCATTGCTCTCTGTTCCTAATTATGGATATGACAAATTCCCTCAAGCTCCTGCTTCCCTTTTAAAATGAACTATAATCTGGAATTGTGAACTAAAATAAACTCTTTCTCCTCAAAAAATAAAAAAGCAAGTATCTGGGCTGGAGAGGTAGCTCAGGGGTTAAGAACACTTGCACAATCATGAAGCCTGGGTTTCCAATCCCAGCACCATGTGATGAATCCCAAATCAGACAAACACCTGTAACTCTAGCTCTGAGAGCACCTTCCTCTGTCTGACTTCTGTGCAAGGCATTTGCACGCACACACACACACACACACACACACACACACACATACACACACAATCATTTTTTAAAAAAATACTTCAAGGTAATCCTGAACTATATGGTTCAAGACCAGCCTGGAATATCCTGTCTCAAAATTTAAAAATAAAATAAAATATAAAAGCAGGCATCAAGGAATTCTATTTCAAAATAAGCAGCAAGTGACAAAACTAAAATCAAATACCTAAGTCAGTAAGGTCTGATTCTGGTTTGTGCAAAGATACTCTCAAAATAAACCTGCCTTCTCCCCCAAGGTGCTTTCTGGGATGTTTTCTGTTGGATTTTTTCAGTCCCATTGAAGTCAAGTTTCTCAAGGAATTTATAATAGCTCAGCAGCTTGATGGAATCCAGGAACAGTAGGTGCTGCGGACAGGCCACCCCAAGGCCATTCACCACCTCCTCTCTCCCCCTTGCTTTCCTCTGTCATAAGGTTAGAAGGCTAAGCATGCAGCAGCCTGACTCCCTGCTTCCCTTGCAGCTAGGATACACTCACAAGCCAGGCTGGCCCATGACACAGATGAGGAAATGTGCTGACACTGCAGGACAGTGTCATCTCAAAGGGGCTCTAATGTGCTTGTGTCTTTCTCAGATTCCTCCCTCTTCTTCCCTCCTGGGCAGTAGCCATCTTGCAACAGCAGGTAACGAGCCAAAGAATGATGAAAACAGTCCTTGATGGTAGGGTAGAAAGCGGGCTGATCCTGGACCCTGCTAGCCTCACTCAACTCCGAAACCAGTTCAGGTCTCTCTGCTCCCAAATTTACAAGTGAAGAGATAAACAGTTCCCTCATTTCTTAGCCACTGTTATTGTAGGGATTTGTGATTAACCACATTGCAGCTTGTAGATTCATGAAATCAAGTCACTTCTGACTTAAGAGCTGCTTTCACTTGATCTTGCTTCTGTTTGTTGTTTTTAAGGGTTCCACTCCAGGAATATGATTTTGACAATGTTGTTTCTTTTGTCAGTATACCATTGACTTGAGTAAGCCCATCTGTCCCCAAAATGACAAAGCCAGAAATAACAGTAAACTAACCAGCAGTGCTGGCAAAACCTGATCATTAGGATTTGATGTTCTAAAGCTCTTGGACATTTTCTTTAGAAACTAATATAAACAAAAGCTACTGTTCCAGTGGGGGGCAAGATTTTTCCCCCTATTTACACCACCAGCTTTCCAAAATGGATTGGAGGAATGTGGTGGGTAATCTCCTTATAACAGCCATAGGAAGACATGCCATGTAAAGTAAAAATGTTGAGAATTGGGAGGAAGCACAGCACCATGCCTGGTGTGACAGCCTCACAGACCCCACAAGGAAGCCAGTACTCTCCAGGTTTTTATGGCATCTTTTGCACATTCTTCAAATTCAATTTGCAACCAAAAAGTAGTTTCTTAAAGGATTACCATTGTTTGCTGACCCAGCTTAAACTCAGCCCACTACAAACTGCTTGACATGCCAGTCCAAAAAAAAAAAAAAACCAACTCCATAAATTCATTCCTTTTCCCAAAAATGTAAAAGTCATTGTCTGACTATGTTAAACATGGGCATTCCTGTGTCCCAAGTCACCACTCATCTGACTCAAAAAGCTCCCTGAAAAATTCCCCTTAGAAGACAGGACATCCCATGATACTACTGGGAACGTAGTTTAGTTGGTAGAGTGTTTGCCTAGCATGCATCAAGTCTCAGCACCACATAAACCAGGGTGGTGGTACAAGCCTGTAACCCCAGCACTTGGGAGTAGAGGCAGAAGGATCAGAAACTTGAGGTCACCCTGGGCTACATAATGATTCAAGACTAGCCTGGGACACATGAGACCCTGTCTCCAAAATGAAAACAAAACACTATCAAGAAGGAAGGCCAGGCGAGTGTTACAGGGAGGTAGGTGAAAAGCAGAGGACAGATGTGACTGGGAGCCACGAGGACCCGGTGACAGCCCAGATTTCTAAAGAATAATTTTTAAAGGTCTTTTAATCACTTAATGAGTATGAATGGAACAGACAAATAATTTAAAGGGGGAAATGCAAACCATGTAATGAGCAAAGACTATGTATGTAACTGGGGGGGGTCAGAGGTCAACTTCAGGTATCATTTCTCAGAAGACTTAACCTTGGTTTTTGAGATGGGGTCTCTCACTGGCTCCTGAGACTTGCTGATTAGGCTAGGCCAGCTGGCCAATGGGCCCCAGTTCTCCTATCTTTGCTGGGATTACACTCAGGGGAGGGGGGTTCTAGGGGTCAAACTCAGGTCCTCATATTTGCACAGCAAGCACTTTGCTACCACACTCTGCTGCCCCTACCACACTTTGCTGCCTCTCAGCTGCAATTATAACTAAAAGCAATAAATGTAGCCCTGGAGAGAAACCAGAACTAAAGATGGAAAATGGAAAGCCTCTGAATTCAGAGGTACATGAGCTCATGGCCCTGAATGAAATCTTGTAAATGTCTATAAGATTCCATGCTACGAAGTCTGTATGTCTTAGCTTGTAACATCCTCTGTTTCTGTGTTTGACAACCAAATACTTCTGGAAGCCACTCTTCCCTGACCAGATGGTCAGCTATCTTCCAGCAGCCAGTTCCACACTGCTGAGTTCCACACTCATCGCACACACACACACACACCCCACACACACACACACATACCCTGCTGGTGCAGGTTGGCATACATAAATATAGTGTCATACACAAAAGATGGCCATCTAACTACTCAGCAAACACCCACCAAAGCACCTACTGTTCATGGACAGCATTCAAGGCGCTGAGAGTTCAGCTATGAATAAAGCCAGTCAAACATCCTTCCCTCCTGCAGTGTATATTCCAACAAAGGGAAACAGCCAATTGTCAAACAAATCAGTAAAAAAAAAAAAAAAAATGTCAGGTGGTGGTAAAGGTACGGAGTTTTCTGATCAGGGGAAAGAAGGGGGACGGGCTGGGATTGTGCTGCTGGAGGCAAGGAGGGGTCGGCCGGGGGAAGTCTCATGAGAAGATGCTGCACAATGAGTCTGAACATGAAGAGGTCAACCCGTAGATGTTGATATAAGGTTACTTGGGCAGAAGGAACTGCAAATGCAAAGACTGCGCGGCAAGAGCCCTAGTACGCTAGAGGACCAGTAAGGAGACGGGGCTGGAGCTGATGACAGAGAGAGCAGTCCAGGAATGATCATGTGCAGCCTTGAAAGCTCATTAGGACTTTGGTTTGCATCAAGGGAGATGGGTAGCTCCTGGAAGTTTCTGTGAGTCCTTGCTCAGGCTACCCTCCACTCTCTGGCTGGCAAGCAGTGATATCTGGGGGGAAAGCAGAAGGGTAGGGGGGCTTCTCCCAAGTACCTAGGACAGTGCTGCTGCTGCCCTGCCCCAGTCCTGTGACTTCCTGCTAAGGGTGTTGGGTGACTATCCCGGGAAAGAGCTCACCTCCAAAGAGGTGTAGCACCATCCCTGCACAGCTCTCTCTCACGTGCTCATTAAAATGGTAATGAGCTCCAGTCACAGTGAGGTGCTCCAGACCCATCTCATGCCTCCCCCGGGATAGTGCATGCTTGTCTCACTCCATGCGTGCCAACTGTAAGGCTGAGGTCAATCACATCCTCTGATTTCCACCTTAATCAAACTCCCGAGTTGCATAGCTTTCCCCTTAGGAACTGCACTGAGTTCTGCCTGCAGACCTACTCCTGGCCCCAAAGACACTGTGCTCAACTCTTCAGGACTCTTACCCTAACAATAAATTCCACCAGACTGCCCACAGGGGATGATGAGACATGTGGTACCCTGGGATCGTTCCAATATGAGATTGTTCTAGAACATATAAGCCAATTCAGAATATGTGGAACAAAGAAGATTCCTCAAATGAGGTAAGACTGAAGATAACTGTCATTGATTTGGGCTGTACTGAAATGAAGAAACTCCAAAGCCCAAATAAGTAAATATAAAAGAAACCCAAACACAAAGCATCAACTTAACCTTCTGCCCTGGGCCCAGTGTGTCCTCCACACAGCTGTCTGCATGACCTCCCAAAGGAAGAGGAGAGTTGTTGTGTGGACACTCCTCCAGTGACCACTATTGAATTAAGGGTCTTCCTGAGCTGGCTACCGTCATCCTCTTTGGCCCAAACGCCCATATTCTTGCAGAGCACCCCTCTGCATTGGCCACTCAGAATACAGGCTCCTCCCATGTGCTTTCTTATCTGTGGTCCCAACTCTTCCGGTCAGAGTTGTCCTTCCTCATCTTCTTGTTCTAGTTAATGCCTGTGTCTTCTTCACAACTCGGATCAAGTTCAGGTGTCCTTGACCACCTGACTTACCCTAGAGACACCTGTAGCACCTGCTGTGTACTCCTCCCTCCTTGATTCCTGCTGAGTTTCCTAGGCTTATTTGACTTGGTGGCCTTGCACCTGACATACATTGATTGGCACATTGATTGAGTGGATGAAATGGGAGCACTCATATCCAAAGGAGACTTCCCCAAAGTTAGGGCCCTTCATAACGTCTAGGTCACTTTCTGGTTTGGTTTGGTTTCTGTTTTGGTTTTTTGGTTTTGTTTTGATTTTTAACTTGGTCTTGCTACATAGCCCAGGCTGGGCTCAAGCTCAGAATCTCCAAAATTCTAGGATTATAGGCATGTACCCACCACACTCAGCAATTTCCTCAATCTGTAGATTAAAACTCAGGATGAAAGACTTATATGACAGCACAAACTAGTGGGTAAGTGGAGACTTAAAAACCTGTAGGAGAGTTGGCCAGATGTCATGCACACCTTTAATCCCAGCACTTGGGAGGCAGAGGCAGGTGGATCTCTGTAAGATTGAGGGTGGAGGGATAGAGAGAAGCATTAGTCAGGGCAGTTACCAAAACCACACTTACCTTCCATACCGCTTAGTCTCCCCAGGGTCCGACTGCTGCAGCCTTGATTTGGGCCTGCAGAGGCATCAGGGGTACCCCAACAGCTGAAAGGCTGCACTCCCCCAGCTCAAGCATAGGCTTTGAATTCCTTTAATAGTTAATTGGAAATTACTAATATGCAGTCGTGTAGACTATTAATGACTAATTTGCCCTCCCCAACTTAATATTTGCAGGAAGGTAAACAAAGCAGATAACTGAACCTTAGTGCTAATTTTCTCTCTCTAAGGCTCAACTGCACAGAATGAGTCTCTCCAGCTAGCCGCAAATGAAGCCTGCAGGATGTGGGAACGCCATGGAAAGGTCAGGAGCGCCCTCTAGGGTCTCAGAGCGCAAGCGCGGCCGCGCGCCTGGTCCAGAAAAGATGCCAAGTGTTAAAAGGGAAGGACTTCCAGGAGGGAGAAAGAGGATGCTCATTCATGCGACTAACCAATAAACACTTCCTGGTTCCAGATACTCAAATGCACTGTTACTGATGCTGGCAAAGATGTGGGCACAAGTATAGCCACCACTGCTCCCCCCAACTACCTGTACTCCCCAAGGCACCAAAGTTTTCGGTTTGCTGTGCATCCTGACATAAATAGTCTACGTATTCACAAGTAAATGCACATTCTTTTCCCTTTTATTTTTATGACTTTAAATACCACCCCCGTGCTTTCTAACTAAGACAAAAACCCCTGATAGCCTAAGTTTAATTACAACTTTAAATATCTCTGAAATTAAGGAGCAGTGAAGAACTAGCTCCACTCCTCAGTCAGCTGTGGAGAGTATCTCCTGGAACATTTGTTATTTTGGACCCCTTAGCCTCACTCCTTGTGATGGAAACTGTAAAATGGTTTCCAAAGATATCTTCATCCTGATCCCCAAAGAACACAAGCACTCGGGAGCTGGAAAAGGTAAGAAAACTGATCACACATAGCCCTTCACCCTGATTCTCCAGAGGGAACACAGCCCTTGATTTTAGTCCAGAGAGATTCATTTTGGATTTCTTGCCTCCAGTATTGTAAGGAAATAAATCCCTGCTGTTTTAAGTCGGAAGGTGTGTGTAGTCATTTGTTATAGCAGCAATGGGAAACAGACACACTCCACACCTTTCTCCCTTCTGTGGGTGAGGGATGGGCGACTATGACTTAAATGAAGATTGGACCTGTTAATGCTCAGAATTCTCTAGTGATGATTTTCCAGGGACATCAACTGTCACTCTGTAATCCCATCATCACATCCTCCAACTCCACAGTAAAACATTCCGTCGTTCTCACAAAATGACTGAAGAGGTTGTCTATCTGTTGGGCTCACAAGCTCAAGCTGAAAGAAACGGGTTCTACCTGCTTGCAAAGACGACAGAAGTGGACAGAAATGCTGCTGAGCTAGAGGCAGGCTGGGCCACAGGAAAGCTGCCAAGAGCTTCTAGAGATGAACAGATCCCCACTGGCCAGGTTTATCCGTGAGTGAAGACTGGCCAGGGCCAACAGAGAGGCTGTGATGACACTGAGACTACCAGTCGAGGGTCTTGACTTCTACATCCCACTGTATGTACCAAGAGCTCTCAAAGTTTTTGGACTCTGGGTTCCTTTCTACTCTTGCATTTATAAGGTTCCCTCAAAAGTTATGCTTAAATGTGGCTTATCTGTCCTTAGCTACAGTACTGGAAATTAAACTATTTTAAAATTAAAATACATACCCACTTGGGAACGTAGCTCAGTAGTAGAGTGTTTGCCTAGCATGCATAAAGCTCTGTGTTTGATCCTCACCACCACACAAAATAATAACAACACCAATACTAATAAGTACACATATTGATTCATTTTCAGAATAACCATAAGAAATCCTTACATCCTGGCATAAGGCAAAGTTTTGGAAAAATAATTATATTTTCCAAAATAAGCAGGAATCATGAGGAAAGTAGTATTTGTTACATTTTGGCAAATCACCTTAACAAAAGGTAGCTTGAACCTCCCATCTATTTACACAGTCAATCTACTGCAAAATGTTTTTTTGGCTGAGGAAAATCTGGCCCCCACAGTATATAATGGAGAAAGTATTTTCACAGTTTATTGGATAATTTTAGAAAATATTTTATACTACACAAGAATTCTTTAAGAAGTTTCTTAAAGGTTGATTGCATTATAAAATCTGAAACCAGGTTTTAAAAAATCATATTCTTCTACATTAAAAGTCCATTGGGCCAGGCATGGTGGTGCACGCCTTTAATCCCAACATGAGGAAGGCAGAGGCAGGTAAGATGGAGGCCAGCCTGGTCTATGTAGCAAGTTCCAGGCCAGCTACATACAAGGAGACCCTGTCTCAAAAACAAACAAGTAAGTTCATTGTGCTAGGACCAGGAGGCATAGCTCAGTAGTACAGCATTTACTTGGCATGCACAGGCCCTGTGTTCAGTTCTCAGCAACACACACACACACACACACACACACACACACACACACACACTAAAATGTTACATGGGTAAAGGAGCCATTCAAAGTGCAAGATAGTCATTAGATTCTGTGTGTGTGTGTGTGTGTGTGTGTGTGTGTGTGTGTGTGTGTGTGTGTGTATGTGTGTACATGCACAGTGTGGACCATAATGCATGTGTGGAGGTCAGAGGATAACTTTTGGAAGTCTGTTCTCAGTTTCTACCTGGATGAGGTCTCTCTTGCTCTTTCTGTTGTAGCACTATGTGTTCCAGGCTAGCTGACCAGGAGTTCCTGGGTGACTCTCCTGTCTCCAACTCCCATCTTGCTGTAGGAGTGCTGGGATTACAGAAGCATGCCACCATGAGTCCAGGGATTGAATACAGGCTGCCAGGCTTGTGCAGGTAACACCTTTACCCAATGAGCCATCTACCCAGCCCCCAGCATGTTTTGTAAGTCTATATGGTAGCTATTTGAATTTACCGTGTTTTATCACATGACATTTTCAAGTCTCATTCATTCGTGTCTTCATTGTCATTAGAAAAGTTTCTAATATTGGGAAGTTTTCACGTCTACAACTTGAGACAACTTAGCAACATTCAAATTTTAACTTAAAAAAACTCATTACATCGTTACCAAGAAATACTAGCAATTATTCCACTGGAGTTATCAGACTCACTTTGTTCATTTTGAAAAGAAAAATGTATGAGTCAGTAGCTATAGAGTTTGTCTGCAGTCATTGGTTAAGTAAATGCAGTATTCCATTTAAAAAGAAAGTAATTCAACTGCTAACTCCAGATGACATGGGTGTTTCTCCCTGGGGTTACCCTTGAACTTAAGTAGTCACCAGAACCAATTTATGTACCCTGTCCATTGCTTTACACAGATTATTTGAAAAGACATGCATTTCTAAGGTAGAGAGTTGGTAAAATGTAATAATTCTACATAAAGACATTAGGATTTTCTTAATTAAAACTGGCATATTTTCTTCCAGTTACTGAAAAGGTCAGTAACTGTTCATGTACTGCAGTGTTCCTGCCTTGACTCATTAGATGAGAGTTATTATTCTCACCAAGCTTTTTAAAAATTTTTATTTTTTATTTTATGTGTATGCATGTATTGCCTGCATGTATATAAGTGCACCTGTGTCATGCAATGCCCAAGGAGGACAGGAGAGGGCGTCAGATCCCCTGGAACTGGAGTTAACAGATAGTTGTTAGCTGTCATATGGGTGCTGGGATTTGAACCTGGGTCTTCTGCAAGAATGGTCAATGTTCTTAACCATTGAACCATCTCTCCAGCCCCTAATTTGGAAATCATTTTAACCCTGAGGATTCCTTGAAAGGGTCTTTGAGCTTTAAAGAAGAAAATAAAAATCACCATGACCACCCCTAGACGTCCACTGTAAATGTATGCATGGTTCCAGTAAGATATGTCCTACAAACTGGCAAGAACCACCATTATTTTAATGTTTGCATAGTAACCTATTGTAGGAGTAGATGTGGTAGGGGAGGGACATTGCTTGCTTGCTTTGCTGTGTTTTACTTGACCCTAAGTTGCAGGGTTTATTGAGATCTTTGGTGTGTGCTGAAAAGAAAATCTCCAAGAAGCTATAGTGATTTGCCACTATCCATGTGGCTCTGGGCAATTTCCTTTCAGAGATTCTGGACCCAAAGGAGGAGAGGTGGGACTGTCACCAGCAGGTTGTTGGATGTGTGCATTAAGTCTGCCCTGGCCTTGCCACCAGATAGAAACACAGAGCAACCACTGCAGCTGTGGATGGCAAGACAGGAAGGAAGCTTTCTCAAAAAGCCCATGAAATAAATTATGTGCTCTGTGACTTCTTCCCAGGCCTGGCACGTTATCTGAAGGGTACTGTGTCTGCCCCTTTCCTTGTCTTATTAAACTTAAGTATGGTAAATAGGCACTTTGAAACGTGCTTGTGTCTTTTGTCCATTTCTACTCTGGTCATCATTTTACTGCAAATCCCACGTCAACATAGTAGAGAGAAGTGCCAACAAGCCTTCCAACTCCAACATTCCACAGCACAGTGATTTGCAGAGCAGAAGGCAAATGAAGGAAGGGCTCACAAACAGCCCTGCCTTTCCACACAGACCAAAGGGAAGGACCCGTCAGGTGACAGTGGAATCCAAAAGAATGAGCTTGGTACTACCACCACTTATGAGAAGCTCCACTTTAAGATTGTTTTCTGAAACAAAAACTCATTCAACACTTGGAAAACTTTAGCTTAGAAAAAGAAAAGTTGTGGAACTGTAGGTGGGGAAGTTGGAAGGCTAAAATAGATTCATTCTGCCAAGCTGCTACACAAATAATAAGTGAATACTTTCCTAGAGATCATGAACAGTGGCGAAAAGACCCTACAGCCTGGATGACCTTTTATGAAAGAGGAACTTGGCATCAGAATACAGGGCACACAATTCCACCAAGCTGTAGCACCACAAAAGTCACAAAGCAGTGTGGCCCCAACTTATCTCCCTTTATCCTTGTGGGAAGAAAGCAATTCAGATGTCAGCATACAAAGCAAGTAGCCCTCTTTGGAAAAGAAGCTACATTTTTACAGCCCTCCTGGGGCTGAACAGTACCAGCAAAAAATGTCTACTTCTTAGATTCCTATAAACTGAGGGCATAGATAAAAGCGACAGTTTCAAGTGTGAAAAATACATGCACTGGAGAGGGAAACGGGGCCACCAGGGGCTTAGGGATGAAATCCCACTACAAGCTCTCTGCCTCGCTCTCTGCCTCGCTCTCTGCCTCGCTCTTCGTGACTGAAACACACAAGAAAACAAAGCGCACACCAGCCTCTTCCGAAGAGCGTTGCTGGCAAAGATGGCATCCATCCCCCTTGCAGGCGCAGCCTCCTAGAACGGTGAGGTTCTCTGGAGCCCAATGTCCCACTTCCCTCTCCCTCCCTGCAAGTCGTCTTCTAGAAGGCTGCAAAAGTCCCAGGCCTGGCGAGCTCAGGGCTCCAGCTGTCTGGAGCGCAGTCCAGTAAGAGCTCTGGTCCTGGAGCACGCTCCTGTGTCCTTGAGAATCGTCCTGCTTCTCTGCCTCCCTGGGACCTCCCTAGTGACCCCCTCCTGCCCAAGACAGGTGAGCAAGAAGATGCCCACCTGGACCCGCAGGGACAGTCTAGGCAAAGAAAGTTTTCCCAAAGTTACTTTCCTTTGCCTGAATCTCCCGAAGATATCTGGGGATGGAGATGCGCCCCAGTTCCCTGCCCCCTGAGTGTTCCAGGACACTTAAAAGCGCCCCGGTTCTCTGGTGCCATCGGTGTCCCCAAGCCCGCCTCCCACTCGCAGAGCGTCCAGCGCCCACACACAGCGACCCACGAGGACGCACAGGTTAGTGACACACGCAGTCAGACAACACGGAGTGGAGGCGACGGTCTCCAGTGTGACAGGAGGATGAGCGGAGGAGACAAGAGCCGGGTGCACCTCGGAGCCAGCGCACCGCCCGTACCTGGGGTCCCCGCCGCGGACGCGAGCGGGAGCAGCGCGGCCAGGAGCAGCAGTGCGGTCCAGCGCAGCAGCGCTCTCGGGGACGCCGGGGCCTCCGAGGCCATGGGGAGCCCGGGATGAGCGGGGATCGCGCTCGGGAGGCCTGCGGGGCGCGCACCGAAGTCAGGGAGCGCGGAGGCAACGCCGTCGGGTCCCCGCCGCCGGGCGTCCAGGGTCCGGTGCCTGCTGCGCTCCTCCCCGGGCGGTGGGTCCTGGCCACGCACCCGCCGCGCGCTCCGCCACTGGGGCCACCCGCTGCTGGCTGCGCCTTTTAGCCACGCTCCGGCGCCCCCTGCCGGCGCTCGAGGACCAGGCGGGCGGGGCGCAGGGGCTCCGTAGCCCCTGGAGTCCCCGGACCCCGCTGGGCTCTTGTGAAAAAAGAAATCGGGGTCGCTGGACCAGAGAAGTCCCTCCCCTTGTCTAACTCCCACTTTGCGTCCAGTCGCTGCCAAACTTGGTCATGCACTTTGTCCCCTTAAACAAATACCTCTGCTTTCAACTTCAGAGACCCTGGTCGCGACCCTTCTCTCTGCGTTTTGTAATGGGTTTTGCGACTCGCTGTCAGTGGAAGAAGGGTTCTTAGTTGTCCCTAGACCGTGTTGCTCCTGGCTGTCATTTCAGAAGAGCGCGTGATACTTGTTGAAACGGAAGCCGGCCTTAAGCACGCGGGATAAACCCAGCCAAGAACTTATTTGACCCCTTTTCTGTAATTTTAACATTGCCTTGGGTTCCCGCTGTGCCGGATAACATCCTGGTTTGGGTTCGCTCCCAGCCTGAAAATCAAACAACTAGGAGCGCCCCTGGAGGCGACAAAGACTGGCGCTGAGAGTGTCAAGGTGCTGCGTGCTGCTCTCTGCAAACCAACCTGATATGGCTGAACCACACCACAGACAGCAAATGGGCTAGCCAACGTGGCAACCCAAAACTTGACCAGATTTGTGTCATTTGCAGAAAGGGGGAAAATGTTACAGCGGGAAATGATACAAATGGAATCGCAGAATCTCTTTTCTGTAACAAAATGACAGAATCAAGACAGCCACATGTTAAGACCTGGCTGGCACCTCTTGCCTAACTGTGGCCTGGGGAGATGGCCTACACCTAGCCTTGCTTTGTCCTGGTTCCCTGCGGGGGCTGCTCACTCCTCTTGCAGCTTCCCACAGATCCCAGCGCTCTTGGAATTTGCAAATGTTCTACTGTTTAAATGTACCCCCACTTATCTCATACCCTAAAGCAATAATGTCAGGGACACCCCAGCTTTCATCCTTCTAGCAGTCTCCCCAGTTTGCTCTTTTTGAGAGCGACAGGCCCCCTCCCCAGCCCCCACTCCCTCTCAACAATCTCCTCCAGGGCTCCTGTGGCTCTTGCTGGGTCTGTCAGAGGTGGGACATCCCTAACTGGAGCTGGTGGGAGAATCTTTTCTTCCATGGGTAGTAAAGGACAGTCTTCATGACTGGCTGAAACACAGCCCCCCAAAAGTATGTCTATCCTATTCCTGGAGCCCATGGATATTGGTACCTCATATGGGGAAAAGAATGTGATTGGTTTGAGCATTTTGACATAAGAGAGATTTCTGTGGATTGTTGGCGTAGGCTTTGACTACAATGGCCATGCTTATAAACAGGCAAGAAAAAGCCAAGGTGGTGGCACACACTTTTAATCCCAGAACTCAGGAGGCAGAGGCAGGTTATCTCTATGAGATCAAGGCCAGCCTGGTCTACATAGTGAGTTTCAGGCCAGCTGGGGCTACAGGGACACTGTCTCAAAAAACCAGAAAAAAAAAAAAGGAGGAAGATTTGAAGACTTGGCATGCATATGAGGGAAGACATGTGACCACAGACTACTGGATGTGACTATAGGAGGAAGGAAGCTGCCAGCCAAAGGATGCTGGCAGTACAGGGAGCTATGGGGGGCAAAGGGCCATTCCCACATAGAGCCTGGGCAGGGCCTTGCCAATCCTGATTATTGTCCAGCAGAACAAATTTCAGATCTCCTGCCTCCAAAACTGTGGCAAAAGAAACATCTGCATCTGCCACCCCATGTGTGATTCTTTGTTACAGCAGCCACAGGAGCCTAATACAGTAGTCAAGGTGAGCTGTGGCTCTGGCTCCAGCCTCAAAGACACCAGTCTGAGAGAAGGAAGCCTCCCACTGAAAACCGCCGAGCAAGCAGGGTGCTGAGCTCAGAACTCCCATCAGGATGTAAGCAAGCTCCCATAATCCAGAGGAGATCAGGGGCACTTGGGACAGGACATCTGTGAGGGTGTGAGAACTGGGGTATTTCAGGGACATCTTGAAGGTACAGCTAGGAACATCTCAGAAGTGACTGGATGTGAGTAAAATGGAAATACACAAAGTTGTACTGTCCTTTACCTGATTCTCCGGACCTTTGTATTTTCAAAACTTCACACTTCAATTTAGAATCAGTAAAACTATCCCATTATATAATCAGCAGAAACTCAGCAGAAAGTAAATTCCTTCTTTCTGAGTGAGACACATGTGCATTTCTCTCCCACCCCAGACGGTAACTTGTTTGACCTACTTTCTTTTGTGGACCTGTAGAGAACTCGGGCATAGAAGTGTTAGAGTTCTGACAACGAGATCAGAGCAGTCAGCTCTGGGTTACTGGACACTATATGACATGACTAATGTTTACAAGCCCTGATTCTGACTAAATACAAATTGGAGCGAGACCCAGTGGCACACACCTTTAACCCTATCACTCAGGAGGCAGAAGCAGATGGCTCTTTGTGAGTTTGAAGTCAGGTTGGTCTACATAGCAAGTTCCAGGCCAGCCAGAGCTACACAATGAGACCCTGTCTCAACAAACAATAACAAGAAGAAATTTGAGAGTGCATATGTAATTTTAAATTCTTAAAAGAGACTTTAAGGCATCATAACTTTTAGGGGGCGAGAGAGAGAGAGAGAGAGAGAGAGAGAGAGAGAGAGAGAGAGAGAGAGAGAAGGCAGGAAGTTAATAGTGGTGTCTCCCTCAGTCGCTCCCTACCATATTTTTAGAGACAGGTTCTCTTGCTAAACCTAGAGGTCACCAATTCAGTGCCTCTGTCAATTCACTGGACTGTCTGACCAGTGAGTCCCAGGGATCCCCCTGTGTCTGCCTCCCTAGCTCTGGGATTACAGGTACACATCATGGTATCCAGCTTTTTATTTTTACATGGGTGCTGGGGAGCTGAATTTGAGTTGCACAGGAGGATTTAACCAACTGAGCCATCTTCCTAGCCTCAGAATTTCTGTTTAAAACACCTAAGGGGAGAAAAAACGCTGACTTAGGAGTCATTGTCATCTGTCCTGGATGTGATCATCTCAAAAATGTAGATAGGCATGCTGAAGTTTTGTCTTCCATTCAAATTCTTTTTGCATTTACACATATATAAATTTACACATATATCAATTATATACAGGGTCTCATGTATCCCAGGCTGGCCTCACTGGAACTCACCATGTGCTGAGGACGACCTTGAACTTCTCCTCCTCCTGATGCTGGCTTTCAAGTGCTCCAGTTACAGGTATGCATCACCATGCCTGAGTTATGTGCTGCTAGACAGAGACCACAGGGCTGGGCCTGAGAGCCCCTCACCAACCGAGTTACCTCCCAGGCCTCCTTTTTTTAATTAATTTTTTAGGTTAGCAAAATAATGGGTTTCGTCATGACATTTTCTCGCACATGTATCATTACACTTTATTCTGATTTGTCCCCCTTCATCACTGCCCTGCCCCACTCTGCTAGCTCCTGTCCCTCTCCCAGATAGCACCCCACACACTTTAATTTTAGGTATACTCTGTCAAGAATGTTGTTCTAGTTGACTTTGCTATCTTTTCACATACTTTCTTAATCTCCTGAATGTTGCTTTGATTTCATTCACTGAAACAAAGCAAAAATTTGGGCATCACGGAGCAAGCCTATAATTCCAGAGCTTGGAAGGTGGAGGCTAGAGATCAAGAGTCCAAGGTCACCCTTGGATACATGAAACCCTGTCTTTAAAAAAAAAATGGCGGTCTCTCTGGGGTTGTGTAGATCATCAGCTACTGAAATCTGAGTAGGCTAAGCCTTCCTCCAACTGCATTCTAATTTTTTCCCAGCTTCACAGATCAGACTGTAGCCACATACACTCTCTCTGGTTCTAGTTATATCTTAAATAACCACGCATCAAAAGAGTTCAACACTCTCAGCACACATTGTCATGGCATTCTTATGTGGTGGGGTGGATTCAAATGCTGTTCTCGTGCTTTGCCTGGGTAAATGGGAGCCAAGTTCAAATGACCACCCAGGACAGATTCAAGAATTCTGGAAGTCCGTGTCTCATACCATTCATTTGACATCCAGTCATGTTCAGTCTTGGCTCTGGCTCACGTGGCTCTGTAATTCCTTTGGAACACTGTGTTTGAAGCTGTCTATATATCATGATGGCAGGGGGACATTGCACAATGCCCAGTATTCAGTATTGGAGTGCACATAAGGCTTTTAAAAAATATTATAGAAATTGAGTGAAAAAGAAGGTACTGAAGAGACTAGAGTACTTGGGGTGACTGGGAGAAAACACATTTCTAACACAATAAATCAGGAGGGAAACATGTTTCTCTAAGACTCCATAAGCAAAGGGGGAGACAGAAGACAAGGGAGTTGGCAAGTAGACTCTACCGTCTCAATTCCCGGGACACAAAAGAAGATAAAAATTGCTTTTATCTTCCTTGAGCGGTGTTCATTTTTTCCTCACAAGAGTCTAAGTGGCATTACTCAGCTATTACAGAGAGAGGATCAAAGATCTAAGAAGTCTAGTCCATCCTAGGTCGTCTAACCCATGAGCATGACAATCCAGCCAAGCTTCTACTCCAAGTGTGGGTCTCTCTCCCCGACACATGATACTTTAGAATAGCCCCTCCCTACATTTAGAGTCTCTTAGAGTCTACTACAGACTTCTCTTTCTTTAAAATTTTATGTGTGTGAATACATTGCCTACATGTATGTAAGTGTACCTGTGTCATGCAATGCCCGTGAAAGTCAGAAGAGGGCATCAGATGCCCTGGAACTGGAGTTACGGATGGCTGTTAGCCATCATGTGGGTGCTGGGAATCGAACCTGGGTCCTCTACAAGAGCAGCCAGGGCTCTTAACTGTTGAGCCATCTTTCCAGCCCAAGTCTATTTTAGACTCTTAATCTGCACAAGGCAGAGTGTAAGTCTATCTTATTTGCTCCGTGTCCACTATGGATTTAGGAAAAACCCTTTGTTAGCATCCACATGGAGACCAGTCTTCCCTAGCAAGTAATTACATAAGACTTCAGTGTTCATGCATTCATCCTCTGAGTTTAGAAGGTGCAGTAAAGAAATGGTGAAAATTAAAGGCTCCCATGGTTGCATCACTGCCTGAAGCATGCTTCCTGAGCACAGACGTTCTAACTTGCTTCTACTGCAAGGCAGTGCCAAGACAATTATCTTCTTTAGCACAAATATGCTGAGAAATGGTGAGACATGACAGATTAAGATGTCAGATTCTCAGCCTAGAATATGCATCCTTGAGGGCTCTAGCTGAGACTGCTTCTGTGCACATGAAAGCCACACGCTTAGGCTGGAGAGTGGCTTCATTGATAAGGTACTTGTAGTACAAGCTTGAGAATCTTGTTAGATCTGCAGAAACCATGTACAAACTCATGGTGGGGCATGTTTATAATCCCAGCACTGGAGAAGTAGAAACAGGTGGGTCTCTGGGGCTCCAAAACCAGCTAGTTTAGCCTAACTAGAAAGTCTAAAGCCAAAAACCAAGGTAGACAGCTCCTGAAGAAAGACACCTGGGGTTGACTTCTGGCCTCCGCATGCACACACACGAACACACATCCACATGTATACTGCTGTACACACACACATGGACTAGGGTTCTAGCCATCTGTCCAATGTCCCAGGCCAGTCAGGTCCACATGCCCCAAAAGGAAGTTATTATTCCAACTCTGGCCCCTATCACTCGGCAATGGATACTCGGCTTGGGTTATATGAACAGAAATCGTTCATTCATTCCTCCTTCGCATTCTCTACATTAAACTCCCATTCTTGTTCCATGCAGTGCACTGGGATCTGAGCATGTAAATGTGGTGAAGACACAGTCCTTGCCTCAAAGAACTCAAAGTCAAATGCAATAGATCAACCAATCAACCAAAGCCAAACCACAGACCAGTGTGATGAACACAGTAATAGGTCACGAAGATCAATGGGATTTTTACAAACATTACCTATCTGTTCCTTGACGCTATGTTCTCCCAAGGAGGTGTTTAACCCATGTGTACAAAACCACATGTGCTTCTTGTAGGCAGATACACAGCCGCATTCACTCCTAAGGAAGTAGAGAGAACACAGTGTGATGGGGAGGCCCTGGTAAGTCTGAGTGGAACAAGAGCTCAAAACGTACAGTCTTCAAGTTGTGGTTGGCAGTTTTAAAAGTTGGACCAGGCACCATGCTAGGAAAACATATGTCTGGCCCCCTTCCCAGGCTGCATTTCACTGACTCCCAGCCTCTTGTAGAGAACAGCAGACAACCGCAAAGCAAGCCCTTTCACAGAGCTGCCCACCCAGACCCCAAGCTGCTGTTCATCCAGAAACATGTCCTCCACGCCCCATATGTCCTACAAGTCCTGCATGCCTTAGACAGCATGAGGAGAGACAGGTCCTTGCTCTCAGAATGGAAAACTGATTATCAGTAATAATAATAATAATTATTATTATCAGTAATCTTATGATGAGCTCCAATTGTGTACTTAGCCCATGAGGAAGGCACAAACCTATGGTCACCTATGAAGTGGCATCTAGGTCAGCCGGCAACTGATATGAGCTTGGCTATCAGTGAGCTGCCTCCAGCCAAGTGTGACTATCTGCACCTTAGTGAACTGCCCCATGGCAAGCTGTGGGAAGGCTCGGCAAGACCCTTCAGCCTCAGCAGAATCTTTCTCTCTGAAAGATCACCCAACCTGGTGGGAGCTGCCCACCTCCTTCTAACTGAGCTGCAAGAGAGCGGCTGAAAAGTCTTCACATGCTCTCCATAGGCATGTGCTGCTTAGCAACTCACAGTGTACTCATACCTGGTGGGAGCTGCCCACCTCCTTCTAACTGAGCTGCAAGAGAGCGGCTGAAAAGTCACAATGTACTCACTTCTTCACGCTCATAAACTGTCCAGGAGGGAGGCACACTATGCTACCCATTTTGTTGAGGTAGAAACTGAGGTTTTGTATCCAACTCATGTTTATACAGTTAGTAAATAGCATAGTTGGGGGGCCAACTGAATCCCCCCTCCCTCTGCAAACTTGGGAACTTTACACCATCACAGAATCAAAAGAATAATTCTCTGATGTGAAATTAACAGACACAAAATGTTGGCTGGGACACATCAGGACAAGGCCTCTTTTATTTCCACTTAAATATTTCTGACTTCAGAAAACGGGCCATTTTCCACATTTGCATACCAACCAGCCAGCTCAGCTACTTTTGAGAAATAAAGTTATTCTTTAGCATCTGTATGAAAACTGGTAGCCCATAGAACTCAACAGTGATGATTGTTATACAACACCATGAATGTGTCTTATGCAGTAAACTGTACTTACTTACAAGTTTGTGTGTGTGTGTGTGTGTGTGTGTGTGTGTGTGTGTGTGTTCGCACGCGTGCGTGCACATGCATGGTGAGGCAAAAGTCACACTAAGGCTCTTCACCTTATTTTTCAGACACGGTCTCTAACTGAATCTGGAGTTCATGTATTAGATAGATTGGTTGGCCAGCAAGCCCCAGGGTCCTCCTGTCTGTGCCTCTCCAGCTCTAGGATTACAGGCACACACTGATGTGCCCAACTTTTACATGGATGCTAAATACCCAAGCTCAGGTCCTCATGCCTGTGCAGCAAGCGCTTTATTGACATCCATCTCCCCAGCCCTCATTTGGTGATGTTCATGTCACCAAAATCTAGGTGCATCTCTAATACAGTTCATGGATGATTCTCAGTCCTTGTTTACATGATGCTCCGGAAAGGAAAATTATGGTCAGGCTCTTCCCTAGTTGCCTCCATCATGGAGGGACATTGATCTCTTCTCTAGTTGTCGCCATCATGGAGGGCCCTGAGCTCTTCTCTAGCTGTCTCTATCAGAGAAGGACCTGCCTGTTCTACTCTGGTTCAGTCATGATTTCATGAGTCCTCAGCATGTTCAGTCCCTTGGCCTCTACCTTTCCTAGAAGCATCTTCCTGTTCCGGCATCTCTGCCCCCGAGTCCTTCCCTACCCACCTCTATAGTCTGAGCTTTTCCTGGTTTCCCCTTCACCATTCACAGAAGACCTGTCTACAGCCCTGGCTGCTCATCCACCTGGCCCTTGGGTCCCATGGTCACCAGGCTCCTACTTGCAGGGCTTTGCACTGGCCCTGTCCCTCTCTGCCTTCACCCCTGCCTTTCAAAGTTCATCTGCCATCAGAGTCACCCATAAACCTGTCTTGATCAAGGAAATGCCCTTTATCTACCCTGCATGTCACACAACTTTCCTTTGCAGTCCCTCACCTAGCTGTGGTTAATCTTTGTCTCTCACTCTAACTTAACTATAAACTCCATAAGATCAGGGGCCATGACTAGTTTTGCTCACTCAGTATGTTAGCCAACTTTCCCTCACCTCAACTTATGAAGGTTTGTTATCAGCTTATGAAGAGAAAAGGTTTATTTTGGCCCCATCACTTTGAGCTTGTGGCAAAGACACACGTCACTGTGGGAGGTCACAGTACAGCAAAACCACTCACCTTGTATCCAGGAAGCAAAAATGAATGAAGGAAAAAGCTGGGCTTCCACCATCCCCTGCAAGGGCACACACCCTGTGGCTCCCAGACCTTCCATTGATCCCTGCCTCCTAAAGTTGTCTACCAGCTCTCAAAGGAGACAAGCTTGAGGACCAAGCTTTAGCACATGGATCTATAAGGGACGCTTTTGATTCAAACCGCATACCCTATATCCTCAGAACCTAGCACAGGTTCTGTCTCCTAGCAAGCCCTTGGCAAATGCTTGTGAGTCCATGTATGAGTGTGTGTGTGTGTGTGTGTGTGTGTGTGTGTGTGTGTAAGTACATTCTTTGTTCAGCAGTATGTTTAGCAGATTATCTTCTTCAGGAAGTCATCATAAGCTGATTATCTTCCCTGCTGTCATTCCACCATGTACCAACCCCTGGCTATAGTCAACACTGTGCACATCTGCAGTGACTCTGCAAACCAGTAGACGGGTGACCTGCAGCCAAGAGACACTCCAGCAAGCATAGTTTAGAAAGTTTTTTCCATTCAGTTAACACAGTGCATCTAGTCCATTGCAAGAGGCTATTTATTTTATTTCCAAGGTAGGGAAGGACAGATGGCAGACACTTATGTAGAAGGCTTCATTTTTTTCACTAGTAACACTTGCCTCTGTTATTTCCTTTCTTTATTCGACATTTCATATGAAGTGTCTTGGGGTATGCAGGCATGGCATCCTGAATGAAGCAGGATGGCTAGGCTTGGGATATGGTTTGTATCTGGAGGATTTGTGGGTTGGAGGTTAGTTCTTTGTGGGGCAATGTTGGAAGCTGATGAGACCCTTAAGAAATGGGGCCTTGTGGGAGTTTTTAAGTCACTGGGAGCCTTCAGAAGGAATAAAGGCAGCTCACATGGGACTTGGAGTTAGTTCTCACATGAGAGAGTTGTTATAAAGCCTGATCCAGACCCCTGTCTTGCAACATGAGCTCTCACTCCTGTGTGTGCTTCTGCCATGATGCCCTCTGCCAGTACACTGTCCCCAGCGGCTAAACTGATGAGACCACCTGCTCTTGGGCTTTCAGGCTCCAAAACTGTGAGTTCAGTAAAACTGCATTTATTTATAAAGTTGTCTTGCTTCGTGTAATTTGCTACCACAACAAAAAATGCAGTAACAAGATTTTTCCTCTGTTATTTCTGTCCTTGCCTCTGACATACCTCTGCCAATGTGGTCCACTAACCTGTGTCCCTGTGGGTATGTTTCAACTAGATCACATCCTTCCTTTTGTTTTGATGTCAGGTATCCTTCCTGGATGCTCATAAAATAGGGCATATATTGACGCTCCTAAATTCCATGCCATGGCCCATCCAGGAGAGCCCTCACCTGCAGCCTTAGTGTGTATCACAGACGCCAGCTACAGCATCCTGAAGGTGGGACAATGTAGGGGTTCCCTCCCCACGGCTCCAGCAGATCACCCCTGTTCTGTGCTCCTTCTCACACTTCCCTTAGTCTGGAAGGTTCCTGCCCATTTTCCCTCAGCCTCGGGTCACTGGAATAAATGTTGGTTTTGTTTAAATATTTTTTTAGATTTAAATTTTTATTTTATGTGTATGAATGTTAGGAACTGGAGTTACAGATGGTTGTGAGCCACCATGTGGTTGCTGGGAACTGAACCTGGGTTCTCTGAAAGAGCAGCACATTGCTCTCTCCAGCCCTCAACAAATGTTCTTTGTAACATTTATTCAAATCTTATGCCACCTCCATCCAAAAGCTTTCCCTGCTGAGACCCTCAGAGAAATCTCTCCCCACATCCCTTCAGCATGATGCTCCACATCACATAATTTAAAGGCACACATTCCTGTCTCTGTCCCATGAAACTATTGAGAACATGGAGAATACACAGGGTATCTAAAAATCTTTTTTTTTAAACTTCATGGAATTCTTCAAAAGACATTCCGAGAATAACTATTATATGAGCATTATGATAAATACCAAAGTCATAAATGTGGAAGACACCATGTCTGGAATCATTTTTCAGAAAAGGGCCAATTAATTACACATTGTCCTTTAAAATCTGACATAGTAAACTTTGTCCTGAGCAAAGGCCGAAATGTAGCCCTGTAATCAGTTTGCATACTGCCATGGTGAATGAGTTCCTAAACAAGGCTTATTAGTAAGCTATATATTCTTTTATTGTAGACGTTAGCAGCGTTAATAAAGCTAACATAAAAATGCCACTGGAATGGATTTTTTAAAAGCAGAATGTCTTGTTAGAACTGTTGCCAAGAAAGAAAATTCACAAAGTATCAAAGACAGCAAGGGAACTTGAAAGTGCTGAGCCATCAAATGAAGTAACCATCCCCGGTCCTCTAAGAAGGGCTTACCAGGACAAACTCCAAGGCAAGCAGAGTCCTCCAGGAGAAGAACAAGGGCCGTCCTGCACTGTCCAGCCTGTCTCTTCTTTGTGAACACAGGTGTTGTCACAAGTCCAGGACTCCCATCCATTCAGGATTGTGTCTCTGGTTTACTTGGGTTTGTTTTCCTACTCAAATATGAAATGGCAATCAGTGAGGAGCACTTTTAGCTTGTAGCTCCTTTGAATTTGGTCCCTAAGCCAAACCACGAAAATCCTCTTGCAGCCCCCGCTCCGCCAGAGTCTCAGGGAACCTGGGGCAGAATGAAGCCGGTACCGCTGCAGACTCTGTAGTGTCTCACTGTGCTCCCCAAACTGTTCACCGTCTTTCATCTTCCTGCTGGAAACTTCTAAAGATGGAGCTAGGAAGAACAGAACAGAAAACTGGAGTACAAAGATGAGACAGAGCCTGGCCTCCAGTGCAGCTTCAGAGAGATCAGAAGGAAGGAGCCTGAGACAAAGATAGCTGTACATGCACCAATACATGCATGCATACGCACATACACATATAGACATACACATATATAGACATACACATATAGACATATACACACATATAGACATACACACATATAGACATATACATACACACATATACACATACACATATGGACATACATAGACATACACATACACATGCACACATATACACATACACAAATATAAATAGACATACACACAAGTACACACATACAAATATCATACACATATACACACACACAGAACTGGAAATACAGGGGAGGTAGGACAGGATCCTCGAAGGACATCTTAAGAAGAGTCTTTTTCTTAAAGATTTATTTATTTGTGTGTGTGTGTGTGTGTCTGTGTCTGTGTCTGTGTGTGTGTGTCTGCGTGTGTTTGTGTGGTCACAGAGGACAGAAAGACAGAAATGAATGTGGGATTCCTTAGAGCATTTGTGAGCTGCCTGATGTGGAAGCTGGAATCCAAACTCTAGTCCTCCAGTAGAGCAGTCAGCACTCTTAACCACTGAGCCGTCTCTCTAACCCAAGTTATTGGAGCCAGACTTTGAAGGCAAGAAAATTCCCTGGGACACAGAGATGACAGAACTTTCTTGCTAGATGAACAAAACAAAGAAGGAACGAGGCTTGAGCATGCACGTTGGCTGGACTGAAGGATGCATGCAAAGTTCTAGCAAGCATTAGCTTTTAAAGATAGGTTAGAATTTATCATAGAAGCACTTAAGGAAGAGCAGATTTACTGGGAGGACAAGAGGAAGCCACTGAGCAGGAAAGCATGTTGACCATTGCTCATATAAGAGCAGTAGATGTACCAAAGGTATTCTGGGACTGAGCAGTATTTCAAAACCATGACAAGCTATCAAACCTAAGGAATATGGACTATTCAAATCAGAACTGTACTTGAGGAAGACTAGGCAGCTGGCTGCAGGGTGGCGAGATGAGAAAGAAGATGGGCACAGAGGAAGTGGGGAAAACATTGCAATAATGCAAATGAAGGGTCATGAGGCCCCAAGTGAGGGCATCAGCAAAGAAGCAAAGCCCTGGGAGAGATGCCGTGAAGTTGACAGAATGTCAGAGATGTGTGAGAGAGGCTTAGGGGATGGCACGATTAACATCTAGGCTAAACAGGCAGACAGTGGATCTGAGTGCTCCTGACCTACTCCGTATCAGTCTAGACCCCTGAGTGCCCTAGGTCAGATCTTCTCACAAACACAAGACTTCTCTGAAGTAAAACATCCCAGTGCTGTTCCTTGGGACCTCCACAAGCTAAGGTCAATCAAACAGGAAATCGCAAAACCCTTGAAGAAACAAATTCCATGAGAAGAGTCAACAGAAACAAGGCAAGGTTCCCACGTGCTTCCCATAGTACAACTGTCAAGGTCAAAATAACATGATATCATCACAGAAAAAAAAGTAAGTGATGATGTAAGCAATGGTCAAACACCACTTATAAATAAAAACATTACTGTGGGTAATAAAGTCTAAATAGTAGATTAGACATGGCAGAAGGGAAAGTCAAAGAAATTAAAGACTTCTCAAGAAATCAGCATTGCTAAACAGAGATACGAGGAGATGGTAAGAAACAGCTGAAAACAGCATTGAAGGTCTAACGTGCATCCAAAGTCCAAGGTGAAAAGAACTGACAAAGATAAGCAACAGGCTAAGCACCAGTGAAAGATGTGAATCGACTGATACAGGAAGCAAATAAACGCCAAGCCAAAACCAGCATGTGCATGCTGGTGTTAGGAGCACAGGATTTGGGGCTGGAGAGATGGCTCAGCAGTTAAGAACACCGGTTGTTCTTGCAGAAGACCTGGGTTTGAATCCCAGCACCCACATAGCAGCTAACAACAGCCTCTTCTGACCTCCGTTGGCATTGCACAACATGGGTGCACTTACCTACATGCAGGCAATACACGCATGCACATAAAATAAAAACAATAAAAAAAATTTAAGTTAAAAAAAAAAAAGAGCACGGGATTCGACAGATGAGGAGGAGCCACCAGAAAACAAAGGGAGGATGCCTGCAGAGGGGAGACAAGCGGCAGACTTCTCAATGGGGAGCTAAGGAAATAAAACTACACACTCAGAACTATGATGCCAGCATAGTTATCTTCCAAGAATTAGGCAAAATGAAGGCATGCTTCCATAAAATTTGAGAGCACCTAGTGCCTTCAGACCTCTCACTAAAGGAACTTGTAATAAGTTCTAGGATGCAAGGAAGAATAGGAAGAAGAGAGACTTAGAAATGTGCAGGTGACTCTAAACAGATGGTAAATGTAGAGTATAATAAAAAGAACACCTTAGCTAAGCTGGGAAAAGATGGCAGAAATGCTGGGACACACACGAAGATGAAGTCCATGGGTGAACACTGGGAGGAAAGTTAGGAATAACTAGACTTTGCTGTTATAGACTAGGACAAAAATTTAAGAGTAACTACTGCAAGATCTAGAACTTACACCTTCAAAATCAAGGGGAGTGGCTTTCAAAAGTCTTTCCTCCACTGCAGGTAGATAAGCTAAATAAAGTGGCAAAGCTGTGGAAGATTTGAGCCATGCAGGTGGGAAGCCTGACTCCGTGGTTATATATGCTATGAGATTGTTCTCGGGCATGATGAGGTTTTTAGAAAACATGACTGTGGGGGCTGGAGAGATGGCTCAGTGGTTAAGAGCACTGACTGCTTTTGCAGAGGACCTGGGTTCGAGTCCCAGCACCCACATGGCGGCTACGAACTGTTCTTAACTCCAGTTCCAGGAGAATCTGACGTCCTCTTCTGACCTCTGCAGCATTGCAAGACACGGGTGTACTCACATACATGCAGGCAATATACTCACGAATAAAATAAAAATAATAAAAAAAATTAAAAAAGAAAGAAAGAAAACATGACCATGAATTGGGTCAAACAGAAGCATAGTAAATCTCAAAAACTTGGAAGCATCCAGTCTATGTTCTTCTTCTATCATGAGATGAAGTCAGAAATCAAAATCAAAATTTCAAATAAATGATTGGAAATTAGACAATGTCACAATAGAAATTTTTAATGCTGAAATACTGAACAGTAATAACTTCTGTGTATATCATAACTTGTGAGGTACATATCAGAGAAACATGTAACTTTATTTTATTTATTTATTTATTTGGTCTTTTTGAGACAGGGTCTCCCTGTAGCCCCAGCTGGCCTGGAACTCACTATGTAGACTAGGCTGGCCTTAAACTCACAGTGATCCTCCTGCCTCTGCCTCCTGAGTGCTGGGACTAAAGGTATACACCACCATGCCCGGAGAAACATGTAACTTTAAATACTTGCATTTAATTATGTAAAATAGAAAAATAATCTGAAAAAGATATAAAGACTAATAAGATTTTTAAAAGAAGACATAACTATAAAGCAATAGATATTTAAAAGAAAAGAATAATTATGAATTATTTTATCATCTTATAATTACTTCATCAAGTATTATGTTGACAAATATAAAACATTATGTAAAATGGGAAAATTCCTGAGCTGGGAATGTTGGCACATACTTGTAATCCCAGCATTCAGGAGGTTGAAGCAAGAGGATCAAGATCAGCCCCAGCTACACAGCAAGATCCCGTACGGAAGAACCAAAGGTTGGGGATGTGCCTGAGTGGTGACTTTTTAGCCTAGCATGCACAGGTTTTGGATCTTATCTTCAGCACCGCATAATAAAGAATTCCTAGAAATGATAACGTGCTCAATTTGACCCCATAAGAAAGTAAATCCTGAATGGTCCTATGACCAGCTTTGCTAACAAACCTAAACAAAGAAGATACAATGAAGGAGAATTAAAAATGATTAATTGATAAGCATTGATGCAAATATTATTTAAAAATTCACAAAATGGGGGCTAGAGAGAGAGCTCAGTGGGGGCTAGAGAGAGAGCTCAAAGAGAGCTCTTCCAGAAGACACAAGTTCAGTCCCCAAGAGCCTTGTCAGGTAACTCACAGCAGCCTAAAAACTCCAGCTTCAGGGGATCCAACGCCCTCTTTTGGCCTCTCTGGGCACCTGCACTCATGTATATAAACTCCCACACAGACACACTCACATACAGATTTTAAAAAATATTTTAATTATTTGTATTTTATGTGTATGAGGATATTGCCTGCATACGTAAGCACACCCATGTTGTGCAATGCCCATGTCAGAAAAGGGTATTGGATTTCCCTGGAACTGGAGTTGTGGATGGTTGTTAGCTACCATGTGAGTACTGAAACTTGAACCTGGGTCTTCTGCAAGAACAGCCAGTGCTCTTAACCGCTGAGCCATCTCTCCAGCCCCCACGCACATAATTCTATTAAAAATAATTACATTTTTTAAATTAACAAAACAAATCCAGGTTAGTGTTAAGAAAAAGAAAATACTACTTGTCCAAATTTGCTCTATCTTAGCACCTCAGGAGACTTAACATTAGAATAAATGTGATTTACTGAATCTAATAGATTAAAGAATAATCACTGATCTTGTCATTTGAGTCAGGAAAAGTATTCAGTAAAATTCAACATCTCCTCATATTAAAAAGAAATAAGGAAAAGATTATTCCTGAACTCAAAGCCCAAGGGGGATTCCACAGACTGACTGATGAATAGTTTCAACCAGGACCCTCTGGCAAGCTGTTCTAAATTGTGAAACAGGAGAAGCACGGGACGTTCACAGTCTGACTCTGTGCTGTACCAGAGGCTTTGGCTCTGGACCCTTTATCTCTCCCAGGCACTTGGCAATTTCTTCTGCTGTCAGTTGCACGGTTGGCACATGAAAGACGATCTTTCCACATGTCTTAACAACAAAACAGCTCAACTCTATTTACTTAAGTAATCTTTCTTTCGGAGATTCTGAAAAGCACGTGTGAGTTATTGATGTAATCTTGTTTGATCTGTTCATTTAATATATCAGAGTGACTGACAAATATTTTGTATAATCTTTGCCCTTACTCCAAGCATGGTAAAACCTCTGGATATTTCCCATTGCCCTTAAAAGTCTCAACAAATGTAAGTGGGATGAGGAAACTAGATACACATCTCCTTTCATGAAATGTTTGGAGGAGTTGGTTGTGGGCATGGTTTGATTTCTCCATAATCTTCCCAGGATATACAATTCTTGGGAATCCCATAGAACTCATTTTTATTTATAGTTTACTTTTTGCATAACTCACCCAGACATTTTTCTTCATCTAAGACAAGAAATCCTACATACGCTCAGAGCATTAATGTAGTGGTATTGTTAGCCCAACTGTTGAATCTGAATTGTTTTCATGTGCTATCAATTCAAATCATAAGTTGTTTTATTTCTATACTTGATTTTTTTTTTCTGATATATACTTAAGAATAAAGTAACTGGAAAATATAATGTTAACCAAAGAAACCCTTAATATCATGCTTGGCCATCCTTTTTGTCAGTATTTGATGATTATGTCATTGTTTATAATTACTAAGGTGATTGTGTAAGAACGTTCAATTTTGGAATACTTGCTGTTCAAGTCTGTAGCTCAACATCCTTGTGAATCATCACCTATCAGTGGAATTAATTTGCCACTAAATTGGTTCATCAATGATGCCTCCTGCAAGTTAATGCAAACCAATTGCATTCTGGCAATTGTTGACCAATCCAGTGCCACCAAGACTGCACTGAAATATAAACTCATCTAACAGAAAATCAGAATAGTATTGTGTTGAGAAAATTGAATAAGAGAAGATTGTCTGTAACACCATGGAACTGTTTACAGCAAATCAAAATAAACCAAAGTTCCAACACTTCCAGCTGTTGGTAGAAGCTTAAATTTTACCTCAGACTGGAGAGCAGTAAGAAGTATTTGTTGAAATAGTAAATGTACATAGCTCTGGTTGGCAAAGAATAGAGAAACAGTCTAGCTAAGCTAAAAAAGAGTAGCTCAGTGGGTTAAAGAAAAGGCTGAATTATATGCGCTCAGGAAAAAGGACTCAGGAAAGCCCTAGGGCAGGAGACATCCAGCCAGCTTCTCTCCAACTCTCATTTCTGGGCACACCGTCTCCAAATCAGTTCCCATTTATTTGTTATTCTGTCCAAGATCGGAATTCCCAGGCAGAAGCAGCCGATTTGGCTTCATTTGAGCACATCATCCCCTTCTCCACTAGGGGGCGGGATGCGAAGCTCTTTCTTGAAGGGGGTCGGCGCACAGCAAGTGCTCGTTATGCTAAAATCACATTTTGAAAAGAACAGGAGAAAACCAAAGCTGGCAGTGCTTCCTTACTTCATCTCCACGCTGGGGAAAGGGAGCTGCTGCTGTTACCAGACAGAGAGTGGGGGGCAGAAGCTCGACCGGCACATGTTCCCTCTTTGCTACAAGCACAGTTCCACTCCAGTTTCCAGAGCACGAATCCACCCATGTCACACAGGGGCCGAACAAAACAGCCTGGGGCCCATCTGGGAGGAGTAAAGAACTGTAGACCACGCTGCGGATCTAGGCGCGGCGAACATCAGCAGAGCGGAGCAAAGCTCTGGTGAGACCATGACAGGGTAGTCAGTGAATCAAAGCTCCAGAGAGGAGCTTGTACGGTATAATGTTAACACTTAAAGAGGTAGCCGAACAAAATCTCATGAGCTCCAATAAGAATGTACTGTTCTCGGGCTGGAGAGATGGCTCAGTGGTTAAGGGCACTGGCTGCTCTTGCAAAGGACCTGGGTTCAAATCCCAGCACCCACATGGCGGCTAACAACTGTCTGGAACTCCAGTTCCAGGGGATTCCACACCCTCTTCTGACCTCCGAGGGCATTGCACAACATGTGTGCACCTACCTACATGCAGGCAATACACTCATACACATAAAATTATTTAAGAAGAATGTACTGTTCTTTTAAATACATTCGGTGTATGAAGGTCTCCCTTCCCTTGCCTCAGGGAGAAACCCAATTGTGGCTCCTGTGAATGCTTAGAAACAAGAAGCCTATGATCCTTTTAAGTCACAAGCACAATGTCAGTTCAGTTCAGAAATATCTAATCCTGTATAATGACAAAAATGTCAAACTTGACATAAACTTGGATTCTCTGAAGCAGGTGTGGTGGCACATACCTTCAACTCTGTCCACCTCCTTGCTGTATCTAGGAATATGCAAACTGTTAAGGTTTCTTCCTTTGCCTTCCCTCCTTAGATTTTTCCAGCTTAATGGTGTCTAGCCTTTCAAGGTCAAGGTCAGGGAAAGGGTTAGAGAAAAGGAATATAAGGAGAATTCTTACTCCACTGGGAAAGATGTAAACTGGCTTCTTTTCCTCATGGGATCTGTCTTTTGAGGGTTTTATGGAGGCCTCCTTGGGAAACCATCCACAGCACAACGTTGGATAATGTGTTGTTGTTATTGTTGTTATTGGCTAAATGTTTTTTTTCCTCCCCCTCAGGTGACTGATCACCTCCCGAATAGATCTTCTGAAATCCAGCCCATGTAGATGTGTCATTAGAATTCAAACGCATTAGAATCCAGCCCATGGACATGTGCCACTAGAATTCAAACCCAGTTTTGGACTTCTGACCTCTAGAATTTCTGGACAATAGATTCAGTTGTGGTAATTTGTTGTGCCACCGGGAGGAAACTCATACACTATGCCTTGTGCAATTCCCCGTATTTCCAGCTCTTGCCTTCAGCTAAGTAGGGTAGTGACTGAGTTCTAGCCAGGAAAGCGTAGGGTGAAGTGCCTGCTTTACTTCAAGTCCTGGCCCCTATTACATCCACAGGACCTTCTTTGCCCTCCAGTGTTCAGCCTGTTGAAAATCCAGCCGAAGATTCTAAGTACCTTCCAATGGCTGAGTCAATGGGTAAAGCTACTAAGCCCCAAATGACTACCAGGCTGCACTGCACTCTGCTACAAACTAGAAATGCACCCTATTATGTGTGGTGAGTCACTAAGGTCTTGGGGCTGTTTGTTAATGCAATGTAATGGTTAATTGCCATTGTCAGTTTGACTGTATTTGAAATTGCCTAGGAGACATACCTATGGATGTGTCTAGGGGAACATTTCCAGAGAGATTAAACTGAGGAGGGAAGACCCACTTTGAATGTGGATGGCAACATCTTATGGATTGGGGTACCGGATGGATTAAAAGAAAAAAGGAGAAAGTTTGCTGAGCACTAACATTCATCTCTTTCAACTTGCTGAGGACACAGTGTGACCAGCAGCCTCATGCTCCTACTATTATGCCTTTCCTGACATTAGAGAGCCAAAAGAAAGGACTCTGCCTCTAGGTGGAGACATGCCCTTGTCTCTTCCCTTGAATTAATCCAGTTGGCCAGTCAATCACCTGGCCAAGGGACCACACCTCAGGAAAGCAGGTTCAACTAAAGCTAAAGAGATAGGAGGAACAATTATTCCTTTAATGAGATATAATGTACTTTTCCTTCCCAGAATTCCCAGTTCCTAGTGGCTCAGTCCTTACAAGCTGCCATGAAGGGTCTGCCCCACTTTTCTGAGTCCTCAGAAAAGCATAACTTTTCCCTTTCCTTCTTTTCTGCCTTTTGTTTGGATGATGGTCTTTCGTTGTTGGTTTTCTTCTGGTACTTTGAGCTTCCTTACTCTTTCTCTAAATCTCCCCTCCTCCCCATGTGGCTGCATGTCCTCCATGTGGCTCCATGCCCACCACATGGCTCCATGTCCACCACATGACCGCATATCTGTCATATGACCACATGTCCACCACATGAATGCATGTCTGCCACGTGACCACATGTCCACATGTCTACCACGTGGCTGCATGACCACCATCTGGCTGCATATCTGCCACATGACTGCATGTCCACCATGTGGCTGCATGTCCACCATGTGGCTGACCTTATGCTTCCTTAACTCAAACAGTATGGCTTTTAGCTTTATTTTTTCTTCTCTTCTCTGGGCAGCTACTGAGATTTACATCTTGCCTGCCCTGAGGTCTTCCTTTAAACTCTAATAAAATTGTCTTCCAGCTTCTGTTTGAGTCCATTCTTAAGTTCTTTTATTAATGAGACTGAGAACCCTAAGAGCGGACCCCAATTTCCCCAGTATCCTATGGTAGGATTCCCCAAAATTTCCAGCAACACTGTCATGATGAACTGTACCCCAAACTATGAGTCGAAACAAACCCTCCATCCTTGAGACAAGTAACTAATACAAATAGCTAGAGCTTAAGCTGCTTTGACTACCGCACAGTTCTGTTTAAATGTAAGAACTACGTAAGAACAGGCTCTAGTTGAGCTGGACCCAACAACTTTACGGCAGTTCATATCCACATTGTTTACTTCCCAGTAACAAATATTTACAAGCATATGCAAACAGACCCCAAAGCCCCAGGCTTTTGGAACCAAGTAGCAAACAGTGCAAGTTGTTAGTCATCTCGTGTTCTGAAGTACTATGATCCCCAGTATCCCAAGATTCTGATTTGCTGGAATGCGGGCAAGGGGCTGAAGCACACATTCATCCTGCACCTCTCATGCTGTCACTGCAATGCCAGCACCTCTCCTTGGCATGAGGGAGTGGTCAGGCCTGAAACTGGTCCTCCTTCCCTCAGTAGCTCCAGGCTCTCTACTTCCTAGGCCACATATGCATGGCTGACTGTGTGAGCAGAGCCCAGCTTCTGCAGGACACCTCTACCATTGAGGTCACGCTAATGACAGCAGACACGGGCTCCAGTGTCCTGCCCAAGGACAGGGCTCTCAGCTTATTCTTGGTTTCCAAGAGTTCTTACCCATCGTCCTTCCCCCTCTAGGCAGGCATCAACCTCCAGAATCAGATAAAAAGTCAACGGCCCTCCCTATAGACTATTTACCCAGTTCCTAAAACTGTGAAGGCTTCAACTCTCTCAACAGGCCTCCCTATTAAAACTGCTTACTTGGCTCCCAGAATTTTGGAGGCTCAACTCCAAAGGACTGTGACCAAGTCCTTAAAACTTGTGTGTGTGTGTATGTGTGTGTGTGCAAACGTGCATGTGTGAGTGCGTGTGTGTGTGTGTGTATTTATAGACAGATTATAAAGTGAAGATATATAGATGGTAGATAGGTAGGTAAGTAGATAGATGATTGGTAGATATATGATAGATAAGTGATAGATAGAGAATTGATAGGTAGATAGTTGATAGAAAGATGACAGATGATAGTAGATAGATAGATAGATAGATAGATGATAGACATAGATGATAGATAGATGGATAGATAGATAGATAGATGATAGATAGATAATTGATAGGTAGATGACTGATAGATCAGTAAGTAGATAGGTAGATAGATAGTGTTGACGCATAAGCATAACTCTCACCTCAAAGGGGATAAGAGATAGTTTATTCTGGAGCCAAATATGAGTGACCATGGCCTGGGAATACAGATTCAGGTTGCCCCCAATTCCATGTTTCAGCCTGGTAACAGTTTCCTTATATTTTTATACTAACAGAATAAAGAAAAGCCATAAATCAAGACACTTTTCAAATACATTGGTGGATACATGCAGTAGGTGGGTCACAGCAAAGCAGGAGGGTTCTTACTATAGGTCTCAGATGTTATCTGATGACATTCTTAGCTTTTGGATTGGGGAGACCTGGTGGTCTGCTAAGTTAGTACATTCTAAAAGGGTTTTATCTGTTAGTCACAGGATGTTAGAAACAGAGATGGGCAAGGAGTGTCTGTTTAGGGGGCTAAAGATGGCCTGAGATAAATGGTAGTTAGACTCTGGACCTGCAGCATTCCAAACTCTCCACACTCTCCAGAGTGATAGTGATAATCAGTTGGTGAGTCCAAGGTGCAGGAGTTCAGTTCTTTTGGGAACTCTCTTTCATGATGATAGATGATAGATTAGATAGATG